>NC_090939.1:663519421-663822451 GCF_040938575.1 Ambystoma mexicanum | reverse complement strand
CAGCTGGCTCTGTGAACATGGAAACTCCTCCAAAACGCACATTCTCACAACTGCAGTCTCTCCCAGTGTGTCATTCAAAATCTGGCAAGCGCTCTTACTTACGCTAAATGCTGCTACTGCGTGTACATGGATTACTGCCATCTATTGGTAAAAGTGTGCCCATGCAAACAATTACCACAGACATCCTTAACCTTTTACATATAGATAATAATATAGAAACTTACTCAAATTGCCCCTCCTTGACACGGCCATCTTGGAAGACCTCATCAATATAAGAGTCATTTGCCAGCCACCAAACTACAGTCATAGAGTTGCGCCCATATCCAGTGAAAACTTTGCATGGAATGATTAGTCTTGAACCTGTTAAGGAGGCAGGCACAAATGTCAATATCTCCATTTGCATCACTGCACGTTGGTATATCTCTGAATACTCGTTTGCAGGCAATCGTGTGAATCATTCAGTAAGTTCTTTGGAGGACCCACACTTTATCCATATTTGAACAGTAATGTTATATTAAAAGAAGTTATACTTAATTGATGGAAATCACCATTATGAAGTGAATTTTCCCCCAATGAAGTTCACATGCTTTTTCTCTATGTTGGGGGGGAGGGGAGCAAGTACATAACACAATGGAAGCAAAGCTACTGAGGAAGGGAAGCGGTGAACAGTCTTGGCTAATCCTCCATTGGGCCTGGATATCCACTTCAAGAGAAATATCTAACGAAAGGCCAGGTAACTTAAACTTTTTTACTGTCATTACAACTTGTTTGCAAAAATCATTTAGTCATGGCAAGCAGAGAAGAAAAGTTTTTAATTTTCTCTGATGCATTTGGAAATTTCAAGATCCTTTTAGCATCTGGGCATGGAAAGCCCCAACAAATAACCGAACAAGTTAGGAAATGTGTATTAAAAGGACACTCTCTATTTTGCAGGAAGTTGCTGTATGTTTTCTCAATAGCCCCATATCCAACCACATTGACCAAATTCACTCATACAATTCAAGGCTCGCGGCACAGATCCGTGTCCACCTACGCGGAACTGGTATCAGCACGCACAGATTCAGTAATGCTTATACAGACTTGGGTCTGAATGCACCGGGCTCAAAACCGGGTGTAATTGCTGAGACATCCTTCTGCCTTTCTCAAATCTTAGTAAAGTGTCTGAGCCCGGGTCTTCCGATCTGAAGACAGATCGATCGATCTACTTAGATGCAGACATTTGCATATACACATATGTGTTTTATGCACCAGAAGAAATATAGATTAATATGTAATACACATGGCTGCCTGCAATATCCGTATAAATGCCTGAAAACAATGCTATTACAGGCTAGTTGTGACATCACAACTCGCCTCTAATTAAAAAAAATGAGATCACAACTGCTCTGTAATCAGGTATTGTGCGTCAGTGGTGATGTCAGAATGCCTGCTGCTTGAACCAGCAGAGAGCAGAATTCCAGCTGTCACTGCAGCACTTAATTAAAGCCTTGTCACGCTTTTCAAATTCCTTGCTTATAAAATAGTTTTCTGTGACACTTTTCAGCCATTCATTGACAAGAAACTGTCTAAAGTAGAATGTTTCATGTGTGCACTGCTGGAGTGTAACACATGTGAGCACAAATCGGCATTTTATTTATTAATTAATTTGAAGCAGACAATAAAAACGTTTTTTTTAATGGATTTCATTAAACTGTTTAAACAATTTTTCTGCTAGACACTGGGAGCTGCATATTAGCTTTTTTGCATCCAAATAGATTCTACATCCATCATCTGGATCATCAAATGGACAATCTCTTGCACTAGATTAAGCAAGAGGCCTGGCAGTCCGGGGGATGCCAGTGCGTGGCCATGTATTATAAGGAATAAAATACCCCTACCCTGTATAAAAAGGGTATTGCAAGTCACCTCAGAGTTCTGTGCTCTAATAAAGGAACTCAGTCTTTGGCCACCTTCATCTGTTTAGCCACTGCACTCCTCAGTCATTTGCAATATTCTTATAACGGACGGTAGGCAGTACTGTAATCCATATATTACATGAAGACAGCACAGATTACAAGGGCAACAGACTGATGGAGGGTGAAATGGTTATTTAATCCATCAACAACATCATGCAATTACACTGCTCAAAGTTAACACATCCCGTGCCTTACCAAGTGCAGCCGCGATAGTCTTGCGATTTGGGTAGACTATTATTGGACGGTTTCTCTTCTCTTGCTCTGGATTAAAAATAAAAGCGAGACATTCACTTAAAAATGGAAAACGTGTGTCAATGAAGACAGAACACTGAGCTGTGCCAAATAACTTTCTAATTCAGGTGGGTCAATTTTCATTGAAAAAGATCATAATAACATAACAACTTGATCAATAACGATACTAGTAATGTACTAATGATCTATGCACTTTAGCGATAGTTCACCTTTCCTCTTGCACAATGACAACATTGCACAGTATTGTTTTCGAAGATGTTTTTAGTATATGTTATGAAGAGAGTACCCACAGCTGCATACGTACTGCACAGTAACTAAAGTGGTCCATGTCCTCATGAACTTTTGGTTGCCAATAGTACTGGGTAAATATACTTTTATAAATCGAAACTAGTTGAATTTTGCAGTGTTTCTGCGGACCTCGAATCATTGCCCTTTTCCAGCAATTCAGCCCAGAAATGTCATTATCAGGGCCATTCAGGGAGGCCATGCTGGCACCTCCAACCAACGCGTAGGGCAACTTTTTCTAATCCCTGCGTGCTAGAAATAAAAGTAGTGTTTTTTTTGTACTCTACCGCGGGCAGGCCTTGCTCCAGAAGTAAGAAAAATACTTGTTCTTGCGCAAGATCTGTCCACATTGCAAACAGGGGAAAACATCTAGCATGGGGCACCATCACAGAAGATTTCCAGCACAGATGAAACAGAAGAAATATTCCTGGAATGGCAGACTATTGGAGCAAAATCAGTCCTTATGATAAATATATTGGGCCTGATCCATGGAACATTTAGCATGGTGCAAAGTGACTTTGTACTGCCAACAAGCACCCTGATTCACAGAGCGATGCAAAAATACACCTTTCAACGCCCTGTGAATGTTGAAAAGGCTTTCAAGTGTGTAATTCAGCAAATGTACACAAAAACATGCTCAGTTGTGGCCTCTAATTAAAGGTAAGTATACACAGTGTTAATCATGCCAAGTGAGCCAACATCTTCAGCGAAATTCCCTCCAAGAAAAGTTGCCCAAAATGGATATCCAGCAGGGATTTGTATCTTCTCACAATAATCTCTTAGGTGCTACTGAAAATACTACAATAAACAAAAGCTGCCATGCTTGGCGGTCCTAGGGGACGTGCTGCAAGATATAGGACCTGATTTATAGAAGTGTTGGCACAATCCCATAGGAAAACGTTCCATGAATCAGGCCCATAGTGTCAACCGTTCTGTTCAGTGGTGCTTTTTTATTAGCACATTGGTCCATGAATATTGGCAAAATGTGTCTAGTTTTCTGAGACACTTGTGAAATGGCTGAAGTAGTCTCAGAGCTCCTCAGCCTCCAACCACACTCTGGGCCTCATCACGACTTTGGCGGTAACCCTTAAATCCGGCGGTAGCACTATTACCGCCGGATTTAAGGGTCCGCCAAAGCAGGACTTTGGCGGATTTCTCCCCAGCTCTGAGCTGGGGGGAAATCCGCCGAAAATTCGTGCTATTACCGCCGGCGGGAAATCCGCCGGCGGTATTAGCACGAAATTTCCCCATTGAGCCCAATGGGGAATGGGGCATTCCCAAATGGGCTCAATGGGGAATGGGGATTGACATTACTGCCGAACTCGTGATCCGGCGCTATTAGCGCCGGGGAGTTCGGCGGTAGGGCTAATACCGCCGGCGGTAGTACCGCCGGCGTTAACGCCCAAGTCGTGATGAGGCCATCTGTCTCCGGAGGATAGCTCAGTGGCAGCGTGCTCGCCTTGGAAGCAAGACAATATGCAGCAACATAGGTTCAATCCCAAGGTCCACGCTTAGAAACCTCTAGGTATTAAGCACGTTATGAATATCATATCAGAGTGATCCAAGCTCACACTTTGAAGACCACTGGTGTAGGACCTTTATATTTTCACACCCAATGTGCCCTCCATGTTTACTGGTCAGGCGTTCTTGGGTCTAAAACCAAACAAGACAGTCACACACGGCACCCAATAAACAAAATATTTTGGGATAACCTAAACCTCAATTAAATATACAGACAGACCACTCTCCAGTACTATGTACCCACCCACATGGACACTATGGGGCTAATTCACATAGTGTTTTCCAATGGGGTTTTGCCATTATAAAACGCTTCTGTGAATTAAGCCCTATGCACCTAAGGACCACAATAAGACCTGGATCCAATAGGCATTTTACTTTGGACAGTTAGCAACCTGACATGAACTCCACTCAAGTACTCCATGTTCATGCCAGTCATAGGTCCGCGGAGAGAGAGAGATGCACGTACATGTCAATGAGCTTTAAAAATACAACATAACATAAGATAAAACCTGTAACATATGGCGTTGTGATTATTATGATGCCACTATCAACCTGTATGTTTCACTGCATATATGTTATTGCCATGCAGCGCGAGTCACGTCATTGTACTAAACATTTTGATTACTGCATATTTACCAACAGTTTGGAGCTGTATGATTCTAGTGATGGCATATTGCGTCCCCGTATGCGTGAAAGTCATTTCACAGGTGAAATAGCCTTCATCTTCCTCCGTCACATCCTCAATCTGGAGAAAGGTTGTGTCTTCAAGATATTTGAATTTGGTGTTCCGATTTGGCAAAATTATATTGTTCTAAAATTAAAATAAGCAATAATTACAATGCGCCAATACACACAGATTTCGAGAGCTATGCTTGCTGATGTCATATTCTAAAATCTTCGTGGTTTGGCGTTTGCAGGGTTTCATGTGCTCTCCATTATCCTCCTCCCACATCAAGAAACTTAATCCCACATGAAGCAATCAACATGCATGGGCTGAATGCAACACTGTCAATGAATTGGAGTTTTTCATGATTTTATTGTTTTGCCTTTACGTCAGATACTTTCATCACATTGTTTATCAGCGTTTATCACCCAATCACGTGCCACTAGAAGACTTGGCATTTTTCGTCACGCTTTCAGAAATACTAATTTCCACAGTTTGTGGGAGTGCAGGCTGCTTGTTCTTGTGTGTGTGTATAGATATATATATATATATATATGTATGTACACGGGGCTGTTTACTAAGCTAAAAAAATAGTGTAAGTGGAACTTAAGCCATTTATTGGCTTAAGCTTTACTTATGCTATTTTTTTATCTTAGTGAATATGGATTGGACTGATGGCCAGCTTCAAAGATCCCAAAAAGTTCAACTTTCACCACTCTTTTGAGCTTTGTAAATTAGCCTCACATGTATACACACACACACATATGTATATATATGTATGCACAATTCTGAAGCCAGAAAGAGAGTGATAGATATATTGGCATTTAGACATAGAGATCTATTAAAATTCAAAACCAGTTCAGATCACTACCTACACAGAGTTAAAACCTATACACATTGGAAATACCAAAGTTAAGGTTTAAAAAAGCTTCTTACAAGAAAATAAATATGACAAGAAAAAAATCAATATCTACTTTGAAAGGACCAATCCTGTAATCTTAACTCACTCCACACTTAATTCATTTTTTTTTTCTTTTTGCTGATATTTTTGATTGTGTTAATTTTTTACTTTTTATATTATATTTGACTTTGTGTGTGTGTGAGGTTTTTGCATGGTTATGTTTATTTAGCAACTTTTATTATGTATCATTTGTCATTGAATGGTTTAACCGTACTTCAGCTTTGAGTAAGTAATCAGACTGATTCTGGTTGAACAATAGCTGTTCAGCTCTGGCGGACTAGCTTCTTGCTATTTGGTTCTAGCCGAATATATTGTCTTCTCATTTTAATGAAATGTAACAACTCAGAGAGGCAACTACTGATTGTTGAGTGCAAAAAGAATTGGAATTCAACTTTGTCTGACAGCATTCCTGATAAAATATAGAATGACGGTGCATATGTTTTTGTATACGAGAGAAGGAATGGAAAGAGATTGGTGAAATTGGAATTTGGGGAAGAAGGTAGAATGTATCCTCTTAAAACTAAAGGCCGAAGGGTCCTTTTCTGCCAGATGGGAGAGCGAGCACTGAATACAAGATACAATATTTTAATCTTTGCTTGCAGACACAAAACTCTAGCTCTAAACAGACGGGCTACTGGACTTCATTGCCCTGAGCCGCCAAGCTCCATAGATAAAACATGCAGTTGCTTTGGTGATATTGGTATCCAAGTTCCCCAAAAGAAAAGACAAGGCAGCATTGGGGTTATCCAGAAGTCCTTTGCTACTTAAAAAGGAAAGGATGTGTTGTGCCGGAATAGAATCATAAGCAGGGCATACAAGAAGAAAATGAGGCAGATCTTCTCTCTCAGGGTACAATTTAGGTTCGACTCCCCCTTGCATTTATTTCTTTATTTATTGCTTCTTTAAGTTTAAGCAATAGGGGCCTATAACGGTCTATCAATTGGTTGTCTTGATCCAGAATATAACTGAAACCCAATTCAGTTGGGTCCTTCGACAACTTCTTCCTGTGTGGGGAAATGGAGGATTGGGAAAATTGTTTGTGTCACGCCCAATCGACCAGCTCTCTTGCAAGGGAGGCCGCCCTCTTAACAGGACTATCCTGGACCCGTCTCTCCTGCCTCTTAAAATCAGCATCTGCATATAAAGCAGCCGATGGAAAGCGTTTGTGGAAATAGAGAAGGCTCTTCCAAAAAAGCTGTTCGCAGGTACCTACTTGATTAACAGACTTCTCAAAACCCTATAGCTCAGCGCCATAAGCAACGGTGCTTCCAAACTTTGCACAGTAGACCTGTGTTTCGGCAGCAAAATGATCCCTGTGCTTGTGTACCAACCTTGTGACGGTTCCGCCTGCAATAGAAGCTTTTCAGGAGGCTAACTCTATTTGGGCTTTCCAGGAGAGATCTGGAGTAAATTCTACCCACCAATAAGAAACACTGTCCACCAAATCAATTGTTTCCTCATGTATCCTAAAGCTAGACTTTGATCTGACCCTATTCACATTATTGAGGAGCAATACTTTGGACTTAGCTTTGTTGACGATTCGATGATTGTGGGAGCAATAAGAGGAAACTGCATGTAGTTGGGCTGTGAGGGCATTAGGTGTTTTAGCAAGAAGGACAGAGTCATCTGCATATAAGGGCATGGGCACAGGCCTCCCCTTATATTAGATATGTCTCTTGCAGCTTCCTCATCAAATTCTGGCATGTCATTTATGTATAGACAGAAAAGGACTGGGGTAAGTAGGCAGCCTTGTTTAACGCCTCTCACGGTTCCAATATTTCTATGTCAGTTGGCCGTGAGCGCCAAGCCTTATCTGTACTGTGGTGCTGTTGTATAGGGCACTAATAATGTCGAGTACTTGCTTTATGCGAAACCTCATGAATAACGTTATAGGCCAGTCTGTCCGCACAGGAAACATGTGAGAGAGGACAGCGAGTGGACAGAGAAGATAGAGTGCCCTATATCTGATGGTGCTGTGCGATGGCTGAAGAATGAGAAACATACAACATGTCATAGAGCCTTACTTCCTCTCGTGTGGTGGGAAATAGGAAGGGTAAATGGACATTGATGGAGACTTGGTGGAACTGAGTGACTACTGAATGTGTAAGGGCTTTCTTAGAGCTTGTAGCATTTTGGCAGATTCTGTCAAAAGTCAGACCTTCCTACATGTGTTTAGCCCTGCTCCAGCCCTATCTGCCCTTCTGGGAAAGTACCCTCCCTTGTTTGAAGTATGGGGAGAGAGTCCACTCTTTAAACTAGAATGGATTCAACTTACCTCACATGTACTCTGATCTTGTGTCCTACATGCACAGTCAATAATCATTTATATATTTCTGTATGAGCTGGAAGTAAATTACCTTGCAACTTGAAAGAGATTGCAATGTATGTGATTCGCAACCGCAGTTCTAAATTGCAGTACCCATTTGGTTCACTGCACCCTAGTACCTTTCATTCATGAAGCCTCCCACTTTGAGTAGCACTGGTTTTGCATAATATGCAACACCCTTCCATAGAAATGTTCCCTGTTTTTTTGTTAATGTGTTCTTTTCTAGATTGCGTCGTTCATCACATAAGGATGAGATGTTGCTTAAAATTCGGAAAATAAATGAAACATGGGAACACATATTTAAAATAGGGCTATCATTTGTTTAAAAAATAATTTTTCAAATTTGGAATATAATGTATTAAATTAAACAACTGTTTGCCTTCAATTTAGGCATCAGATGAATACCTGACAAACTATTAGGTATTCAGCCAAATACTAAATATGCTACTTAATACACCCTAATGTTCATATTTATATATTTTGGATTGAGGATAATTTTGGTTTTGCTCTATTTTGTGAAGGATGTAATATTCAACACTGCCAGCGTGGTTAACTAAATGGATGGTTCAGTAGTACAGCTCCTGTATGTTTTTTTTAATGTAAATGTTAAATACATTTTGCATTCCTGATTTTTTTATAGTGGGGAGTTTTTAATGTGAATGATGGCATAATGCAACATATTTATTGTACAGATAGAGAACTATTTTCTATCCTGTATTTTTGGCACTTTTTATAGGGTGAGTTAAAATTATATCAACTGTGGCGGGTCAGGAGAAGGAGTCGGACACATCAAGGACATTATGAATTCTATTTAATGAAATGATATGGAAAGGCTTAACTTTTCCTATCGCTGAAGGGATCGCCATGCCTATCTAAAGAAACTAAGGGTGCTTGTCTGCAGTCAGGAAGTCCCAAAGTAAAAATGTCCTCGGTCCAAACCTAACTCTATCTAACCCTACCACTATTAGTAGCCAAGAGAAGGTCTATCTTCTCCTGGGTTTCTCATAGTTTCTTATAGTCTCTGTATGTAAATGTCTCTCTCTTACACTTGTGTTTCCTAATACAATCTTCTTTGGTAAGCTCTTTTAGGTTATGCTTCCTACAGCTTTTTTTGCAATAGTCTCTCACACTCGTGTCTTCACTTGTGACCATTTCACAGTCACTCTATTCCTCCTTGGCTACTTTGAATGGTACTTGATCCCCTTTTAGATTCCCCCCCTCGTGGGTCCTCTCTTTATTACTCTTTCTTCTGTTATCTGGTTCTCTTAATAGTCATATCATATTCCTCAGAAGACATGCTTTAACCACTCTGTGTCGCTTTGTTCACAAGACCTTCTTCCCCTTCTTCCAAGGGAAATGGTCTCCAGTGCCTCTTTATTCTCTTCACAGGATTATTTGTTACTGGCTTTATGTGCCTTTCACGTTGTCAATCAAATGTTATTCCTTGTATCAGGTCTTTATGACTGGGACGAGTCAGACTCTTCATGTGCTCTTGCCCTGGCGGCCTCCCGCTTTTCCCATTCTCCCTGTTGCCTTCATCTGCACAGGGGAACATTGTAGGGCTCGTCTTGCGCTCGAAAATATTTCTCCATTGTCGGTTTTCACGTTCTGGATTCCTGGCAGTGTCTCAACTTCCCATGGGCTTTCTTTGCCAATTCAAAAGTCACAGGCTCAGTGGCTTGGCTCTGCTCTACCACTCCAAGGCACGATCACGTCAGGGGGCTTCCTCTGAATACCATACTCTATGCTTCACCTCCCTCCACTCATCTCAGTTAAATACAAGTCTCGTTTTAAAGAGACATTGTCCTTTGCTTTTTCTGATAGATTTTCTTCACCATTGCCTGCAGTCAAATATAAATATGTTATATTCTTCTTCCCAGCAGGCAGTCCCATATATGCCGATATGTTGGGCAATCTAGGGAGTTCCTCATAGGAACGGGAGTCGCTGTCCCCTAAGTGGGAGTAGCTCCCAGTGAGGTCCCACATTCACATACCCCTAGGGAGGGTATCACAGGGGGGGCTCACCTCCCTAGCCTAATATGGGGTGGCTCCCCCTCAGGGAGAAGGAACAAATACCCTTGTTTCATCACATACCCTTCCACTTACAGTGGTGACTTCCCATCTCTGATGAGATGCACTCGTCTCAGAAAGTTCAAGTTTCATTGTTCCTTTCCTTTTCAGTGTTCCATGGTGAAACCAAAAGGTGTAAATCCAGGAACCATCTCATTACTCTCTGGTTTGTGTCTTTTCTCAGGCTCATCCAGGTCAACGGTGAGTTGTCTGTAATCAATCTGAATTTCCTCCCTGTTAAGTAATACCTAAGATGTGAGATGGCCCACTTGATGTCTAATGCTTCAAGTTCTACAGTAGCATATGACTGCTCTCTAGGAAAGATCATCCTGCTGGTGTATAATACTAAATGTTCCATCCTATCATATTCTTGAGAGAGCACTGCACCCAAGCCAAATTTAGAAGTGCCAGTCTGTAGAAGGAACTATTTATTAAAATCTGGCATCTTAAGAACTGGTTCCTGAAAAAAGGAGGGTTTTCAGCCCCTCAAAGCTAGCTCAGTCAGTCTTATTCCCAGTTAGTTTCTGGGGGTGCGAGTTCTTTAGCTACTCAGTGAGAATAGCCACCAAGGTAGAGTAATTTGGGATAAACCTTCTATAATATCCGGTTAATCCCCAGAAGGCACAAAGATCGTGTTTTGTCTTAAGGGTTGGTATTTGCTGCACCCCCTTCACTTTTTCCACTTGGGGTTGAATAAGGCCATTCCCAACTAAGTATCCCAGATACTTTACAGCCAACTGGCACTTTCGTGGGTTTGCTCTTAAACCTGCTTTCCTGAGAGCATGGACTATCAAATACAGATGTTGTATGTGCGCTGGCCAGCTGTTACTATGGACCACTAGATCATCCAGGCATGCTGTGCAGAAAGTAGTATAGGGTTTTAATATTTTGTTCATCAGCCTTTGAAAAGTGGCAGGAGCTCCATGGAGACCAAAGGGTAAAACTGTAAATTGGAACAGGCCTTGCAGTGTTGAGAAGGCAGTCTTTTCCCTTTCCACTGGATTTAATGGAACCTGCCAATATCCTTTTGTCAAGTCGAATGTCGGAATGCAGTTAGCTGTACCAAACTTTTTGATCAGGTCGTCAATCTGGGCATTGGTTAAATATCAAAGATGGATATTGCATTTTGTTTCCTAAAATCAATATAGAAACGGCAAGATTGATTGGATTTGGCAACTAGGACAATAAGGGAGGACCAGGGGCTCTCAGTGGGTTCGATGATGTCAGCCTTGAGCATCTCCTCTATCTCTTTTTCAATGATTTTTCTCCTTGCCTCTGAGATCCTATATGGTCTTAGATTGATCGTTTTTGCTGTCGGTGTTCAGGTGTAATTGATGAAAAGTATGACTCTCCCTGGTTGTTCTTAAAACATTTTGGGGAATTGGGCCAGTAAGTCACAAAGGTCTTCTTGTTGTGAACGGGTGACATAGGGGAAATCCATACAGTTAACACAGAGAAGTGAACAGGCCCAGTGCCAGTGCTAATATAAGGCAATTCTAAGCCATCAGAGGGGCACCGGGGCATCATTTTCCCTAGGAACATCGAATCTACACACAATATAAGGAACGGGGGATGACAAAATGGCACTTTGCCAAGAGCAGCATATATCCTTGCAATAGCTCTGAGCACAGTGAGTGCATAGCACAGAGCAAATGAAAAGGGTGGACTAACATTTTTATGGTGAATCATCAGCATGACAACTGCTATGCAGCCTCCACTTAGGGTGACCAGACGTCCCGGTTTTGATTGGAGTGTCCTGGGATTTGGCACTCTGTCTGCTGTTCTAAGAGTTTATGCAATTTTAAAACCCTGTTCAGGTTTTGGGGAACGGGAGGCTGACAATTTAATTTAATCTGCAACAATTATAAAGTAAATAAATATTATAACAAGCGCCCCTAAATTCAGTATGGCAGGTTGGGCTCGAACTGATAAACCTTTCAGGTATCAACCACATGGATTAACTGGTTGTGTCACAGAGACCCAGTGAGAAATGACTAAACAGCAAGGCCTGTCCTATCAGAGCAACAGCCCGTTTTTTTGTTAACAAGCATAAATCCAAAGTCAAAATCGCACATTTTATTACCAATCAGTGCTGTAAATACTGTGGAAGGGGCAGACTGGAATTTGGGGTTTGGGTGGGGTGGTGGGAAGATGGGGCTAAAGTCTTAGGGGTTTAAGAGGGTAGCCCCTCATTTATGTTATTGGCTGTCCCAATTATTCTTCTTGAAAATCTGTTCACCCTACCTCTACTCGGTAGAGATGCTTAAAGGGATGGTCTAGTAAAAAATTTTATTTAAAAAATAGATAGGCAACATAAATAAAATACTAACATTCTCCGTTTTAAAACTTCCTATGTAAAATTTTGAGCTATTCAAGCTCAAAATTCGCAAAAGCAAGCACATGGGCGTATCCATTTTGTGAAATGGAGGCCCTCCTGTGCTGGCTTTTGCTTTTGCGGCACTAATGAAGGAAAAGCCAGCCAGCTGTAGTAAACAAAGGCTACCGCTGGGTGGCTTTCCCTTCATTAGTGCTGTAGGAGGAGGACGGGGACTGGAGACCAGAGCAGGAAAGCTGCAGCTGAATCTCGGTAAGTGCTATTTATTTTTTTTTAAAAAAAATAAGCACTAGCTGCGTTTTTTTTTCTAAGTTTTCTGGGCTGGAGGAGCCCGGAAAACTTAGAAATAAAACCACAGCTTTAAAAACGTTGTATTTATGTTTGCGGTCGCTTTTGAAGCGACCGCAAACATAAATACAACGTTATTGTGTTGGAAAACGCTGCGATTTTTCTTTCCGAGTTTCTCAGGCTCCTCCGGCTCGGAGGAGCCTGAGAAACTCGGAAAGAAAAACCGCAGCGTTTTCCAACACAACCACGTTGTTTCTGCCTGAATCTGCTTTACCATTTGGGGCTCTCGGGCTCCCGAGAGCCCCAAATGGTAAAGCAGATTCAGGCAGAAACAACGCGGCATTGCGGAAAACAACCGCGTTGTTTCTACCTGAATCTGCTTTCCCATTTGGGGCTCTCGGGCGCCCCACGGGGAGCCCGAGAGCACCAAATGGGAAAGCAGATTTAGGCAGACAACGCAGCATTTAGCATTTCCCATTTGGGTCTCCGTGCTCCCCACGGGGAGCCCGAGAGCCCCAAATGGGAAATCAGCTCCAGGTAGAAACACTACGCGGCATTTAAACATAACCGCGTGTGTTTCTGCCTGCTGTGTCTTTCACTTTGGGTCTCCGGTGCTCTGAGAGCACCGGAGACCCAAAGTGATAGCCACAGCAGGCAGAAACACACGCGGTTGTGTTGGAAAACGCTGCAGTTTTTCTTTCCAAGTTTCTCAGGCTCCTCCGAGCCGTAGGAGCCTGAGAAACTTGGAAAGAAAAACTCCAAGTTTCTCAGGCTCCTCCGAGCCGGAGGAGCCTGAGAAACTTGGAAAGAAAAACCGCAGCGTTTTCCAACACAATAACGTTGTATTTATGTTTGCGGTCGCTTCAAAAGCGACCGCAAACATAAATACAACATTTTTAAAGCTGCGGTTTTATTTCCGCAGCCCGGAAAACTTAGAAAAAAAAACGCAGCTAGTGCTTATTTTTTAAAAAAAAATAAATAGCGCTTACCGAGATTCAGCTGCAGCTTTCCTGCTCTGGTCTCCGGTCCCCGTCCTCCACCTACAGCACTAATGAAGGGAAAGCCACCCAGCGGTAGCCTTTGTTTACTACAGCTGGCTGGCTTTTCCTTCATTAGTGCCGCAAAAGCAAAAGACAGCACAGGAGGGCCTCCATTTCACAAAATGGATGCGCCCATGTGCTTGCTTTTGCGAATTTTGAGCTTGAATAGCTCAAAATTTTACATAGGAAGTTTTAAAACGGAGAATGATAGTATTTTTTTTTATGTTGCCTATCTATTTTTTAAATAACATTTTTTACTAGACCATCCCTTTAAGACCAGAAATCTCACCAAAAGCAGGGGCTGTCATCTTCGTTTAATGTCCACAGTCTTAAATTGCATGAAGGGGATCACGATTGTTTGCTCTTCTGCGCAAAAGGTCCCCACTGTGAAATTTTAAAACATTCCACCATGTAATGGAAAAATTAAGAAAGACATTCTCTAAACCCTTACATTGTAAAAGCAAAGTGTAAAAGAAAGGTGTAGGCTCTTCACTCTTTGATTTTACAATCTGGGAGAATTTAATGCAATTTGGAGGATGAGCGGCAACACGGAATTGGATATACATTTCAGCTGTGCATTCCGGCTCCACCTTCAAGGGTCCCCTTAGCTTTCTACTAGCATGCATGTCCACCTTCAAGGGTTCCCTTGTCTTTCTGCTAGCATGCATGTCCACCTTCAAGGGGCCCCTTGGCTTTCTGCTAGCATGCATGTCCACCTTCAAGGGGGCCCTTGGTTTTCTGCTAGCATGCATGTCCACCTTCAAGGGTCCCCTTGGCTTTCTGCTAGCATGCATGTCCACCTTCAAGGGGCCCCTTGGCTTTCTACTAGCATGCATGTCCACCTTCAAGGGTCCCCTTGGATTTCTACTAGCATGCATGTCCACCTTCAAGGAGCCCCTTGGTTTTCTGCTAGCATGCATGTCCACCTTCAAGGGTCCCCTTGGATTTCTACTAGCATGCATGTCCACCTTCAAGGGTCCCCTTGGCTTTCTGCTAGCATGCATGTCCACCTTCAAGGAGCCCCTTGGTTTTCTGCTAGCATGCATGTCCACCTTCAAGGGGCCCCTTGGCTTTCTACTAGCATGCATGTCCACCATCAAGGGTCCCCTTGGCTTTCTGCTAGCATGCATATACTTGCAGGTGGAAGAACGATGGCTTACTGGGAAATTCAGCTCACTTTACCACCTGGTAAAAGCAAATTCTGACAGAAAAGCGTATTTTGCAGGCGACATAAAAAGGTTTTGCAAAACGCATTGTAAATGTGAAGAGTTAAGACGATTTTACCTTTTTTTTAACTCTGCATTTCCAAACTGTTTTTGGAAATGACGAAAATCCTAAGGAGGGGATCTTTTGCACACGTGTGCAACTAGACACAATCCATACCAGTGTCATTTGGGAGACATGTAAGATGACCCTCACAGTGTAAAATACAGACAACATTTTGCCTCCACACTTTACTTTTCCACTACTTGTGGAAAAGTTTAAATGCCTCCCACCATTAACAATGGCAGGGGCATTTACAATGTATTCCATTGGCATCCTCCCGCTTTTACCAGGTGAAAGATTCAGATGGATTCCATAGAAATCCATTGGTTTAACGCCAGCAAGAATATATGTGCTGACATAAAACTATGTTGTTTTGAGGAAGAGCAGGGTAGCATGACGAACATGACGATTAGTCTGTTCAGTAACCCAGTCCACCTCAAAACAAACAAAAATCCTATGGATCGTTAAGGAAGGTCGTAAAACGGGTCGTACTGCATTTACGCCAGTCTTAAATGCCTTTTTAGCAATCGGTGAGACTCTTAAAACGACCATCCCTGGGTTTCATTTGTGGCAACGTTCAGGAAGATCAAGGGCTCCCTTAACGCGAGCGCAATGCTTTCCTCAAAGGTCAAGCGAATCATGTGAAACAGATCAATACAATTCCTTCCGTTAAGGAACAAAATGAGGAATTCTAGATGTGAAAATATAGAAAATAGAAAACAGTTTTTTAGCTTGAGCACCTTAAAAATAAAAATAGACAAACAGGGCTTAAAATAAACTAACCATGCTTACAATCAAACAAGTAGGAAAAATGATCAACAAAGATGAGGCTGAAAATGTCAGTAAAAGAGATAGCCATTTTGGAGGGTGTAAAGTGTTTAACAGGCCAGACTCTCATGGTTAGTGCAACCGAAAAAGGTAACCTGTTTGTTGTGTGGGTAACTACATTCACACAATGAAAACACTGAGACAGTTCTCTCACGTCTTGCTTCTATATTTCTCCTAGGCTACCTGCCAACCCACACCCCGCCCTGCCCCTTCCTCCCTCCACCTTCCAGTCTCCTTGTGCACTGTCCAGTTTCCCTTCTCTTAAAGGGGCCATGTTCTGCTAAGCCACAACACTGGTTGGATTCAGAGCCAGTGAAAGACTTTGTTCTGCCCCGAGCACAGGGCCATTTTGTCTCATTCCTTCCTTACAATGGGGGCACATGGAATGTTTTTTGAGTCCATATTGTGTGCACATGCTGCCTCTTTGCTGGTGGCATATTACACAGCTGTGTGTAATTGCCTCACGGTAGCGCATGTCATGGGAGGTTATGCTAAGTACAGTTTTACTCAGTGAACTCAGCTTAGTTTAGCTTTCTTTGGAGCAGGATCTTTGCACAAGTGAAGGTTTCACACACCCCCTTCAGATGCAAGGTAGCCAACCATACGGTGAAGGATTCATCCAACATGAAAGCTATGTTTAACCAGAGTCTGGCCAAAGAGTATTAAAGAATCCAGACAATCCCTCTTCCGGAGGTGAGGGGGAGAGTCCTGCTCGAGCTACATTCAAGTTGGTCAGTGTCGAGAGATTTCTCCATTGAAACCTCCCTTTTCATACTTAGCCTCAAGTCAAGTGTGCCTGATTCTCGATTAAGCTATGCACCTGGGAGGTGATGTTGCCCAAGAATGGAGAACATCATTGGGGTCATCTTTGATTACTCTCTCTCCTTCCTCCCTCACACCCAGGATATTGCCAAGAAGTCCCACTTTCAGCTCTTCCTTCTCAAAGGAATGCTCCCTTTTCTTACTTTCCCCCAGACGCTCAACATTATCTGAGTCCTGGTTCTCTCTAGGCTTGACTATTGCAATAGCCCCCTCCTGAATCCACCTTTGTCCGCTCTGCGACCCCTCCAGCTAGTCCAGAATAGAGCAGAAAGACTTATCCTTCCCTTAAGCCCAGGGACTACATCTCTCTTGCTCTAAAAAGTCTTCAATGGCTCCCTGTTGCTACACGGATTAGACTCAAATCCCTCTGCATGATCCACAAGGCCATCTGGGGCCAGGGACCACACTATCGTAAACTCTGTTTTACTAAATACTCTCTCTCTAGACCTTTACATTCCTCGGGCACCAACTCTTTGTGTGTAAAGTGTTTTGCTAAACAGAGGGCAGGAGGTCGATCACTTTCCTCGGCTACTCTCTCCTATGGAACAGCCTCCCTCTTCCTCTTTGTCTTGAGCATGACTGTCTTAAATTCTAGAAGCTCCTCAAGACTTTCCTCTTTACCTCCTCCTTCCCTTCGTCTCTCCTCTGCTAATCTCACAGTTGCTGTGATTGGCGTCCAGGGCCCTTAAGCATCCTCGATGCCCTTGTCCTCCCACACCAATCGCCCCAGCTTATGTCTACCTTCAGCACTTGCCTCGGCTCACCTCCACCATGGAGGCTCGCACTTCCAACCCAACGCGACTCCAGACCGTGTAGCACTTACCATTCCTTGCACTTCATCTATGGCTTACCCACGAGCACGGACACTGCAGCACCTACTCCCACGGCCCTCTTCCTTGTTGCACTTGCATGCTCTGAATACTCACAAGGCATAGTAGGTTCATCCTTTTTCCCTCCACTGTATTTAATATTTGTGTGCGTTTTAATGTGCTTCATTCCCATGTTCCCTCCCTGTTGCCCTGTGGGTGCTTTGAAACAGAATTTACTTGCCCGTATAAGCGCCTAACAAGTGAACAATAAATAAATAATTTAAATAAATGCAATGAGCCCAGGTTGACCACCAGCCAATAGCATTCAAACAATGGACTTGCAGCAAGCAAGCGGGTGATGGAGATCTTGGTGTTCCTTGCAGTTTCTTGTTCCAGTTCCTGGGCCAACTCATGCAAGGCTTTGCAAAATGCAGAAAAAAGGAACACAGAGTAGCCCACATTTCTGCCAAGGCATGCAACACAGTAACATCACATGGTCATTAGTGGAGCATCCTCGCAGAAAGTGTCAGCTGATTCTTAGATCCCACAAAGGTACAGGTTGATAGCAGTAATCCATGAAGACTTGGTAGGCGGAAAGTCTCATTGGTTCCTTCAGAGCTCATTGGTGGCAGTGTCTTAAAGAGGTCTGTGGCCCTTGCAAGTACTGTGCAGCTTTTGTGCAGAGGAGGGCATGCCAAACAAAAACTCTAACAGATTGGGGTAACTTTGCAAGTCTCGTGTATATTATCCTATCAATAGAAATAGGGATTCCCAGAGCACATACATACACAATCAGGAGATCACATTTGCCGTTGATCAGAGATAAAATAAAGGCAAGACTCCTAATGGGCGCCATTTCGTTTGCGCCAACTCAAATTTCCCATCTTGTCACACTAACGAAGAGATTGGGGAATAGGGTTGGCTCTCTTACATTATTGCGCCTCCCACTAAAAAGCAAACACTACGAAGGAGGCGAGGCTGAAGGGGAGGCACTGTGAGTACATGTTACGCAGATCAATGTCCTATCTAGAGACACACAAATTGGAAGATATGAAATTATACATGGTCTATAGCAAGGATTTTTGTGAAAAGCAAGTAAGATGTGTACCTTGTACCATTTCAGCTTCCAGTCTGTGTAGCGCGTGGTAAAATCGCTGAGGTCTGGGCAATAGATCTGCTCACTGGCTAAGGTGAAGACGTGTTGCTGATATGAAATATCAGGCAAGGAGACATCCTGACGCCGGACAACTGAGAAAGAGATGATCACTTCCAGGCAGTAGGAAGAGTTCCTGAAAGCAGAGAGAGCATGTCACAATTCATGATTCTAGTTAGACAATCAGAACAAAGAGAATCGTATAATGCCCACTGAAAACCAATTAGGAAATAGAGTTCAGATTGTATGTGTGATCCTAGCCTATCAGGAGATGTGCCTGCTGCAATGTGTGGGCTAGGAAAGAAGGAACCTGACTGCACGTGCTACTACTGGAATTTGGCAGGGGCTGGGGGGGACATGCATGAAGATGGAGAGTGAGGGGTTGAGAGAATGTCCTTGGATATTGTGCAAAGCGTGTTTGTTACCTTTTTCTGGGTACTGATCATCTGAAAGCTGAGTGGTGCCTTATGACTGGAGGGGCTTGGGCATCTATTCGAAATGTAGATGTTTGGGTTCCTTACATATTATTGCTGAATGAAATCCCACAGTCTTGGGGTCCCCTTTGAAACAAACTTCGGGTCCCTGCAGGACCAACAACCTATGGGTGCATTTTGTGGCGAGGATCGTTTCTCTGTGTTTATTTGAGGAAACATAATGCTTCAGGCAACAATACTGTATATGAGTTACAACAGAAAGTGGGGCCTTCCCATTTGTGGGTCCTTTGCAATAACAGAGCATTGAAAAGTGGACGGAACCTGCACTAGGTGGTAGAGGGGAGCATTGGAACCATTAAATGAGAGAAATATGAACAAACAAATAATTGATATAAAAAAGCAATGTATTTTTTACAAGTACTTGCTTCTTAATCACAGTCTTGAAGCCCAGTACTGTGGTAGTATTCCTCATTTTAAAGGGTAAGGCATTCCACTGGCATGGTGCAAGGAGGACAAAGGAGCAGATGCGAGATGTGTGCACTACACGGTGGGAAAAGAGAGGCTGAGCAGGTCCTGAAATACCAGGGTGTGGGGAGAGTACCAGGAGATAGGGTTAGCTATCTGGTGGGAGCCGGCATCCCATGAACACCATTTTAGACCAGGAATAGTAATTTGGAGTAGGGTGAATGTTGCATGCAGAGCCGTCCTGAACGGAGGTGGCGAGAAGCGGTGCGTGAAGAGAGTGCTGGTGGCAAAGTTCAGTACTTTGTTGAAGGAGGTAAAGTGGTAGAGTGAACACCTCATGAGTCGGCTGGAGCAATAGTACAGTCTGCTGAGAACATGAGTTGAGATCAGGGCTTTCTGTGGACTGATAGGAGACACAGGGCCAGATTTTGTAGATGTTCAGCTGGCTTAGGGTGGCGGTCTCCACATTGTAGGCAATGAATGAACTCTTGGCGTTTCAGGTCACAATCGAGGAGCCACTAGGTTACAAACCTGAAGTAATCAGGTGAGATCTGAAGAAAAAGGTATGGGAGAAATGTGACATATTAACAGAAAGGGGGAGGATAAGTTCTGTTTTGGAAGAGTTTACCATCCAGAAGCAGCAGGCCATCCAGTGACAGATGGCAGAGAGTTAGTTGGAGAAGAAAGAGGACAGTTCAGGGGTGAAGGAGTGCAAGGAGAAAAGTTGTGTTGTCAGCTAATAAATGATAGGGAGGTGCCAAATGAGAAGATGGATTTGCTGAGATAGGAGGCATAAGGATTGAAGAGGAGGAGAGGAGACCAAGAGCAGACCCATTATGAACCCATACTGGAAGCGGCGTGGAAATGGAGGTGACAGTACATTCAATCGATGTAGAATGAGTGTTCGGAGAGGTAGGAGGCCATCCATTCAGGGCGATATCTTTAAAGTCAATGTAAGAGAGCATACAAAAGAGAGAGGGATGGTCGGCAGTGTCAAACGCGTGAAAGAGATTGAGGACAATGAGGATGGCAGAGAGTTTAGAGTGGTGAGCAGCAGTGAGGCAGTTGGAGGTGTGAGCGAGTGCCATTCAGTCGAGTGACCGCTGTGGAATCTGGAGTGCCGGGGGTCACAGCGTCAGTTGTATTTCACGTGCCAGACCTTTAGAGCAGGGGTTGAGAAGGAATACAGGACTGAGTTACTGTGTGTTTGGGAGGTTTCTTCTGGAAGGGCAGAAGTAAATTGGGAACGTTGCAGAGGGGAGAGAGAGATTGAAGAGAGGAGAGACCAAAGAGCATACGAGTGGTACCCGAGCCGTGTTCGCCCTGCCAATGGGTTGACAGGGACACGGGATGGGTTGGTAGACGGAAGAACGGATTCCAGACCTTCTAGGCAGGCCGTGTGGTTGAACGTAGAAGGCAAAGGGCCGGGGTGGAAGGGATAGTGGAGCAGCATGGATGCCCACGATTGCGATGAGCTTAGAGGAGAAGTAGCAGGCAAAGTCGTCAGCAGAGAGAGATGATGAGATGGAGGAGGGATGGGAGGAAGGGCAGCTAGGAGCAGAGGATTCAAGATAGATTGCAGGATGGAAGTGAAAAGACAACATGAGGTTGTTGTCACAGTTGATTTAGAGGAGTGGACAGCAGTGGACAGAACAAGATGGACTCTGTGTAGGAGGCAAGAAGAAAGGCGGCGTGGGGCCTAGAGGGGATGCATCATCTATAGTAGAATTCGGTATTTTTAAGGCAATCTTTAAAACAAATTCAGGAAAGGAACACACTTTTAAACTGGAGGTAAATAAAATGTGTGTTAAAACTGTTTCTTTTTTCATTCTGGAATTCCACAATGTCTATTCTCCATAAGCACTCATGCCATTCTAAGACAACACATGCCATGCTAGTTGCTTGTTTCCTTTCACCATCATGTACTGTTTCAAAATTGCATTCTCCATGTTGACGTTCATTTTTTATGATAAAGGGATGGTTATCATATTCTATAAACCTTTACCCTGAAATTATGATTTCTTGACATTCAGGAATTTTCCATGAAATGCAAATATTAGCTCAAGACGGTTTTAACACTTCATGCCTGGCTACTTTAGTAGTAAAGTGTCCCTTACCTCAAAATGCAGTGGTAGTGTCCAGTGTCCTCTGTTGACGTTGGAAAAAACCACAGGGCGCCCTCTTGCACCTGAATACGTAAATCGTCCTCTGGGAGCAGCTTTCGCGACTCATTTTTATACCAGGTCAGATTGAAAGCCAGTCTGGATGCCTTGGCGTAGTCCAAGTGCAGGTACTGTAAAGGGGGACATTTCAGCACTGCGGGCTCCCCACTTTGGATGTAGTAGCTTTTAAAATGCATGAAACTCTTCCGACATGTTTCTAAATGAAGCATAGACAATATTCGGTTACATCAATATGCATGTATTGTCAATGAGCTGCACATTGGACACACTGAAGTAGGAACACGTGACTTCAAGATTAGCAGGGTAGTTTGAACAGGGGGGTACACTTTAAGCATTGTTGCTAGGCTTTCTGCACACGTTTTAAGGTGCCTGCTAGTAACATTTCATGATGCAATTAAAGGCATACTCTAGTAAAAAATGTTATTGTCCCTATGGGTCGGCCATGTTTTTTTAAGGCTAAGTGGGTCGATTTTAGAAAACTTTCCTATGGACCTTACCCGAGTTTTCGTCCATTAAACGCACGCGAAAACAAGCACCTGTGAGCCGCCATTTTCTGATAATCCTATCTTTTCCCCGATCGCCCTGGCAGACCTGCTTTTGCGGCACTAAATCAATTCCCACGCCCCTGAGCCTGTCATCAACAGACTCGTACCGCCCATTTCCCAACGCCAAAGCACGTCTCGTGTCAACATTCGCTGCGCTTCAGCTAATGACATGTCGCCATGGAAATGGCAGGACGCCTCTCTCCTCAATAAGTATAAACAGACCGTTTCACAACACACAGCAGCCGATTTTCGATTCCATTCCTCTCTCTGTGTTACTTTGAGTATTCTGTGACTCGTTTCAGTGCTCTGGTCAGCTACCTTCGTCGCTTGTAGCCCGTGTAAACACCTGTACCATCTCAGTAAATTATTTTACTCTGTTTACCACACAATGGCTACAATAATGCCCTACAGGTACGAGCCCGAGTATACCGAGGAGGAACTACTGGAAAGGGAAGCACGCGAAAACGATGGGGATTCGGACGGCAGTTGGGAGGACGATTCAACAGATGAAGAGCCTGGGCCTAGTCGCATGGACGGCGTCTCCACCTGGTGCACATGCAATCGGTGCAAGCTAATGCCAACCGAGGCCGAGAACTGCTGCTGCCGAGAAAACTCGGGATGCCTGGCGTACATTTCGGAAGGCGAGCCATGACCGCAATGCATCACCGAGCTGCCAGACTTCAGGGCAGCCTGCCTCACACGGGCCGTGTTGAGAATCTTGATGGTGCTTATGCACGAACTTCGAGCAACTGTTCGTCCTCGTAATCCGAGTAACGAGTAAGTATACTCTGCATGTCATGCCACTCCTATTTCATGTTCTTCTACTATATCCAAAATTACATCTACATATCATTGTAACGCATGTAAGTCGTTCAATAGTGTGCATTGTCTAGATAGCATTTGTCCGTGTAAAATGCCATTAGTTACAAGAATTGTCATTGACAACAAACTTTTATTAAACTTATCTGGGTCATTTAAAAACAGTTTGTTTCATTCCTTTTCACAGGTGGTACAGGCTGGTGGCCTATCGTTCCTGTACATGGTGGCTTCACGGGAGGCTTGGACACCGCGTTCGAAGAGTGATACCCGCCTGTGCCGTTCGTGCCATTAGAGACACGTTCCCGAGTGACAGCGGTCAGTACAGGGGATTTTCTCTCGCTGTGCTGCAACCTGACCTGTATAACCTTTAAAGTCTTCTAATTTTTTTTTCATGAAAATAAGATACAAAATAAAACACCACATTTATTTTAACAACATTTGTCTCGATTTTTTAAATGAATCACATATATCTATACTATCAATTACCATTGGATTATACAGGCCTTCGGGTCTTGGCCACTATAATACACTGGTTGAATTGTGGGTCTGTGCTCACAAGAATCTGCGGTATGTGGCATTTGTTATTGATAATCAACGATATACTATCATTCATATAAAGGCGATATACTGTATATTCATGTAAAGGCGGTTCGCGCCGGTGGATGCTCGCTGGCATGGAGGGGGCTGTCCGGGGCGCGAACGGCCAAGGTGCCAAAGTACATGTACACTTCAAAAGGTGTCCCACGCCAAGGGGCCATCGGTCACATGGCCTACTCAGACCCCGTGTCTCCAGCCAGGCCTCCCCTTGAAGCAGGCCGCCCCCCTGCAATCCACATAAGTGTGTCTCCATTCAGCAGTCTTCCTGTGCCTTATCTGCACGCCCCAGGCCCATCCATCCCACCCCCCTATATCAAAGGCGGTTCGCGCCGGTGGATGCTCGCTGGCATGGGGGGCTGTCCGGGGCGCAAACGGCCAAGGTGCCAAAGTACATGTACACTTCAAAAGGTGTCCCACGCCAAGGGGCCATCGGTCACATGGCCTACTCAGACCCCGTGTCTCCAGCCAGGCCTCCCCTTGAAGCAGGCCGCCCCCCTGCAATCCACATAAGTGTGTCTCCATTCAGCAGTCTTCCTGTGCCTTATCTGCATACCCCAGGCCCATCCATCCCACCCCCCTGTATCAAAGGCGGTTCGCGCCGGTGGATGCTCGCTGGCATTGGGGGCTGTCCGGGGCGCGAACGGCCAAGGTGCCAAAGTACATGTACACTTCAAAAGGTGTCCCACGCCAAGGGGCCATCGGTCACATGGCCTACTCAGACCCCGTGTCTCCAGCCAGGCCTCTCCTTGAAGCAGGCCGCCCCCCTGCAATCCACATAAGTGTGTCTCCATTCAGCAGTCTTCCTGTGCCTTATCTGCACGCCCCAGGCCCATCCATCCCACCCCCCTGTATCAAAGGCGGTTCGCGCCGGTGGATGCTCGCTGGCATGGGGGGCTGTCCGGGGCGCAAACGGCCAAGGTGCCAAAGTACATGTACACTTCAAAAGGTGTCCCACGCCAAGGGGCCATCGGTCACATGGCCTACTCAGACCCCGTGTCTCCAGCCAGGCCTCCCCTTGAAGCAGGCCGCCCCCCTGCAATCCACATAAGTGTGTCTCCATTCAGCAGTCTTCCTGTGCCTTATCTGCATGCCCCAGGCCCACCCATCCCACCCCCCTGTATCAAAGGTGGTTCGCGCCGGTGGATGCTCGCTGGCATGGGGGGCTGTCCGGGGCACGAACGGCCAAGGTGCCAAACTACATGTACACTTCAAAAGGTGTCCCACGCCAAGGGGCCATTGTTCACATGGCCTACTCAGACCCCGTGTCTCCAGCCAGGCCTCCCCTTGAAGCAGGCTGCCCCCCTAAGACCACGACATACATACGTCATTCAACACACCCATGTTCCAAATACTTTATAAACCACTTGATATGTCTCATGAGAACATCTTTGCGCTTTGCAAGTCAACTCCTGAACGTGTTACCTGGCAACCACCGAGATCTACGCTAATCTGGTCGTCGTCGTGCTATCCGTGAACTTATGTGACCGCTTAGAGCAAACCCATCAGTGTGCTACCTGTGGCCATCCACCTATTCTCCTGCAACATACTGCTCTGCTTGCTGAATCCAACTGTTTGTTGGTCAAGGTAAGGCCATGTATCCTAGTCATATTTCGCAGATTTTTAAATTTCTATCTATTTGCGAGTAGAGTACACAATAGTCCTATGTTTATTGGTCTCATTGCTATTGACTAGAGTTTCCATTGCTATGCTATCAATAGATCTATTTATTTTCATCTGTGTCTATTGTCATCGAATTGCATCCTTCGGGGGTCCAGTCTATAATGTAAGCATGTTTCCTTCTCGTGCAATACAGAACAGCCAAGGGATGAGTCACATGTTCAGATTTTAGTCACATCATTTATACATTTCTGCAATTTATGCAAATACTAAGCTGCACATAATGAACTGCTACAGTTCCTGCGACCAAAACAAACCTTGCATTGATCATTGTATGATTCATTTACTTTTGTATCAAATCTTTATTCTTGAAGATTGTATAATAATGTCGATATTTACTTTTCAGATTTATCAACAATGCCTGCCTGTTCGATTAGCGGTTGCCCTTCGAAGACCCATGCGAAATCTGAAGGAACTACAATGCATGTATTCCCGAAAACTGTTGATCGAATAAGAGAATGGGTCAGACATTGCGGATTTCCACTGGATGAGCTGGAAAGTAGAGTCCAACAAGTCTTACAGGACAAGAGGGGCGATCGATACCGCATCTGCAGCCGGCACTTTTCCTTGGACATGTACACAACTTCTTGGGTAACAAAGAAGAATAAACGGCGAATTACACGGAAATTGCCCGAAAACGCTATTTCCACTCTATTCGTCCACATTCCGCCACCGGTGAGTCAAGTGTCCGGATTTAGCTTTAGGCCTTGCGGTAGTGTGTAGTCGAATGGACTAATAGATATTGTAGGTGTCCTATCCCTTGTAATAATTTCGATATTGATATGAGTGTATAGTTTTTGAATAATGACATTTATCAATATATTCTCTTTCGATTTCATAACCCACAAACGCAATGTATATATATGGGAACAGGGAACTGTGCTGTATTGAGCATTTTTCAAGTATTCTGTCGGCTTACGTGGCTATTTTTTATATTGGCATTTCATTATCAATCATTGATTGGCCTTTACAACTTCTTGACTATCCCTTGAATCTGAAGCAAGAACATTCTACATCCTTGACGTGGTCGCAGTTATCAACCACTTCTAGCGCGTATCAGGTAGTCTTACTAGGCTAATCCGCTACATACTTGTGTTATGCATGTCAAGTAATAGTTTTATTCTATCGTGTAATTATTTTACCGAATGTTTGGTTACTGCTTTCCAATTAATATACACCTTAGTTACCGTCCACTGGTGTTTGTTTTCAGTTATAATTAGTGTTATCCATACTAATGCAAGTACTGTCTTTCAGGGAGATGCTGAAGCGTCCGCCACATCTACAACGTTTCTAGATGTTCCTCACCAGCAGGAGGTATGGATACTGACAAGCTCCATCGAGCGTCATCTTCAGAGCCGGAATTCCTGTCGTTTGATTGTTCTACTCAATGTTTCATTCGTGGTTAGCCGTTGATATGTACCTGTGCTGTCGACCCCAGGTGTATGTTATGTTTTCACAATTGTAATCCTCACTAATGCAAGTGCTGTGTTTCAGGGAGACGACGGAGCGTCAACCCTACACTTGATGCAGAGCCTGACATTCAAGTATACGAATCAGCGCAACAGCTTTCGGAAGTGCGCACTACATTTGCAACATCCATAGATATTCTTCAGCAGCACGAGGTATGGATACTGACAGCTCCATCGAGCGTCATCTTCAGAGCCGGAATTCCTGTCGTTTGATTGTTCTACACAATGTTTCATTCGTGGTTAGCCGTTGATATGTACCTGTGCTGTCGACCCCAGGTGTGTGTTATGTTTCCAATATTGAAAACCATACTAATGCAAGTGCTGTGTTTCAGGGAGACGACGGAGCTTCCACCACAATCAGAACATCTCATTTAGATGATGCAGATGTAAAGGAATCATTGAAATAAGTCGATGAAATGTGATCATATTTGGATTTTCCTTGATTCTTTTGGACAATGCATCTTTCGCGGTTATCTCTTTATATGTACCTGTGCGTTCGAACACAAGTGTGTGTTATGTTTCCAATATTGAAAACCATACTAATGCATGTGCTGTGTTTCAGGGAGACGACGGAGCTTCCACCACAATCAGAACATCTCATTTAGATGATGCAGATGTAAAGGAATCGTTGAAATAAGTCGATGAAATGTGATCATATTTGTATTTTCCTTGATTCTTTTGGACAATGCATCTTTCGCGGTTATGTCTTTATATGTACCTGTGCGTTCGACCCCAAGTGTGTGTTGTGTTTCCAATATTGAAAAGCATACTAATGCAAGTACTGTGTTTCAGGGAGATGCGGATGCCTCCTCTCCAATACAACCATTCATGGCAGTCCATGCAGAGCCAGAGGTATGGATACTGACAGTTCCATCGAAATAGATCATCACTGGTCGAATACTTGTCGTTTGATTGTTGCACACAATGTTTAAATCGTGTTTGGCTATTGAGATGTACCTGTGTGTCCTCACGTGTTTTATGCTAACAATATTTTGATACATAGTAATGAAAGTACTATGTTTCAGGGAGACGATGGAGCCTCATTCCTTGCTGTCTATGCGGATACAGAAAATATAGTCCTTGCAGCGCAAGCGGAAGGGAGGACAAGCGGAAACGAATCGGAGCTACAGCGTGTAGATGTTGAAGGTCGAGTCAAAAAAGTTGCAAAGAAAAAAAAACAAAAAAAGGTTAGTTACAAACAGTTAATAACTTTAAAACAATTGTTGTGGTGGGGACTATTTTATGTTTTTTTCTATTCAATTCTACTACACTCCATCTTGTGTTTAAACTGAACATCCCTTTTCCAATCTCTCCTCCAGTTACCCGTCGGCGTCAGAACTATACACACACAGACAGTGAAGCGAATGAGAGATGTGGCTTGCCAGACCATGTACACTATGGAGGAACTATTAATTGAGGCGAGGCGTGTTCAGGCTCGAGATGCTTATGTCCAATGGCCAGAACATGAATTAGCTCTGTTTGGAGACTACAGCAAAGTTGCATTGGACCATGGCTACTGTGCGACCGGACCACCACAAGAAGATGTTATTGAATGTTTTGGAGATAGCTCGGAAGTAGTTGCAGATCAATTTACACAATCTACACCAGCCAAAAAATTGCCACCAAAAAACATGTCGACATTGTTGTGTTCTCCCATCAATGTTGAATTAGCAGATGTTGAAATGAGAGAGAATGAACCAGCCGCAGCATCCATAGACGCAACAATACTTGATAGCAGCGATATTAATTTCCAATGTGTTGACATCTCCACAACGTCAAAGGCCGAAACAACGTTGACGCAGGATGACAGTCTAATGAAAGAGAGCAAATACATTGTATTCGACAGTTGCTTGATGGAAATTATAAGTATGCTGAAATGTGTGCATTCCGTTAGAGGGAAAGTATGTGGGAAGCCATTCATTAATGTGACTCGTAAAATGAAAGGCAGTAACCTTAAAATAAATGCCGCCTATAGATTAAATCATAGGTTCTCATGGTCTGCACAACCAATGCTGGGGAAACTGCCAGCAGGCAATTTACTGTGTGCAGTGGCTTTACTTTTTAGTGGCTCAAGTTTTAGAAAGTTAGAGGCTTTCTTTCAGTTTGTGGGACTCCATTTCATTTCAAGTGCGCTGTACTACACATACCAACGTGATTATCTGTTTCCGGCCATTAGTGATGCTTGGAGAATTGAACAATTGTCTCTAGCAAGTACATTCGAAAGCAAACGATTCAGGCTAGCCGGCGATGGACAGTGCGATAGCCCTGGATTTTCTGCCAAGTACTGCACCTACCACTTTCAGGACATGGATAGTAAGAAAATTGTGAGTTCGGAGGTCGTGCAGGTAACACAATGTACATCCTCAGTGGCCTTGGAGAAACTAGGATTTATAAAATCAGTGGAAGATCTACAATCGAGGGGGATGCACATCGACCTCATAGCCACGGATAGACACGTTTCAATTGCCAAGACAATGAGAGAGCAGTTCCCACATATTAAACATCAATTTGACGTATGGCATCTTGCTAAATCAATCAATAAGAAAATCTCGGCTGCAGGAAAAAAAAAAGGTTTTGAAAGTATTTTGCAGTGGTCACATTCTATCACCAACCATCTTTGGTGGAGCTCAAAAACTTGCGAGGGGTCAGTGGAAATACTACTTGAAAAATGGCGGTCACTGATGCACCACTGTACCAACGTTCACCGCTGGACAGCAAATGAACATTTCCACCAATGTGAACATGGCCCTTTGTCCCCAGAGGAGGCACGGAAGAAGAAGTGGTTGATTCCATCATCACCGACACACAAAGCCATTGAGAAGATTGTTTTCGACAAAACTCTATCAAGAGATTTGAGAGGACTGACAGAATTCTGTCACACAGGAGATTTGGAGGTGCTCCACAATATGTGCCTAAAGTACAGGCCAAAGCGCTTGCATTTTAGCTTTCGGGGCATGAAACATCGCACCCTACTAGCGGTCTTCGCCCATAACAGCAATGTCGGACGAGAACAATCTAGGACTAGGGGCAAAGTAAGGATGCCTCGCTACACCAAGGTGTTTTCAAAACGAAGTAAGCAATGGGTGATCAAACCAGTCTATGATGAAATGCAGTTCGACTTTGTGAAAGGCCTTATTGTTGCTGTGTTAGAGAAGCACAGATATGGAATTTTGGACGTTTCTGTACAGAGCAGTGATCCATTGCCACCAAACATTGCGACTGTGCCATGCCCACCCGATGCACAGCTGATTGTGAAGTACAAATCCCGGTTTAAATAATTGCAATACGATTGTCTTTTTGTAAATAAATGTTATTGTACAGTGTACCTGTAAACCTAACCCCTAACTTCACCATCATGGGTGGCGAACAAGCTGGGTGTCATCTTTGAATTCTCTCTATTCACCTCACATATGTGTATGTATATATTTTTCTCATGTCTCATCTCATGTAAATGTAAATGCTGCGCACTGTTAACGGAGGGGCGGCTTGCGTATTGCAAAAAATAAAACAAACAAACAATAAATCTCACTTTTAACTCAACTCCTGTGGTACTTTATACTTTCCCTGACCTTCCGCAAAAAATTAAATGTCTCAATTTGGCCTGCAAAGCTCGCAGACAACGGGGAAATAATTGGGGCACTTAGAACGCGCCAGCCAAGCAGGCCGTGGCATTTGGGAGAGAAGCCAGTTTGCATTTGCACATTGAGGCGCACTACATAGACGGGTTCAAAACTTCAAGTTCTCATAGATGCCTATACTACGTGATGTTGCAAATAAAGAATGCGAAGGACAGTGCACAGATGAGGCCCACAAGTCGCACTGGAAGTATAAGGGTCTATTGTTTTTTGACCTTGAGACAGGGACCATGCAGAAAGAACTACATTTGAAGGGAGTGCGCAATAACGTAAGAGACGATAAGGCAGAAAATTCAGAAACTAGACCGAGTTTCAGTTTTAGGTCAGTATACGAAAAATCATTGTCAAGAGCACGGTCCGTTTTACAGACTGCATTACGAAGAGACACAATGGAAATTTCAAATATAATGTAAGTAAATCTTTACACGCTTTTATACCAGAATGAAGATTTAATGAATGGATGCATGAATAAATGAATGAATGAAGACTGTAAAAGATGTTAAAACTATTCGTAGTGGGCACATCGGCATGCAGGATCACTGGTGTCACCGATCTCGCTCCTTGGCCCAGCCACTTTTCCCTGCAACACGGGACTGTCTCTGTACCCTTCAGCCCCTTGTCCCGGCATTTACCTTGCACTTGCCAACAGCTGGCCCAATTATTTAAATTGTATTCAACTAACCATGTACAGCCCTTCCCCATGCGCGATCAGAAAGACACCTGGCCCAGTAGGATCGTTGTCTGTCTGCCCTTGTTCCCCACCTGCCTCGTCACGCCTAGAAACATTTGAGTATACGCGCGTTACAAATGCCATATCATATATCATATCATTCCTCATGCATGTAGAGTGTCGTTTATCATTGTGTGTTGCCCTCGATTTATCTCGTTACTTTTCGCATTTATGTTAGAGAACAACATACTCCATTGAACTACCCTTGCAAGCAAATAGTTTCTGATCGGTCGTAATAAATGAAATGAGTAATATTAATGAAGTTCGGCTAGCGAGACTAATTATCATTTATTTGTTTTCTTAACAGGTATTTGATCCCGTTCTGCAACTGCCACCTGTTTGAGACACCGGCGGACGGATTCTTCAGCAGACACCTGCAGCTTCGTGTCAACAACTGGAGCACGATCACCATATTATGGGACGATCGCCAAGGGCCCACATGCCCTTACGCTGTACTAGTGGCTAGAAGTAACATAACACACTTTAGGCTGGACTAGTGCCTAGTTGATGCAACAGCCTTGCGGTTCACCGTGCTTACAAAGTGATTCTTTTTACGAAAATGAACACCTTGTGTGCCATAATGGAACAGCGCGTGACTCAAGATGAAACGGAACAGTTATTGCGGATACAGATAAAAGAAAATAAATGGCTTCCGGAGTTCATATGAATAATCTCTAAACATTTGATGCCAAATAAATGTACTTTACCAAATGTACCGTGTTGCTGTTTCATTGTAAAGTACAGTTTCATATTCTGAATTGTGGCGCGCTGTGTTGTGAGTTGATCTGTGTTGGTTTCCGGGTTCTGTGTGGAGTCGCGCAGAAGACGACTGGGCGCGTTTGCCTACGCAGCACAGAAACGTCACAGAGAGAGGCGGGGAATATGAATGTTTTGATAATGTCAGGCTCAGGGGCGGGGGAATTGATTTAGTGCCGCAAAAGCAGGTCTGCCAAGGCGATCGGGGAAAAGATAGGATTATCAGAAAATGGCGGCTCACAGGTGCTTGTTTTCGCGTGCGTTTAATGGACGAAAACTCGGGTAAGGTCCATAGGAAAGTTTTCTAAAATCGACCCACTTAGCCTTAAAAAAACATGGCCGACCCATAGGGACAATAAAAATATTTACTAGAGTATGCCTTTAAGGAAATAAGGTTTTTCTTTACTGCAAACATAGCTGAGAAACACCAGGACACTGTACTACTAATGGAGTGGGAGGATGTGGTATGCAGTGATTATATCGAATACAAAACTAATTAAAAAATAACGAATGAAAAAACAACTCATTCAAAAATAACTCATTTTGAAAAAAACTAAAAATGCGGTTGGGAAAGGTAATAGTGTTTTAGGGGTGGAGGAAAGGTATTATTTTTTAAAAAACTGGGTGCTTCAGGGAGGGAATTGCCCCCAAAGAATTGATTAGTTATTTTGGAATTAGCAGAGGGTAGTCAGGCCTACCCCCTAATGCCTTTGATCTGCAGATGTCTTGATGTTGTTTGAATGGTAGAGGCATCAGTTCCACCTGAGCATTCACGGCCACTGTGCTGAGGTAGGTATGTTGCTCCACAGAAAGATGTGTGGTTTCTCATTTTCTCCTTCCTGCCCTTTTTATTTTCCAGCCTGGCAATGTTGTGGCTTCTTGGCTTGCCACAGCCTCTGAAGATGAGGATTTTTGTTCAGCCCGCATTCTTGAAGGAGATGCGGGTTTCGCGTGAGAACCAGTGAAGCCTGTGGAGAATGGGCGAGATGTGGTCTTCACACTGTTGATGACCCGTGCTACAGCGTGCAGGGCCGCGCACAGGTGGGCCACGGAGGAGGCTGAGACACCTTCATGGGGGGCTTCGCAACCATCCAGGTGGGAGTGGACGAGGCACTGTATGATGGTTCTGAAGTTTAAGGTTGGGATGAAGGGCCTGCTCTAGTACATACAAGTCACTGGCACCAGCTGTTTGTGCTTCTTTGGTGATGGAGCCATGAAGAATTGGCCGCCATGAATCCTAGTGATTTTGCACTGGAATGGGACTCCTGGGTGTATCTGCCGAGCTACATGTCATTCAGCCAGTTCAGAACTGAGCTTTGCTTGGAGGAATCTTTAAGGAGCACGAGTTCCATTTGCATGGAGTTTAGCATCTTACAGGTTGTTGGCATGCAGACCTGCACAGGCAAGAATCAGGCTATCCATCGAAGGATGGCATCGACTCTGCTGACCTTTTGGTAGAGCTGCATGTCATCAAAGAACCGTAATACTCAAGTCTGCCATCCAAATAATGAATGACTTTTATGTTATGAATGATGATATGATGTGTTATCTTATGTCATATCATTCTATATTATTATAAGCTACATTACATTATGTGATGATATGCTGTGCTTTGTTAAGCTATGCTGTGCTATTTTATATTATGTTATTCAATGTTATGTTATGGTGCGCTATTCTATATTATGTTATGCAATTCTATGCCATACTGTTATGCTATTCCGTTTTGTGCTATTTTATGCTATACAATGTTATATTATGTTATGGTGTCCTATATTATGCCACACTATGCTATGTGATGCTGTTACACCATGGTGTGTTTTGTTGCCATGTAATGATATGCTATTCTATGACATTATGTGTAATGCTATTCTATGACATGAAAGGCTATCATATTTTATTCTATGCTAAATGGTGTTATGTTATACTGTGCTATGTTTCAAAGGATTTCTAGAGAGCTTGTTCAGAATTCAAATGCTCTCTTAATGCTAGGACTTTACAAGAACAAACCCAACGCATCACAGCCGTTGCCCTAATGTGGGAATAGTAAGTTATTTGAGATCTTTCTCAACTATAGATGGTTTTCATTGGATCTAACAAACAGTACAAGTGTGATCTAGCTCCTCAATGTTTCTTCAGAGGCGATGAGGTGTGCTTTACACATCTATTACCATACCATGTGATGATGTGCCAGAGAAATCCTATCCACGGGAACATGGGGGCAGTACTGGTTTCAGAGGATCTGACACGTTTTGTACAAGCCCCTGACAGTGTTGCCATCAGTACGAGTTCTGGTTGCATTACAGGTTTGTTCTTTTATTAACAATGTCTCTGCCTCTTTGGAAGTTGAAGATTGTACCAGCGAAACTGGGCCAATGCTCCACATCAATATTGGACATTATCTCTCTCGCCTGGATATTTGTAGCCTTGGAGAAGCGTTAGACAGCAAATGTACTACAGGGACATCATTTCACCAAAATGCCAGGGCTAGCGGAAGTGACATCACACAACCCATCCCTCCTCTGATGACATCACCGGAAGTGATGTCTTTTGTCCCGACGCCAAAGTTATATCACGGGAAGCGATGGGACACAACCTTTCACCCCTTGACAAAACGGGAAGTGGCACTACATAGCAGTGTTTCTAAGTAAACTATATAAAATATCGTTACTATATCACTGTAATGTGATATGCATTTCATACAAGAATGGATCACCATATGTAGTTTTAATATCAGTGTGTATAAGTCCATATTACCAAATTATTGTGAATGCAAGCAGACGTGCAAGGCCAAATGATAATGATGTGTTATTATATAGCACTTACGCGTATGCGCTTTATATAGAACAAATATACATGCAAAATCATGAAAACCTGTGTTGGTACTCATTTATTAACCTCAGAAGGATGAAATGCTGAGTTGGCGATGTCAGGATTCGAACCTGCAGATCACATACACATAGCAGCAGTGAGCGCTCAAACCACTGAGTTAGTTATCCGGCTACAGCCATCTTACCGGCTACAGTAAAATGAGCAATTACATGTCTGAATATTCTCAAAGTCAGAAAGCAAATTACACCCTGTAGTGAATGCCATTAAGCTGGTAACTCAGATGTAACTGCAGACCAGTTAATCTGCAGGTCTGGTGCAAAGTTGGCCATATGTCAAGCCTGCGTGGATCTACTTTCAGGCTCCAGAGGTTGGCAAAGTACATACCACTGGGAGTAGCACAGGGAGAGCGGTGCACTCACACGGTATCCCGTACTCGGGCACTCGTTACCTCATACATGCTAACAAACATCCTGAACAGCATGCCATCGAAATAGGAAAGATAGACACATTACAAGAAAGCATTAATTGTGGCACAATGAAATCAAGGGCCACTTTATGTGCTATGGTCAAAGATTTCTACACTGTACACAAGCATTTAGGCACAAGGATTGTGTCAAGTGACCGAGGACACCGAGATGGAATCTAACAGAGAAAAAAGCAGAAAAAAGCATGCTATAACTGCAACTTGCGAAAAGCAACATACATAGTCTGAAATTGATGCTTATTCTACTCTAAATGCTTTTTGGAAGTTTTTGTTTGCATTGTGAATTTGAGGTGTTTAAGAACAGACTAAATTAGTGACTTTCACCCTGAAGTGTGACCAAATAACTCTTTAACAAGTCTAGCAATTATTGTATAGAATTCCAGAAAGACAAATTATTTGTTGTTCCTATTCTTTCTTATTTAGTGTAATTGCTCAAAGTGTTACACTTGTGGAACCCCCTGTTTTTTTAAGAAGCCTGAACAAGAAAGCCAGCCACTCCAGAAACAAAGACCACATGGTGCGGTTCACAGCCCAGGAGCTTCAATTTTGTAAAAAAAAACAATGTACAAAATAATGTTTTTCTTTTTATTTAGGGGTAGCAAGGGAGACCTCAGGGATCGCAGGTGCAGCCCCTGGCAACACCCAAATCACATCCCTGATGTACTGCTTCTCAGAGCTGTTAGATGACCAGGCGAAGCAAACGTTAAAAGAAGAACACTGAGTGGAGGTAATCCCTGACCGACAGCCATCTTCCATATCTATGGATTAAATCAACACAGTCATTGAAGCTGTACGAAATAGATACTTCTCAGCAGAGCTTAGGAGGGATATTTTCAAAGGCAGCCAATAAAAGCAACCCCGCACAAAGCATTTCTGACATGCTTTTGCAAGCAACACCTCAGAAGGATGAAATGCTGAGCTGGCGATGCCAGGATTCGAACCTGCAGATCACACACACATCGCAGCTGCAAAAGGACAAGCGAAAAATCTTGTGGCACAGCCATGTTTGACAAGTAGTTGCAGTTATTAGCCAAACATGGTAAACGCGGTAAGGCAAAAACGAAAATTGCCTAAAAGTGGGAAAAATTCACTGCTGCCACCAGATTATCCTTTTAGTACACCTAGAATAACCAACAATCCTCTGAGTGCTAATCTAGGGCAAAACAAAAATGCACCCCATGGAACTGCAGTTTAAGCTGCTGTGCACAATGATAAAAATTTACGACAAGTGATAAGTAACCAAAAGTAGTAAAACAGTAACCCAACTAAGGGAAACAATGTTTCCCAGTACTAACAGCCTGACAGCCTGAAGGACATGTCAGTTTCCCCATGACATATGAGCAAAAACCAGTGCAGTGAAGCTTAAGGCTTCACTGCACTACAAAAAGTACAAGTCAGATTAAAAAATAAAAGCAACAAGTTTAGAGGTTCCATAAAGATGGAAGGAAAGGTGTAGTAAAGAGAAATCTTTCCTAACATGGATGCGTGGTCCAATGTCAGGAAGGTGGAGAGGGTCGGCAGATCAGCATTTTCCCTCACATACTCCATGCCTTTAGCTTAGGTGCTCTTGATGTCAATAAAGTCCCACCTATAAGCCAAAACTAAAATGTGCAGTCCAAGGAGGCCACGGATAACTGAAGTAGACCTTATTCATCATTGGTTAAGAAATATACATGCACTTCGGTGGTAATTCACTTAAGACTGTGACTGCAGCATGCAAGGTGTAAAGTGCCACTTGCATTCCGCGGGCACAGTAACATGCACACATGTTAACTAATTACCACAGGGGACATGCTGATGGAGGGGCTGGCTGTGCCCACAGGGACTTGTAGGCACCCCCTCCATTAAAAAATGTTTGTTTTTTGGCAGTTCACACACATGCATATCCATTATCCTCCTACATCCACAACTTTCGAGGAACATAGTCTCTACCCCACCCACTAAAGAGGAGAAAATGCATTTGCAGTGGCAGGTCTTAGACCTCCTGCTACCACAGCTGCAATTCCTACATTTCCATCCCTGATTTAGAGAGGGACATGTAATCATGAAGAAAACGTCCATGCACCCTTTGAGTGTTTCCATCAGTGGCTGAGCAGTGCATGCAGCCCCCTGTCCGCATTACCCTTCCAATGCACCTGCTCTCCCACAAGGGAGATCAGTACGAGAAGCAGATAAGGGGAGTGGTGCAGCCAAAAGCGCATCCACTTGAGAATGAGAGATGTGGCAGCAGCTCCTGTGGCAGCCCCTCAACCCACAGATTCCATGTGTGTGGATAATCCACCAGCACAAAGTAATCTGCATGGTGTTGAGAAGGAACTAGGGTCTTCCTGCACCCCCGAGCATTTTAGAATTAGGCAGACTTCTTTTAGGCACTATAATGGGTAAGGAGGGCACTGGGAAGGCTCTCTCAAGCAAATATAATCATATACACAGACATGGCAGGCACTGAAGAAGGACATGAGCAGACACTGAAGAAATAAGGCGCAATTAACTATTAGCTGAATACATTTGTAATGTCAGATCCTACAGTAAATATAAACTCCCCCTCCTTCCCAAGAATGTGTCTTGGGCTACAAATGGACTACAGGCTTCCGTGGTGTTCGCTAGCACTGGCAGCACACACAGTGGCATACCAGCTGTCTACTGTCCGTCAAGGGTCCAGGCAGGCTAAAGAAATAGTGGATTTACATGCTCGGTGCACAAAATGCAGAAATGGGACATATTATGAGTATTAAGTCTTGGTAGAACCTAAAGGTCCAGATAACATTAATTGAATGAGTGAAATATGAAGAGAATGACTGGAAAATGTTTTTATACATAAACTAGTAATAGGTAGCAAAATGAAGGAAAGCATGAGCTACAGGGTATTCTCGCATCAGCTAGCAAAATGTAGAGCAGCACTTTCTGACAGAAATCATTGACAATGAAGAAAGGAAGGCTTTGGAGCATCCCTTATATGGAAGAAGAATGGATTGGGATTAAGCCATAGCCTGTATCACGTGACACTACTACAGCAAAACCGGGCTATATAAACTCCTGCCTGGGACTACTGTGACAGGAGAAAGGAATGAATGAGGGACAGGAGAAGACCATTCAGGCAGCAGAGTCTTTTGCTACCATCCTCATTTTTGTAAGATTAAACTTGTTGTCCTTACAAAAAACACTTTTGCCCTTATTTCCATATAGGGGTGTTTTTATTCTGGTGTGAGCGTAATTAGGGACACCCTTACAATGGGCAGATGCTTTTTCAAGATTCACCGCACCTACAAAATATGAATTCTTCTCTTCTATTCAATTGGAACGCGAAAGTGGAGAAAAATAGTGTGCAGCTGGCCCTTTGTAACACTGCAGTCAATGTCACATTGCTGACACTGGAAGTCCTCTTTTTGATTAGAGCTCATAGTAAGAACTTCAACACCACCAAATGAGGCACACATATTGATGCAGAGGAGAACTGGCATAGAGGAGGCTGAAAAGTCCTCGGGAGCCTTTAGGTTGCTTAGTTTTGGCTCAAGTGGGACTTTAGCTTTACTGGGAGTTTCAACTTATAGGTGGTGATTTAGCACCACCATTAGTTTTGGCTCAGGTGCTGTTTTAGTTCCACTGTTAGTATTGGCTCATAGTTGGTTCTTTAACTATATCATTAACTTTGGCAAGAGTGATACTTAAAGGGCACAATTATTTTTGGACTATAGGTGGTCCTTTAGCGCCACTATTACTTGTGTTTCATATGTAGGACTATATCACTATTCTGGGCTTTTTTAACATCAGATAGTGCCCGTGCGACTCCATTCCTTGTTCCCCAAAGTTAGTCAGTCGTTACACTAGATTATAACGTATATACCCACTCCGTTGTTCAGCAAATAATTAGATATGCTCTTATGGAAGCGCCAGACACTCCGTTTGTTTTACTTATTTTAATTGCATTTTTGTCCTTCTAGAAGGAAGGGCTAATAAAAGAGGAAGTAAAAATATATATAAAATAGAAGAAGAATGCAATTAAAATAAGTAAAACAAACTGAGTTCCTGGCGCTTCCATAAGAGCACATCTAATCATATGTAGGACTAGTTCCAAGTAATTTCGTTGGTGTAAAGACTGACATTAGTCTTTACATACGTGCAATATTCATTTCAATATACTGTCTTTTTGGAGTGGTATTTACTAAGAACAATAGCTTTACTATGTAACCTTTACACTGGAGCAAAGACATACCTCTTTTCTTGCATCATTGTAAGAACATGATACTGTAAGACATTAGAACAGCATAGTGAGGTCACATAGTCTTGGCTCACAGGTGGTGCTTTAGTGTCACCATGTGTGTTGGTCCTTATGAGGCACTGCAGGACAACACGGTGTGACTAGGTAGTTTGGCTCCCAGAAGGTGCTCTCCTAGCAGCATTCCTTGCGGCCATTAGTTGTGGCTGGTGGGTCACCCTGGACCACCAAACAGAGGCAGCTAAGGGTGTTATTGAAGATATATCTGATGTCACATGCAACATACACTGTACACAGTGACGGGTGAGGCTAGGGCTATGCAGGATCAGAGGACTCCCGTCCTGTAATATTGCACTTCCTGCGAAGCAGACTGCATGCCCTGTCTTTCTGCCGATGAACTGGGAAGAGTCACGTTTATTAAATCCAAATTCGTTGGCTTTGTCAATGCTTGTTTACTTATTTGTGTACGTTCGGCTGACCAGTGCGTGCTCCTCCCACCTAATTTCCCACTAAAAATCTCCCAGTATCCTAGTCTCAACCCCAAAATTACCCAGTGATATTTCTTTCCCATTACAAAATGGCTACATCGGCCATCAAGCAGTCATCCTCGCCTGTCCGAGGGCTGGGCACATGGACTATGTTAACGCTGTCATACAATGACCTGGAGGATTGGGGGGGGGAGTCCTGATAGGTTTGGGCAATTCTATTCAAATTAGCGGCAGCGGATGGAGCTATCAGGCGCACCATGCCATGATAACTGCTAGAATTGCTTACAAGTTGCAGGCAGGTACACGTGCATCACATTATTCAAATACGTGTTTTAAATGAGCCATTGCTAACCGGACCTCGGTACCTGCACTTCTTATTTCTGATGGTACCAGCACTCCTCTGGAGAAGACTGTACTCCACTATGGGGCGACGTGAAAACGAAATACAAACGTATATATAAAATTGGTTGTTCGTTAACGCGCTTAACAACGAATAGATTTCTCGCGGACCCGGGACTCGAACCAGTTTGCTCTGTGTCATCTTGCTGCCAAGACGAGGGCGTTGCCACTGAGCTATACTACCCGTGCCTGTGCTTTTGTTCAACTTCACCTTAGTGAAGTACAAGCTCCTGGAGCCTTTGCTGGGGACAGCAGAACCCTCTCCCTCCTGCAGTGTCCATAATGAGAGCCAAACATGCAGCTTCTTTGCTGCCAGCACACCAACCTTGGAACACAATTTCGCAAATCGGGCTTTAGCTGTTACCTGTGGCATCCCTTGAGAGTTTCCATCTGGAGTGTGGATTGATTTCTTTGGGACACCACTGCACGGGCAGAAACTCAAGAAAGCCTGGGCAATTACTTTTTCTAAACGTTTCTTTGTTATTAGGAGTGTATTTTCTAATATGGTAATGTTTAAGTGGGTGGAATTGTAATGGACGTTTCAGACTTAGGCCTTACTGTTAGACGACGAAAGCTTGCAACAACAAAACTCCCCCTTTTTTTTTAACTTAGTTTAAATATAGGGCGGCTGATTTACAGAGCCTTTTTGAGTGGCGTTTTCCCAAAAACCCTTCTGTAAATCCGCCCCATGATTTCTGCAAAAACGGAAACTTTCTGGGTGTTCACATTTTCAAACACCATGCACAACAACAAAATGGAAGTTTGTCTGAATGAATTCCTGCTTTACCATTTTACCAAAGAGTCCAAGTCTTGGCAAGTTCTTTAATCTCACCTCACCTTAGCTGTAAATATAGGGTTCTCTCAAAGCCTGACGACTTTTTCACACCACAATACTGTTGTCAAAAAAGGCCCAAATCCGTCTGTGATTGATGAAGGTCTTTGAGAGATGGATACATTAGGTTGCCAGAATCAAATTTAAAGTTAATGACCTCACAGCAAACAATGATACTGAGATTTTGTTTGGAATCACTGAGATGCTTCAGAATGGCATGCTGCCAAAGCCCAGGCTCTGGAAAGATAAGGATTTTCACAGAGAGTTAGAGAGTGTGAGAAAATGACTTGTGGGGGGAGAGACAAATAGAGAATGGGTTTTGAAGAATGAGACACATTCAGAAAGTGAGACAAAAGGGGAACTGCGGAAATGGAACGGAACCCACAGTGTGAGAATAATTGATATTTGTCAATGAGCCTCGGCTGGGCCCCAGCCAAGAGCAATTTTAAGAGCCTTCTGGGGCTGAGCTCCGGCCCACTTGAAGGCTCGATTGGTGAGTACCTGCACTTCTTTTTTTTACATTTAGAGCACTGATTTGTAGAGAAGCAGATGCAGGCCTCTGCAGGAAACCCCGTCCCCATACCTCCTATATGTTGGAAGCCTGAGATCGTCCCGTGTTTGACACCAGCAGTTGTGCCAATACTGTAATGTATATTCGAAAGAAGATACCCATTGAGAGAACCCTATCGAATGTATCCCCGAAGGGACAACAATCTGAGGGAGGAACTCCCTGAAGGAATATGAGAAAAGAGCAAAGAAAAAAGCCCGTGACACCATAAGAGAATATGAACGACATCTCAGGATACTGGCTGAAGCAGATGTATGGATCCAATAGAAACCAATGACGAAGTAAAGCGTCAAATGAACTTTTAAATTACGAAAAAGAAGATTACACTGTCAGAAAGTGCTACAGAGAATCAACCGCTCAATAATTGTACAGACGCTGAAATGCGAGGTAAACTAAGTCATCATAGAAGCTGGCTATATCTATTGAAAGGAATTCAGGCGAAGCCGCCACTTTATAGAAGTGCCAGGACCCATGAAGAAAAAAGGGAAAATTATGTTGCAGTAAGAATAAGCTGAATAGTGAAGCTGCACAGCGAGGTTGTCCGTCCTGAAGTCAAGACTGAAGCAGTCAAGGTCGACTATCTATTCTGGAAAGCAGTGAACATGCGAAGGATGAATCATCTCTAGTTAAGGTGCAAAGAAAGAACACCAAGAGTGCCAAGTTGTATTCATTTAAAGTATTTAAAACCTACAAAATGGACAAAATCGTGGTCTCCTGTCACGTGAGTCAAGGATGAAAATAGAGTTCGAACTCGGAGTCCCAGAACAACTATAGGGAGTGCCTACACTCCCATGTATTCCACGAGACAAGGATTCTTTGCAAGGCCAAGTTCAAAGAAAATCTTCATGGCAGAAGGCTTGGGTGATGGGAGATGCTGTGCTAATTGGGCAGGGAGGTAGAGTCAGCCCCCATCTCCTTGCACCTGGGTCTGGGCTTACATGCTACTAAATGAACCAAATGTTCCAGACATGGCACAAGCGTGCCAACCAATTGCAGTCTTCCATGTAATGAAGGACCTTATAGTTTGAAGGCCAATGAGAAACTGTGTATGTATTGTTTTTGAAGATTACATGTTTTAGAGGTAGGCATATATTGTCCACCTGACAATGGGCAGCCGATTACAATCTTAGTTTCTATATAATGTGTACTTAGATGTTCCCCTTAAGCCTATCCCGATCCCCAGTAGGTTTTTCAGTGTTTGCCTCGTACTTTTACATCCCCTGCGACGTATTTTTAGTATATAATCATGTTTCTATGAAAAGATCGTTGAGAGAAATCGATCGTACGTCGTTTGATGTTCGTTGTAAATCCCTGTTTTATATAATTGATAATAAACCAGTACTTTGCCATCTTCCTGAGTTGGTTCCGTTATTTGGACTCAAAGTTATTCTGTGTGAACCCATCCATTGCATGCACGTTCCAAAAGGGCTCTAAGCTCACATGGTAGCAGTGCGGATGGTTCAAAAAGAGTTTCAAATGATCGGGCATCCTCCGCCATTAGCTGGAAGATCACAGAGTTTCCTTTGGAGATTGGTCGATAGAAATAAACTTGCAAGAAGAACCAAGATGGTGGCCAGGTCCCCCTTTGAACAAAATCCCTGTCCGGTTTTCACAGGCACTCTGTGGATGTAAGGCGAAGTGGTCAGATTGGAGGAGGAGTCGATGCCGAAGGCCTCAAGTCAATTAACGAATGGTGTGTGGCCTAAAGGGAATGGCAAATAAGGGGATGGGATTGTAATAATTTTGAGTAACAGGAAATAATTGTAGAGATAAGAGAGACCACCTAGGAAAACCTGATTTAAGAGAGTCAGAGGGAGACATTTCAAATCCCAATGGGGGGAGACTGAAACATAAGACGCGTAATCAGGATTACGTAAGGTGACGTCTCAAACCCTGTACAGGGTACAAAATAAAGGTGAGGGAAGAGGTGATCAATGTGTTTATAATGTGTAATGTTGGACTAGTCTGAATGTTGTTTGTTGAGTAAACTATCGAAGAGCGATAGAGATTGTGAAAAATTGTAAAAGTTGAGGCGCAATAGTGATGAGTGATAGCAAAGTGATTGGCACCAATCAAGAGGATAGATATGCCAATCAAGAGAATAGAGAGGCTATTGAAATAAGGGATGGGTTTGGAAGCCCGTGGCTGAAATGTTTGAGGGAGAAAAGACCAAAATTGATTATTCCGAAAACATTCAGTCTTTTCTCCCCTGAACATTGCAGCCACGGGCTTCCAACCCCACCCACACCCCACCCCCTTACTTACCTTGCGGCGGCACACTTTGCTGTGTGCCGCCGACTCGGTGTGTCCCTGCAACGCCTGTTCCCTTTCACCTCTGTGCTCAGGAACCGGCGCCACAGGGTCCTTTCCTTTTTTTCTGTTTTTTAAAAACTTTGTATGGGATCAGCTACGGGGGACACCCCTGCAACCTCCATTCACTGTATAGTGAACAAGGGTGCGGGGGACACCTATGCAGCCCCTGCAGCCCTTGCCACCGAATGGGGGATTTGGTCAAACGTTTTGACCATTCAGAATTTTCGAACAGTGGAAATTCAGCCAAATCTCTGTTTGCGTCTTTTATTTTAGGTCTTTTTTGGACGATTCCGAAACAAGAGGGTTGAGCAGCGATTGATGGGGCTTGCTCATATTTATTGTTTTAAAACATTGAAAAGTGGTGATTTAAGACAAGGTAAAAGGTGTATTTAAGAGTCTGGTAAGTATCGACAGTCAATTGAGACTTGTCGTTATGGGAGATACTCCTCTTATGCACCTATGCACGACACTGTCAAAGCATATGCCCAAGCTCAAACAGTATACTGCAGAATGAGTGAAGGGCACAGCAGAGAAAATGTTCATACCATGGCCACAAGGGGGATCATTGTCAAGAGTGGTATTGCAACACATGACCACCTACTTGCACGATACATACCCAGGGAACAAATTAGAGAAAAGATTAGTGATTTTAGAGCTCTGGAAGATGTATCAAGAGGAAAGAGAAGACCCGCCACCTGTGGAGTGGATGCTTAACCAGCAAAAGGGAGAAGGTGTTGAGTCCTCAGCTCCCCTTACCTTGCTTGAGGCAAAGGGTGTTGCTACGTAAGAAATAGGAGTATTTCCTTTAAAGGAATTGAAAGCACTGGCGGATTATAGTACTCTGATATATGAACCCCCCGCTTACAGTAGTGATGATAGTCTGGAAGAGAACAAGAGAAAAGAAGAGATTTATAAGATCATACAAAATAAGCAGGAAAAAAGTGAGCAGTTTAATTTGTTGACAGAAATAGACAGGGAGCTTAAGGAATGGAACGGAGAAAAGGATAAGGCTGATGAGGTAGCGCTTGTGCAGAACGAATGGAAGGGAAGACAGTTATTACTCAAGATAGATGGTAAAATGATCAAGGAAGTTAGGCAAAGAGAAGATAAGGACGAACAAGAAAGAAAAGATAAGGAACAAGAGAAGAGATTAAAAGAAGATGAGCTGAAAAGGAAAAGCAGGGAGCGATGAGAGCACATATATCAGGAAGAACAAGAGAAAATAGAGGAACAAGTGGAAGAACAAAGAAAGTATAATAATAGACAAAGGGCGATAGAAGAAAGAGACAGAAAGGAAAGAAAGAGAGAGGAGGGAGAAGCACAAAGACTAAGGGACAAAAGATTACAGAGACAAAGGAAAGAAGGGAAAGAGTAAGGCAAGGAGAAGAATGAAGGCAAGAGAAAGAAAGAATTAGAAGGGATGCAAGTAAGCAAAGGGAAGTAGACAAAGAAATAAAAAGGAAAAGGAGACAGCAAGGTCTCGATGCCAGTCTCATTTCTAAAGAACAAATGAGGCAGAGCCCAGAAATACAATGGGACAGAGTGGAAGAGATTCTTACGATAAAGGAAATAATGCCAATAGCATCTAGAGTAGTGCTAGAAGAAGAAAGATTTGATGTGGAAAGCATTGGAGAAAGGATCGATTAGGTCTATCAACAGTTAAGACGAGGTAGCGAGTATGGAACTTGAGGGAACGGTGATCGATCCCCAGTATCTCAATCACAAAGTGAGGAGGGAAACCTGGTCAGTGATGAACGTCGAGCATTGTCTTTGAGCAGACTGAACTTAGATAAGGGGGAAGGGGATGACAGTCACACTAGTTGGGGACTTGACACGTCAGAAAAGGAAAGAGAGTCCGGTCTTGGGGCAGAAGGAGGGAGCGGGTGCACCCCTCAAGGAAGTCTGCAGATGGATAAGGAAGTGAGATGGTCGGATCTGTAATAGCTTAAAGAAAGAACGCCAGACCCCATAGCATATCCTGAACATCCCCGATGTACGATTGTGTAGTGAGAAGGGAGAGTCAGCACCATATGTTAGCAGGTTATGGTCATTGCCGACAAGGAGACAGACAGGGACGATTATTCCTGACATGGATAGACCAATGGTGGGATCCGACTATTGGATGGTGTTTATACAGTTTCCCTTATTGGAGAAAGGGGGAGCAGGACTGCAATACATTGCATGGCCACAGATGGACAAGGACTATTTAAAATGCAAGCTCCCTAATTTGACTTTGGGTGCTGGGAAATGGATATACGAATTACATAATATGACAGGATGAAATACACTGGCCATAGGGGACATAAAAGGTCTCCTAGCAGCCATTCTTGGTGAGAGGGCTGATGACATATGGAGGAGAGTAGGATATGCAAGTGTGACTGCACAGAACACAGCGCACGATGGAGTGCCATTTAATAATTGTAGAGCAGACATTTGGAGGGCTCTCAGTGAGCAGTATCCTGGCACATCCAATATGGGTGCAGTTATGACACGGAAAATGAAGGAAGATAAAGACCCTATTGCTTATATTCAGGATATTCAGGAGAAATGGCAGCTTGAAACTCACGAAAAGTGGGTAAAGACAGTGGCGTTATTTTACCATATTTTATGTCAGGGGTTGCCTGAGCCAGTACAGAGGCAGATGAAACAACAAGTAGGGATGGAACCGAAGCCATTGGCTGAGATACAGTTGACAACAATACATCACTGTAAGTTATTACAAGAGAAAAACAAGAAGAAAGAGGAGAATAAGAAAATCGAGGAAGCTAAGTTAGTTCAGAAAAAATGGTTAAAATTTGCCATAGAAGAGCCGGTACTGACAAGCGGAGAAGGATTGGGAATGCAGAAATCAATGGGTGCATCGCAGACAAATAATTCACGCCTGATGGACCGAGGTGGATATGGGTTTACACCATGAGGAAGAGGTATGGGCTATAATGGAAGAGGAAGAAGATTTCAGAATAACCAAGGTGGGCTTCAAAATATACAGAATGAGAACCAGAGTACTCATACCCCCAGTGTGTTGGAATTGTGGAATGACAGGACATATTGCGTGCATATGTGGGAGCCAAGGGAGTGTACAAAATGGCCAATTTTCCAGAGGGGGGATTGAGGGGGGACAGCTTATCCTTCACATACAGCTCACAGACCCTTCACATACAGCTCACAGACCAGAGAGGGCTTTGCCCAAGCTCACACATCTTATCATACACAAGCACCACGAGTACACAGGTACAATGGCAGGGACAAGTACAAATGAATCTATCACAAGGGCAGTCACAACAAGCCCCTATGCAGACACTGAAAGCCAGTGATGCCAGTAACTTCATTGAACGGCGCGCTTGAACAGCTGCATTACCCCACGCATGTAACTAGAGGAAGACTTGCTGCTAGTATTGAAGAAGACTGGTTCATTCCTAAATTCATGAAACACGTTGCATTCATTATGTTAAATTGCATCGTGTATCAAAGGTTTACTGCTGGGTATACACTGAGAATGATTAGAGGAGTAATACCTCGCCCGAATGGTCCATTTCAGCATTTACATATCGACTATTTTGATATGCTGCAGACATGTAGTGGACATGGGTATCTATTAGTGGTGGTGTGCCCCTTCTCCAGGTGGATCGAAGCAGGTCCATGTGCACACCCTGATACCACTTGCACAGTGAAGTTTTTAGAGCACCAAGTGTTCCCGAGGTGGGGTGTGTGTGAAGTGCTAAGATCCGATAATGGGCTGCATTTTGTCAATGAGTTATTTGAACAGATAGGGCTTTTATTAAACATAAAACACAAGTTTTCTTCTGTTTATCACCTGCAAGCGAACAGAATATGTGAGAGACTCAACGACCTCCTCAAAGAAAGGATTGCCAAGATTAAAGGGGTGGCTGTATTGCCTGCCCCTAGCCTTACATATCCTTCAGAATGAGCCAGGATCAGACCACCACCCCACCCCGCATGAACTAGTGACAGGGTGTTGAATGAAAATGCTCCTTACACCTCCGTCGAGGAATAAGAGCGATGCCCTTAGTGTAGTGAACATTTTAGGTGATGAGATGCATGATTAATTGACATATATAACCTTTAGTATTTCTTTCATTTCAGATCAAGCCAAGCGCAAATGGGGGTCTGTCTAAAAACACAGAAGAAGATCATTCGGCAACCAATCCAAGTGAACTATTACCACCACCTAAGTTATATGTTGGGAACCTAGTGTTGGTTAGATGTTTTACCAGGAAGTGGTATGAGCTATGTTTTCATGGCCCTTTTATTATCGAAGAAGTGTCCCCTTCTTCTGCTAAGGTACAAGGAAGAAGAGCTTGGCTGCACCTGGGTGATGTGAAGATTTATAAAGATGAGACCTTCCCTCCCACTGTTACCGATCCAGGAACAAGACAAGAAGAAGAATGTCCACGTGTGCAGACCCGATCGATGACTAAGAAGAAGGACGTTAAAGCAACAAGTGATTAACATATACTTTATTTGGACTGGAATTCAATAGACATTCCTTATAGATATTTTAGCAGAGAGAGCAAAGACTTGTGGAGAATTCCATGACCTTTTGAAATTAACTTTCAGAAATACATATTGAAGCAGAAAATAATGCATCATAGTTATACCTAAACATCAGTTCTTTATCCGAAATTGGAAACAAGATCAGTATCCAGATTCATTTAGTGGAAAATATTTGTTTTAAGTGATCAAACATATGGTACCTGCCAATAGTGACGTTCATCGGCTTGTGCTTGCTGTCTTTGTGTTCATACTTCAGTCTTACCCTACTCTTGTTAGAAGAGACGTTAATATTCACCCTTTCTTGCAGGATCCTAAAAACGGTCCAGTGATACAAAGTCCCCTTATTGCTTTAATTGAACAAATTGCAGAGTTGCAGATGTAAAGAAACTTTATGATTGTATTAAAAATGATTAATGAAGAAAACGGCATGGTTGTAGAGAATGAACAAATTCAACAAGAAGTATGGTGGCGCGAGAGATGGATGCCCAGATTCTTATGTATAATATATATTTGCATGATTGTTCTCATTGTCTTTCTGGTCCTCATCTTTCACAGTCTCTATCATCTTAGTACTTCTGCTGAAGGAAAGGTCCCCATGGTTCTCCCCACTATGAAAACGATACATGACAAGATGCATGATTAGTATAGGTATTTTGGGAGACACAGAAGAGATGCAGAGGAAGATAGTGAAGGGATAAATACCTATCTAGATAACACAGCTCACCTGGGGAATAACATGTGGTACCAACACATGAAAAAAGTGGGGGGGAAGCATCTAAGGAGGGTTGCTACGCCTGCTCCCTCATCCCCTATGCCATGAACACAGTAAGGACTTTCATTGCAAGAGAGGTTCCAGAGCACGATGCAAAGTCCCTCAGTCATCTTCCAAATGTACAACTTGAGGACAATTTCAAGGAAGTTGGGCGACTTTGCGATGGAGATCAAAATGGTCATTTCCATACCAAGATGACTACATCAAGACGCTGCAAATGGAAAGAGAGCTTGGATGGAAGAGCAAGATGCTTGTGTATCCTGCTGCAGGACCGGATGAGGTAATCTTTGAAGAAATTAAGAGAATGAATTGCCCTAATGTGACAGAAATAGCCGGATCACCTGGATGTTGGGAACAAACTCAATTATTGATCTATGGATGAGTGAATTCCAAGAAGGGGTGGGAAGAACGAATTATGTCCTGTGCAGCACATCTGTTGAAAACAGATTACGTACAAGAAGTACAGAAGGTGAATGATGGATGCTTGAAGTCATGGGCTAAGCATTCCAAACTGTTGACATGGGTAGAAGACAAATCAGTCCCAGTAGTTGTAATCCCATTTGTTAATGCGACACTATGCTTCCGAAGACACAGAAAGAATCACGTGGGATATAACAAAGAATGCAAAACCACAATTGATGTTCCTAGGATGTGAGAAGGGCCAGACATCCTTATGGATCGTTATTGGGCTTGTAGATCTAGAGCCTATATGAGGTTACCCAAGGATTGGGGCATAGTATATTCCTTGGTGCTCATCCATGTTCCAGCAGTAGTGATTCCTCAAAGCGACCTGAACATTGATTTCCAATGCCCATTTGAGAAAAAGATTGCTTGAACTGCTCCGTCGGACAAAAAGAGAAAATTATTTCTCTGCCAAATCGATAACAGCGTATGACTCCATTCCTGAGGAGCACAGGTTGTTTAACAAGACTGCCACAATACTGATGACTATATTCATGCCAGGGATCCAAACAGTGGCAAACGCTAAGTGGGTATAGATCACTAGGTGGGAACTTTTATAGACAATCAACAATGCTACCATAAAGGGATTCAACCCCATTAGGGAAGGGCTGAGGGACATACAACTGATGACCCTCCAGAACCGATATGTCCTTGATATGATCACAGCGATGGAAGGAGGAGTTTGCGCCAAAATCAGGCCATCATTTTGCACATTCACACCTTCTCACGATGAAAAAAATGGAACCTTGACAGAGGCCATAACGTTGTTGACAGACCTGTATAACAAAATGGAAGACGAGACGGATGACATTGAAGATGACAGTTGGTTTGCCTCCTTGTTCTCATGGATTCCCCAGTGGTTGGCGAATATATTCAAAATTCTTGGAGTAATATTGGTGCTGGTAATGTTTGGATTCTGTGTAGTCAGGATAGTGGTTGCCCAATGCAAGAAAATGGCAAAGAAAATAGTGGAAATGAAGATCATGATCGATATCAAACTTAACACCAAGGAGCTGACTGATGAGGGTGTCGGAAAGTACATAGAGGACAGTATCGTAGCACCTGAAGGAATGAAGTTCCCGTATCCGAAGAATCAAGAGAAGGAAAGAGGGATGATGGGTCTATTGTACCCTGAATGGACAATGTAACTACATGACCTGGAGTGTAGATGAACATGTCAAATCATCTGGCACCCTGAGCGGGGTAATGAAGATATGGACACCAAAGAAACATTTCTTCAAGGGAAAATATCAGAATGTGGAAACAATTGAGGTGGTGGTTCGAGGACTCGACCAGAGAGGGGAATGTAGAGGAGCAGCTTCATGCCTCTGCAGGAAACCCCGCCTCCTTACCTCCCATATGTTGGAAGCCTGAGATTGTGCGGTGTTTGACACCAGCAGTTATGCTAATACTGCAGCGTATATTCGAAAAAAAGATACCCATTGAGACAATCTTGTCAAATGTATCCCCAAAGGGACAACAATCTGAGGGAAGAACTCCCTGAAGGAAAATGAGAAAATAGAAAAGAAAAAAGCCTGTAACGTCATAAGAGAATATGAACGACGTTTCAGGATACTGGCTGAAGCGGATGTATGGAGCCAATAGAAACTAATGACGAAGTAAAGAGTCAAGTGAACTTTTAAATACGAAAAAGAAGATTGCACGTGCACAAAGTGCTACAGAGTATCAACCGTTTAATAATTGTTCAGACGCTGAAACGCAAGGTAGACTAAGACATCATAGAAGCTGGCTATATGTAGTGAATAGAATGCAGGCGAAGCTGCCACTGTATAGAAGCTGGACATCGGTATCATGAATTTTAGTAAGCCAGGACCCATGAAGAAGAAAGGGAAAATTGTGTCTCTGTAAGATAAGCTGAATAGTGAAGCTGCACGGCGAAGTTGTCTGGCCTGGAGTCAAGATTGAAGCAGCCATGGTTGGCTATTTATTCTGGAAAGGAACGAACGCGCAAAGGATTAATCATCTCTAGTTCAGGTGCAAAGAAAGAACACTAAGAGTGCCATGTTTTATTCATTTAAGACATTTAAAACCTGAAGAATGTACCAAATCGTAGTCTCCTGTCACGTGAGACAAGAATGAAAATAGAGTTTGAACTTGGAGTCCCAGAACAACGATAATGAGTATCTGCACTCCCATGTATTCCCAGAGACAAGGATTCTTTGCAAGGCCAAGTTCAAAGACAATCTTCATGGCAGAAGGCTTGGGTGATGAGAGATGCAGGACTAATTGGGTGGGGAGGTGAAGTCAGGCCGCATCTCCTTGCACCTGGTTCTGGGCTTACGTGCTGCTACATGAACCGAATGTTCCAGACATGGCACAAGCGTGCCAACCAATTGTAGCGGTCCATATAATGAAGGTCCTTATAGTTTGAAGACCAATGAGAAACCGTGTACTTAATGTTTTTGAAGATGACATGTTTTAGAGGTAGGCATATATTGTCCACCTGACAATGTGCAGCCAATTACAATCCTAGTTCCTATATAATGTGTACTTAGATGTTCCCCGTAAGCCTATCCCGATCCCCAGTAGGTTTTTCATTATTTGCCATGTAGTATGACATCACCTATGATGTATTTTTAGTATATAATCATGTTTCTATGAAAAGATTGTTGAGAGAAATCGAGCGTATGTCCCTTAATGTTCGCTGTAACTCCCTGTTTTAGATAATTGATAATAAAACAGTACTTTGCCATCTTCCTGTGTTGGTTCGGTTATTTGGATTCTTGAGTTATTCTGTGAACCCATCCGTTAGATGCACATTCCTAAAGGGCCCTAAGCTCAGATTCAAACAAATCAAGACACGTTTTGTTAAAAAGCAATAGGTAACAAAATGAGAGCAATGCTAAAGAAGAGGCTGAATTCTTGAGCGACAAATGCTGGTGCCACATTCGCCAGTAGAGTGGCAGACATTCTGATATCTGCGCCCAGTGCAGCAACATCTGCTAGCTGATGAATTAGAGCATCCTTAATTATAACTTTGGTTTTCACATAGCGCTTGCTACCACAAAGTATCCATTTTGTAGCGCTTTTATTATTAGGTGTTAGTGTTTTTCAACTCAATACGCTCCTTTTTTCAACCTTGCACTAGTCTTGGGAGGATAGCTCAGGGGCAACGTGCTCGCCTCGGAAGCAAGACAACACGGAGCAACACAGGTTCAATCTCTGGGTCTGGGCTTAGAAACCCCTGGGTATTAAGCGTGTTGCAAATAACCTATCATAACTTAATAACATCATAAAAGGCTGACTTGACTCTGCTGGAATTAGACATGGACCTAACTACTCATTGGTTTCACCTAAATTAGAGCAGCAATCAATTTCCAAACAGCACTGATGTTAGCCTAGGCGAGCCAGTCACCCTTAGAATGTATGCAAGTTTAGGAGACTGAGAAAGCCTGTCAACTGGAACTCTGGTGAAGAGGGCCTCTTTAAGGCAGGTCTTTGAACTCTGCCCTGGTGACTTTGTTGCTGATTCAGCCAGATCAAGCTGTGTAATTGCTTACACTTTATTGCAAACATGGCATTGTGCGCGAGGGTTCATTTTGTATTGTCCCTGCTTTAAAGAACCCGCTTTTTTAGTCGATGTTTAATGATTCACCCACCTCCTCGCTTTGGTATGCAGTGATGTTATCGAATAGATAACAAAGAATGCAATTTTGGACGAACCCAAAAAAACGGGAGGAAAAATTACGAGTTATAGAAGGTTAATTAAATCTGGTTGGGAATGGGGAAAGTGGTTTAAGGGGTGAGGGGAAAGTATTTTTTTTAAAGGGTGCTTGGGCATAGGCCCCAAAATAACGAAAAACAAAATGTGTTATTTTTTTCTCAATATTTTGGGTTCTTTAAAAAATAATAATTTATTTATCCAATAAAATCACATGTTTCCGCCCTTTTAACCCCCTTTAGGGTTGTTGTGTTTTGGCATATGTTGTTTAATAAAACTGAAAAGAAAGGTATGGCCCCATGTGACATTCTGCATGGTTGAAGTTGCACAGCGATTAGAGCACTCGCTTTGACATCTGTGCAGAGCCTGCTGACGCAGGTTCGAATCCCGGCAAGACCAAACTCAACCTTTCATCCTTCCGAGCTCGATAAATGAGCACCACACACCGTGGGTAATAATAAAGCGCTATATAAATGCTAAATTATTATTAATATTCAATGTTGAGACACATATTGAAGCTTTCATTCTTTATTGTAGCAGAATGAAAAAGTACCTGCGTTTTCCAAGCGCTGCACTCGGAAGGCAGACGCATGCAGCAGCCACGGGGCAATCAGAGCGCACAGCGGCCACAGCATCGTCTCAGAAGCTCCGAAAACGCTCCGTATGGAAGGCAGAAAGCCGCACCTCGAACCCTAGATGGAAGACAAATGTTCACATGGCGTTAAGTACAACACTCGATAGTAGTAAGGCGATGTATTTTCTTAAACACAGGGATATACAATTGCGTGACCAAGAGCCCTCAAACAGGGTGCCTGAAATCTAAGGCTAGACAGATATGTTGGACTACAAATCCCATGATCCCTCACCATTGACTATGCTGGCAGGGTTGCTGGGAGCTTTAGTGCAAAACATCTGGAGAACCACAGGTTGCAGACCCCTGACACATCATAGTTATGGTTTGGGGTGGCATTTTCTCACTGGGTGTGGCAGATCAGCCTTCTCTGACCAATCAGTATTAGATTAGGTGTTAATGGGAATATGGCATGAGTGTCTTCCATTTTTTAGCCCCGGAACTTGCACGGCCACGTGACATCCTGACAAGTTTTCGGCGCGTGCTTTTTTGTCCCGCCTTCTTCTGGACCGGCTTGTACTTACGTCGGGATGTGCATTATTATGCCTTTAGAGAAGTAGTGTCATCAGAAAGTGTGATGCAGAATGACTGCTTGGCTGTAGTGTGCGTCAGTCCCCTGGTGCCAGCAAACTTGATGACATTATAGTAAAGTATACTGCTTCTGTGGATCCAGCTCAGTGATAACACTAAGAAGGCGCGCACTGTCGTGCAAGACAGGCTTTCCAATTCAAAGGTTACCCAGTGGTCGAAGTGTACGAAAAGAAGTCGTGGAACTATGTTCCCTACTGGCCTGCACCGCTCCCCACAGACCCCATCGCCAGGCTCCCTCCCATGCACAATAAAAAACCGAAAACACGTGTCTGCTCTTTAAGGAAACGTCCTGTGCAGTGCACGGAAAGTGCAAGTTCCAAACTCTTCCTATACTTAAACTTAATTAAAAGGAGTAGAGGAACACCGCTCCCGACCGCTCCCGCCCACTTCGACCACTGGGTTACCTAAATCGTCACCAAGCAACTGGAGAATACATTTTAAAGAAGAAGTCGCGCACTGTCCAAGACACATTTTCCAGTGTATGGGTTACCCAGAGTGATATAAAAGCCTCTTATCAGATCCGTCAGAGAGCCAGGGGACCACTAAGGTGCTGATATATTAATATCCTTCAACATAACGTAAAGCAAAAACGAGAAGAATGAATGAACATTGTGCGTACACAGTGCCTTGCAAAGGACCGTATAGGTCGAAACACGTGTTGGCTAGTCTTAGAATAGTAATTAAAAAAAGAATTGACTGCAATCGTCAGGACAACTTTGGAAGGCCATTCCCTTTTTTTAATGTTTCTTTGAAGCAATGTTGGTTTTGTCTTGAAAGCTGAGCATGATGCACAGAAACATGATACTTTAATGTGGCAATTGCAGTGGGTTAGGGCATAAGCACAGCCACTCACGCAGCGGCTGCTATTAAGGGCCTCATTACGACCCAGGCGGTAAGGGATTACCGGTACCGGTAAGGGCACTGGTGTCAGTAATCCCTTACCGCCCTATTCCGAGGTCCCTTGTTTTACCAGGCGTTAAGGACAGGACCCGCAAAGGGACTTTGGAGGTAATAATTGCGGTACCGTTATTACCACCTTCCCCATTTCCATTGAGCCCTACGGGGGCAAAAATGGGAATGGGGAAGGGCCATGGTGAATGGGGAACTACCGCCCCTGCCAACCTTGGAATGGGGCGGTAATTGCTCCATTCACCATGGCGTAATCGGTAAGGTTCCGGCGGCAACCACGACGCTAATAGCGCCATGGTTACCGCCTGGGTCGTAATGAGGCCCGAAACTTTGTGCGGTTAACGCTATTGAATTCCCCAATCCTTTCCTTTTAATCCTATTGGTGATGGGAGGGGTCCGCCCCTTCTGTTCACTCATGCCCGCCTTCACCATGCACTCGCTCATTCATGCAAGCACATTCTTTGCACACATACATTTATGATGAGCTAACATGCAATGATACTTCTTCACCTCTCTGCTTAACTGTAAGCAAGTGCGCACGTCAGCCCCTTCCCCTTGGGTGTGAAAGAGCCCATATGTTATAGGTTGGCTGGCATCCGTTTGGAGGGGGCTGGCTGATGCGTGCATTTCATTTTTGTTAGGCAGGGAGGTGAGCGAAGCCTTTCCTGAACCTAGCAGCTTTTAAAAGTTTAGCTGCATTTATGCATATCCAATTTTCGGTACGAACACAGTAAATCTTGAACAGTGCACGTTTCAGGAAAGGTTTCCCTCACCTCTCAGCTTAACAAAAAGTAAGTGCGCACATGGGCTCCCTCCAGGGGAGCACCTAAGCTAACATGTTGTGGGGGGGGCGAGACCCTTCAAATACTGGGAGAAGCGCTAACTTCAGAGCCTGTGGGGGAGGGGCAAACTTGCTTGAGTGGGGGCATCCGACTTCTCTGCGTATTCTAATGACACTAGCCTAGCGCAGCATCCATGTAACAAGCGGTTACTTGTCTTCTTCACATCTGAATCCACACACTTAAGGACTGCTGTTAGGATGAGCTTTCCCCTGCCCCCCTGACCCACGGCCCCACCCCCAATTCCAATCATTCCTCTGGCATGCAAGTACTAATCCCACATCCCCATTTCAAAAGCCTAAACATGCATGCATATGAATGCATGTGCCCACACTGCAATGCTTTGACTGCTGGGCCTTTGTTAACATGGAAGCCCCTGTTTAAAGTGTGTGTCCTGCTCTGTCCCGCCATGGCTCTGTAGGTCAGCAGGTCCCGTCCACATAGCCCAACATTTCGGTGGGGGGAAGTGTATGGGGGGAGGGCTGGGGCTACATCCCGATGAGCTCAATGGTGTTGCGCCACTGGTGTAGGCCCTCTGTTCTGCAGATAATGATAAGTTATTTATATAGCGCCTGTGTCCAAAGCGCTTTGCAGAGCACATATTTGCATACAATATCACCCAACCGAAATTGCTACTCAGATGAAGACTGCCATGGGCGCAATTTATCAGCACACTGTCAAATAACTCTACATTTGTTTTTAAATCTGCAAACCCTTCGTCCTCTATCTAGCACACTATTCTCGCTGACACCCCTTTAATCGGAGTCACCCCAGTCCAGTTCTGGCTATTCAATCAACTGCGCTTTCCATACCAGGAGCCACAGGCCCACATTTAAACAGACTACAATTCCCATGCTGCAAAGCAATGCTGGGTACAAAGTCCGTAGTGGCTCAATGTGCACCTGATGGCACAGGGCTGGTTGGTCCTTCTGGACATCGTGGGACTGCCCCTTACCTTGTCTGGCCCTGCCTGTCCTGGAGGAGGGCTGCTGCCTGTTGGACGCTTCTCTTGTTAGTGCTGAACTCCCACTGCCCTCTGATTGCCCACACTCCCCTGGTCCCGGCGTGCACGTGTCCTGCTCGCCCACGCCAAGCTCGCGGGCTGTCACAGGGAGAGTCGCTACGGGAGTGAGGAGCAATCCCCCGCGGGCCTGGCCTCCGGCTTTTATGTCCCCGGCTCGCATGGAGTTTCCGAGTATTTCCCAATGGGTTTTGTGTCAGAAAATAGGCCGCTGTCTCTCGATTGACACACCTTTTCCCCTCCCGCCGGCAGAGCGCATCTTACCCAAATGAGGAAATGGCTTTAAAGTTAGCGAGGCAGTTTCCTTATGTGTGACTTGCTGACCCTAGGATTTTCCACGTGAATTGGAAAACGAACCCAAAAGTGTTAGGTTGACATCGTACCCGTAAAAAGGGACCTACGCACGGAATGTCTGTAACTCTCTGGGTGCTTATGTTTATTTGACTACCCGCTTTTTTTGCAGCCACGTTGTTCTCAGATGGACGATTTTCCTTGGTTACGATGTATTCTTTACTATGTTTTGTCGCTTTGACGTTTAGGAAGGCAAGGAACGGTGCCACGGCCTTATGCAACAGGAAACAGGGCTTGTCCTTAAAGTTCTACTTCCATTGTCGCAGTGACTGCAAGAGGTTTGGGTTTGACAGGGTGTACACGGCCAAAGGAAACGGCAGCAGCATCACACACCATCACGCCTGGCTGCAATATGGCTCCCGTGCACGTATGCGCCTGTGTCGCGTCGCTAGAGGAGGGCAGGGGGCGCGCCACTCCTCTGAAATCCCGCGACCCCTTGCGCCCCCCTGCCTGGGATACTCTCTGCAGTACTGCCTGGCTTGCGCCCGCAAAGCACACACGCGCGCGGCCGTAATGCTGCCGCACAACAGTCGAAACCATCAACTTGCAACAACCCTCCCATCAGAATGTGATGCGCGAAACCGCTAATTATGGGTTATTAGTGACTTAATGGTTTCGTGCCTACATTCCGATGGGAGGGGAGGTGCAGTGGGATGTGATAGTTGGTGTGCGTGTGACGTCACACATTGACTTTTGGGCACCCCCTTACTTTTGTCTGTAGCCCCACTACTTTTGTCTTTGGGCCCCTCTGTGCGCCACCTACATTTGATTCGTGGCGACGCCACTGGGCTGTGTGTGCGTGCGTGCGTGTGAGAGACAGAGATACTGTGCATGTGTGAGATCGAGGGACAGGGAGAGTGTGCGTCCGTGTGTGTGTGTATGCGCGCGCAGGTGTGAGTGTTTTCTGGATGTTCTTCTCACGGCAGAGCTGTGAACACAAATCATGAATAATTCATTGTTATATGTCACGTTGCCTGGGACATACTCTCAGGGCGGGAAATGGAAAGAATTTACTCTGGGAACCCACTCCTTCGTGGGAGGGGGCACAGGGGTGGGAGGGTTCGGATGGGGCGGGGGGGGGGGGTGATGTGTTAGCGTCAGGACAGGCCCTGCAACACAGTATCACTTGTTGAAACCCAATCCTGGAGATTTGTATAAAAGTAAAGAACATTTTGAGAAAATAAGAATGTCCACAATTTAAAATTGAAAACATGTCTGTGATAGTGATTCAGGAAGAAACCATTTTGAGCGAGCAATGGAAGTTGCACTCTGTTCTTTTCATTGGTCACAATACAGACCTTAACAAGTCATGAATGTCAGTTTGGACAGCTCCTGAACAGGGTGCGAGGCTTCGTCTGTTTCTGCCTTTAGCCTCCAGCCAAGTGCGTCCTCTGAAGCGCGCGGCTTAGGAGCAGATCTGGCAGTTTGCGGGGGCTACTTACTAGCCCTGTGCATGTGGGAGTTTCCTGGGCTAGCCTCTGTGCCTCGGGCAGCTCCAGCGAGACACACCTGGCAAGAGCTCTGGCCATTTCCCACCATGCATATACCTTTATATGCATTTTGCACTCTGGTGGTGACCTCACAGTTCATGCCAGCCAATCAGAAGTCTTCTGAAGGCGGGCCATATTTGTGGCTTGACCCGCAACTTGAGTCCCCTGATGGGCGAGGCACATGACTTGGAAACTTCAGACAATTTCCATGGCTGCATGTCCTAGCTTCCTGGTGCCCCCCTCCCTATGGTGTCTCCTATCATCTTCATATCATCCCTCTTACTCCACCCCCAGTCACCAAAACACCTCTCGTATTCCAGACTTTCCCCAATCAACTATTTGTGTTTGGGGACAGTTTTCGTCACCCCACTGCCCACTACCATGACCACCTACGGAAATAGAGAAAGGACTTCCAGTAAATCCCTTCTCTATTTCCATGGGTGCTATCTTTTTTGGTAGGTTGTTTTTCACTCGCGAAACAGCCAAAGTACCCTTTCTCAACGTAAAAGAAAAGTGCTACTAGCAACCTGAAGGGCAGGCCAGGGTGCTAATAGCTATAATCAGTGGTGGAAATGGAAAACATGTAAAGGGGGATCCCGCAATCCCCGGGGTGGGGATGGAGTTCCAAGGGGACGGAGTTCTGAGGCGGCAGAGCTCGCAGTTGGGCTCCGCTCAAAGGAAATGTTCAAAATAATAGTTTTAAAATGATGCAAGTTCTTGTATGCTGCTTCTTTCCAAACTCCACACTGTAAATCAGTTCCACTTTAAATCACTTCTATGGCAGTTGTGCACCCAAAGTAATGTTGGCAATGCAGTCATTTTTAGTACAGCTATAAAATCCTGACACGAAAGGGCCAAGGTAAAAGTGGGGAACTTTTGAACAACTGGAAGGAATACTGGTGTGTCTACTTAGAAGACATCGACTCAAACATAACTGAATTAATAGAAAATCCCGAAAGAGTGAAAAGAAAGATAAAAGTTTTGACTGGATAAAAACAAGAGAAATCAAAATGTCATACCAGCCAACGAAGAACGTTGATAACACCAGTCGCAAAAGAGATACCCTGCCAGACTACTTGCAAAACTTTCCAAGTAAATTTCACAGATACAAACTTCTTCAGATGCGAATGGACGTCTTTCCGACAAATGGCTTCTTACATACCAGAGGACATCGTGGAGTGAATAATGGAAATTGCCGGTTCTGCAATATGGAAGATACACCGGAGACAGTAAAATATCTTCTCCTAGAATGTAAAGCAGTCTCAATTGAAAAAAATAAAGTATTGAGTAAATACCCAAGGCTCTTTAAAACAAGAACGATAGATGACAGGTGGAAAGAATTCCTGCACGGCAATAACATAAGACTAACGTGCAGGAATAAACTTAATTGAGAAAATATTGGGAGACCTTGAGAGAGACGAAGACAGGAAGGAACAGACTCAATGATTACATGTATTAACTATAAAAAGGAAAAGTTCTTCTTTTTTATGTTGGATGAACGGATTTTAAGTTGTGTAAAAAGTATTATTGTATTAAACTAAATCACAATAAAAAAAAATGTTAGTACATTAAGGGCTCCATAGATCCACTCTACAGTAGAAGGCTACCAGGGTAGCTCAGCAAGTTGACAGACCATTGCTGAGATGTTACATATTAAAAACTTGTAGTTAATCATGTGACTTTTTGCAATTCCTTATTAAAAAAAACAAGTGCTAAAAAATTATAAAACTCATTTGTCCAGGGGATGGGTTGGGCTGGTCGATAGGTTGGACTGGGGAAGGGATGGGTTGCTTATATTTAGGGCAGAGTTGGGGGGTATTTCTGCCCCTGTAGTGAAAATCAAAAGTTGGCACCCATGAACCCACAGTTTAATTTCCTAATAACTGTCAGCACAACCAGGGGAGTGGCTAGGTCTGGAAAAGACCCGGGGCTAAGCTGATGTCGGATCTGTTGGGACTGGGGGCTAGCTAGTCTTTTGGCTGTAGCTCCTGAGATTCTATCCGGGGCTACAACCAAAAGATCAGGGGCTATAGCCCCCTTAGCCCCCCCCTAGCAACGCCCCTGAGCACAACAGAAGCATTTATTTGTGATTAACCAGTTAGACAAGCATATGCCATCTTAATATAACCTGTGATAAAAACACAAAGCAAAGGGCACACAAATTACAGAGCATGTGCGTGGTAGTCCAACAAAAACACATTTCAAAGAAAACTAGTGAACTAGTGAATGCAAGTTGCATTTTTGAGTTTGGAGATGACTTTGGTTTCTATGAAAGTGTAAAATGCACATTTGGAAAACAATAGTGTTGCCAGCATGAAGAATGCCATCTTTCAACAGTGATGGCCCCCACCCCAGTGATAGTCATGGCCCATTGATTCCCATGGTGTCCCTTTCAGGACAGAAGAAAGGAAAAACAGGCTGAGCAAATAGACCCAGGAAACGTGCGCATGACGGAAAGGAGCATAGTGAAGATAGGTCACTGAGCCCCTAGCTTCCCTCGACAGAGCTGGGGGCTCGGTAAAACCCTGGTCAGGGCTGAGGCAGGACGCGTCCCGAGATCCAGCAAGACATCTGATGCCAGATCTCGGACCCAGCAAGAGCCGGCCCATTGACCATCGCTGGCTATAATATTTATTTATTTAAGTGGTTTTTTAAAACGCACCTAATACCATACCTGAGTTTGGTTTCTAAGCGCGGATCCGGGATTCGAAACTCTGTTGCTCTGTGTGGTCTTTACCAGTCGGAAATGGCCTTTGAGACCTTGTTGAATGTCTTTTCACTTGGTATCCAAGCAATTACCACCCACTATGTGGGGATTATTGAAACATATCAATGAGCAAAACAAGTTTTAAAAAAGAGTTAAGGTTCCTACCTTTAAATTGTTTTAAATTTGTTGAAATCTACCATGGGAATGGCAATTTGAGGATAAAGCCTAACGTGCCAACATTCCTGAAAATTGAATCATACAACTTCAAGCTATGTGCCGGCAAAGTGATTATACAGGCTCTTCGGAAATCATAATGCAAAAAAACATGATTTTTCAGCAATTAATCTTACATGGAAATTGTGATGAAACCTCATCGAATTTTGCAATTCCTTCTGAAAGAGAGAAAGAAACCCCTTTGGGGTTAGTGCCCTACAAATGACATGTTCTGTATTTTTGTTTTCATTCCAGGGGCAAATCAAGAACCCAGGTAAATGGGGAAGGTGAACACGTTAGATCAACTAAAACAAATTAATTAAATTTGAAAACACACCACTGGCACCCGGAGCAACATATAAAGGAACCTATAGCGGCATGGTGCCAACAATTTACTGGAAACATTTCCCGGTCCTCAGGTCACACAGTGAATTCGCCATTGACATATAGCATTCGTTTTAGGGAGATAAATATTTCAAGTGACAGTCCACTTATAGATCGAAGGCAATTATTGTGTTTACTTCATCTTGTTCCGGAACTTCAAATAATCACCTCACAGGATACAGTGTGCATGGATTTGCCCATATGGGGAAGTAGCAGTAATTGGGTAATTGCAACATTTGTGCCACTGGTTGTGGTGGAATGTATTTGCATATATGATAATATGATTGATAAACTGGGCTTTGAAATACAACATAAGGAGATGATCCACGCAGCTGGCCTGACATTTGAAGTTCTGCATACTGTAAGAGGAGTTGATTGCAGCCACGCCGGGTACACACAAAATCTATATGTACCAAGTCGGCCATTGACCCGAGCCTCTCACAATATGGAAACAAAATGAATACTGCAATAATGACACACAGTGAGTAACAAACGCAAGACAGAATTGGCAACCGTGACCGACGAATACTGCACAAACACTCCAACTACTATCATGGAATACAAGGGGTGTCAAGAACCGAGGCTTCCTCCCCCAACTCCTCACCTGGTTCTTCTGGGAAGGATTCCTTAGGGTTGGCCTCTGGCTTCTTCTGATCCCTTCTCCTTGAGGGAGTCTTGTCCTTTGGAGTTCAAGGAGAAAAGGCAACACCACGTGATAAGTGACAGAAGATGATATAAATAGGATTAGGGCGAAAAGAATATTCTGAGCAGGTTGTGAAAGGCTGACTGAAAGGAAATGTATACGGATATAGTCCAATAAAGCAAGAGCTAAAGGTTCCCAGGGTGTAGTCTGAGCAACAAGGACCCAACAAGTGAAAGGCAAGGGCAGCGCCGATAGAAGTATGAAATACCGGCGCCTACAATACAAAACAAAACAATAAAGGAAAGGCAGAGTAGCGAATGGAACGAGAGCTAAGGAAGACAAACTAAGGGCAAAGGCACAGAACCAGGCGGCGCTGAGACACCGTGAGTAGAAGGAAAAAGAAGATAAGGCGGAGAGCAAACAGAACAAACGGACAAAAGAGGCACGGGCAGGAAGGAGGAGAGAGACTAGGGTAGGATTCAAGGCGGTAAGTAAGTTCGCTGTAGGAACGGAAGGATCCACAGAAGAAACTCCAACACACGAACCGAGCGTTGACAAACAGATACAACGCACCGGCTTGTGGGAGGAGCCAGCCTCTTAAAGGTACGGTGGCCATCTTGGGTGAGGACTGGAGCGCGCGTTGATCATAGCCTCCAGCGCTTCCACAATCTCCAGTTCCTGACAGTATACCCCTTCTTTCTCAGGGCACCCCCAGGTTTGCCCGGATGAAGTCGATGGAACATCTGCACCAGACGGGGGGCATCTATATGGCTCACAGGTTCCCATGTCCTCTCTTCTACTGGATAGTTCTTCCAATGAACCAAGTAGTATAACCGCCCTTTGCGGTAACGGGAATCCACCAAATGAGACACTTCATATTCTTCGGGTGTCGGGGTCACTCGGGCACGTGAGCGGTTCACCGGTCTCTTGAAGGGATCCTCCTTATATTCTTTGAGAAGGGATACGTGAAAGACCGGATGCACCTTCCTAAGATAGTCTGGTAGCTGGAGCTTATATGCAACCGGATTGATCTGTTGCAAAATGGAAAAAGGTCCAAGAAAACGAGAGGAGAACTTCCCACTATGAACACATCTAGGTAGATACCTGGTGGATAACCAGACCAATTGTCCGACCTTCCAGCTGGGATGGGCGCGACGACCCTTGTCAGCCCACCTCTTCTGCGCTAGTTGGCTCGCTTGGTGTGCTTCCTTAGCGAGCTTGTGCACCTTCTGTAGGTCTTGTAGAATCAAATCTAGAGCCGGGATCTTGGTAGAAGGAGGACTGAGCCAGGGTAGGTGTTGAGGATGGTATCTGTATGTACAATAGAAAGGGCTCATCTGGATCGAGGTATGAAGGGAATTGTTATAAGCGAATTCCGCTTGTGAGAGGAAGCGATACCACTCTTCCTGTTGTGGACTGCAAAAACACCTAAGATATTGTTCTAAATTGGCATTAAGTCTTTCCGTTTGGCCGTTGCTCTGTGGATGATTTCCTGAGGAAAGAGCCTTGTGAATCCCGAGAGCTTGGCAAAGGGAGGACTAAAACTTCGAGGTGAATTGGGGTCCTCTGTCAGAAACAATGGTCTTAGGTAAACCATGAAGACGAACAATGTCCTGAAGAAAAGTTGCGGCCATCTCAGAGGCTGAAGGGATTTGCTTGAAGGCAGAGAAATGCGCTAGCTTGCTAAAGGAGTCGATGGTCACCATGAATGTGGGCATACCATAGGACGGAGGGAGATCCACGATAAAATCTGTGGATATATGTTCCCAAGGACGGTCTGATAGGGAGTGTTGTTGCAACAACCCCAGCGGCCTTCCTGTTCGGTTCTTGTTGGAAGCGCATACCGAACAAGCAGACACATACTGGTCTACATCTCTTCTTAAGGTAGGCCACCAGAATCCTCTCTGGATAAGATCAAATGTCTTCCTAATACCGGAATGACCAGATAGAGGGGTGTCATGACACCGAAGAAAGTATCTGCCTTTGCAACTCCTTAGTAGGAATGTAGAGAGCTCCTTCATGATAGAACAATCCATCCTTATCCTGGTTAACAGATAACGGAAGTTTGGAACACCTCTGATACTGTGGGATTAGGTCTTGCAGGAACGAAACTGTAGAAGCTAGGACTGTGAGATGCGGAAAAACCAGTTCGTGTTCCTTATAGGAACTAGATGACTCTCCTAGGCTTCTGGACAAGGCGTCCGCCTTCCTGTTTTCTGTTCCTGGTATGTAAGTAATCATAAAGTCGTATTGTAAGAAAAAATACGCCCATCTGGCGTGTCTGGCGTTAGAACATTCCAACTGTTGCAAAACCCGAAGGTTACGGTGGTCTGTTCTAATGGTGAATTGATGTGTGGCTCCCTGTAGGAGATGTCTCCATTCTTGGCAGGCCAATTTTATGGCCAACAGCTCCTTTTCGATTACCGAGTAGTTGCACTCACTACTAGTCAGTGTCTTAGAGTAGTAAGCAACCCGATGTTCATAGCCGTCTTCAGTCCTTTGGAGTAAGACTGCCCCTACCGCTCCTGCAGAAGCATCCGTCTCCAGAATGAAAGGCTTGGCCTGATCCGGTTGGACCAGGATGGGTGCTGTAGAAAAACATTCCTTTAGGAAACTGAAAGCTCTTTGGGGTTCATCTCCGAATATGAACCTCACGCCCTTCTTCAATAAGGAGGTCAGAGGGAGTACCTTCTTGGAGAAGTTGGGAATAAACCTCCTGAAAAAGTTAGCCAGTCCTAGAAACCCTTGCAGTTCCTTGACATTGGTAGGTTCCTTCCAATCCCTAATGGCCTTTACCTTATTAGCATCCATCTCAATACCATCCTTGGACAGTATGAAACCCAAGTAGGACACAGTTGCGGATTCAAATGAACACTTCTCTGGCTTTACCAGTAAATGATGGGACTGCAGACGCTGTAAAACTAGTCTGACCAATGATCGGTGCTCAGATAAAGACTTGGAAAAGATTAGGATGTCGTCCAGGTACACTACTACCGACAAAAACAACATGTCGGCGAATACCTTGTCCATGTACCTCTGGAAGATGGCTGGTGCGTTTACGAGACCGAAGGGCATCACACAGTATTCAAAGAGTCCGAAGGGGGTACGAAACGCCGTCTTCCTCTCGTCACCTTGCCTGATTCTCAAGAGGTGATAGGCGCCTCTTAGGTCAAGCTTAGTAAAGTACTCCGCCCCCTGTACTGTCTCCAATATATCCCGGATAAGGGGCATGGGATATCTATCTCGGATGGTAATCTTGTTTAGACCCCTGTAGTCTATACAAGGGCGGAGCTCTGTCGAGTCCTTCTTGGGAATGAAGAATAAGGAAGCCCCACAGGCGGACTTGGACTCTTGGATTAAGCCGTTCTGTAAATTAGCGTTGAGGTACTCTCTTAAAGCCTTCCTCTCTGGTAGCGACAAGGGGTACATTCTTCCAAAGGGTACTACTGCCTCCGGGATTAAGTCAATACAGCAATCCTCAGTTCTATGGGGCGGTAGTTGTCTGGGTATGGTGTCCATAAATACCTCTGAGAAGTCTTGATAATGAACGGGAACTGAGGCCACAGTGACAGGTTCCTGAATCCCACGCCGACAGTGTTCTACGGTATTAGGAGAAGCAGACAGGTTCATGCAGTGGGACTCACAGAAGGTCGAATTGAAAGAGACCCTGTTGGCAGTCCAATCGATGTAAGGGTTGTGTCTCCTTAACCAAGGAATCCCTATTACCAACTGAAAATGAGCAGCAAGGATCTGGTCAAACACCAAAAACTCTTCATGTTGGCCTAGCCTCATCCTTAATGGAATGGTCTCCAGCGTTATGGGTCCGGACGACAGGGGCCTACCATCGACCCCTTCTACTGGAATCGGGGTGGCCTTGGGTATAGTGGAGATTAGATGCTCTGCCGCCCACTTAGAGTCAATGAAATTTCCAGCAGCCCCGCAATCTAGCATTGCGAACACCTCTGTGGGGGAATCCTCGGTCAACCACAGGTTGACCCGAAACACCATAAGGCTATTATCTTCCGGGGTGCTCACTGCTCTTGTGTAGTAGCAAGGGTGCTTGTTACTTCCCCCGAAACCTCCCTTGCTGTGGATCGGGGGTGGAAGTTTCACTGTCGTCGAGGTGGGACCTCAGGACAGTCTCTCAATAAATGCTTCGATGAGCCGCAGTACATACATAATCCCGCCTCTCTCCTTCTTCTTCTTTCTTTCTTGCGTCAAGGGACCACAAGCCGCCCCAATCTGCATAGGTTCATCCGTACCAGGGTTAGCTCGAGGTGGAGGAGCAGGGGATGGTTGACTGGACTGTTGTGGGAAGCCTCTGGTTCTTCTTCTTTCGGATCTTCTTTCTTGGAGACGGAACTCGATCTGAAGTGATAAAGTCACCAATTCCTGAAAGGATGCCGGACGAGCCACTCTGGCTAGCTCGTCCTTGATTTCTTCGCGAAGACCCCGTCTGTAGATTGTTTGCTGGGCGGAATCAGGCCAATCTGCCTTGGCTGCCAGCCTCTGGAAATGGGAGAGATAGGTCTGTATGTCCGTGTTTCCCTGTTGGACATCAAGTATTGCTTCCAGAGAAGAATAGAATACTTCTGGTCTGTCAAATCTTTCACCAAAAACCTCTGTAAAACGATCATAGTCGCTCAAAACGGGATCATCCCTGGTAACCAAGGGTGTGGCCCATGCGAGGGCGTTTCTGATCAGATTGGCTATGATGAACCCCACCTTAGATCTGGCAGTCTCATAGGCGTGAGGTCGGAAGGCGAAATACACCCTGCAGGCATCCAGAAATTCCTTCAGACCTCCCGGGTGACCGTCATATTTGCCAAAGGAAAGGGGCATAGTGGGCAGGTCTCCACGATCATCCCGATGTAACACTACCTGCTGCCGGAGGGCTACGTTCTCAGTCCGTAAAGCCTGCACCTCTAAAGTAAGGTTCTGTAAAGCAGCTACCAACTCCTGATACTGCTCTAGTGAGGCCATGCTGGTTATTGGGCATTGTATGCTGTCAAGAACCGAGGCTTCCTCCCCCAACTCCTCACCTGGTTCTTCTGGGAAGGATTCCTTAGGGTTGGCCTCTGGCTTCTTCTGATCCCTTCTCCTTGAGGGAGTCTTGTCCTTTGGAGTTCGGACCTTCTTATCGTGTAGGTAGGGTCTGGCCCCTCCGGAGGCCACCTTGGCAGAGATGTAACTCTGACCTCGGGGATCCCCAGAGGGCCAGTCCTAATCTCCAGGGAAAAAGCATGAATGCAGAAAAAACCCTGTTTCCAAATGGGCTCTGATGGGGGACAGTCGATTCCTCTCAATCGACAAGGAAGGCGTTGTTTGCTCCACACCAAAAGGAATGCTGGTTGAGTAGATGTCTGATTCCACTATTGTTCAGACTGTAGGGAGTTTAAATGGAAGAGAACACCAGAAGTTCTCCAAATTGAATGCTGAGATGAGTAAAGGATATAAGGAGAAAAGGCAACACCACGTGATAAGTGACAGAAGATGATATAAATAGGATTAGGGCGAAAAGAATATCCTGAGCAGGTTGTGAAAGGCTGACTGAAAGGAAATAGAAATGTATACGGATATAGTCCAATAAAGCACGAGCTAAAGGTTCCCAGGGTGTAGTCTGAGCAACGAGGACCCAACAAGTGAAAGGCAAAGGCAGCGCCGATAGAAGTATGAAATACCGGCGCCTACAATACAAAACGAAATAATAAAGGAAAGGCAGAGTAGCGAATGGAACGAGAGCTAAGGAAGACAAAGGGCAAAGGCACAGAACCAGGCGGCGCCGAGACACTGTGAGTAGAAGGAAAAAGAAGATAAGGCGGAGAGCAAACAGAACAAACGGACAAAAGAGGCACGGGCAGAAAGGAGGAGAGAGACTATGGTAGGATTTAAGGCAGTAAGTAAGTTCGCTGTAGAAACGGAAGGATCCACAGAAGAAACTCCAACACACGAACCGAGCGTTGACAAACAGATACAACGCACTGGCTTGTGGGAGGAGCCAGCCTCTTAAAGGTACAGCGGCCATCTTGGGTGAGGACTGGAGCGCGCGTTGATCATAGCCTCCAGCGCTTCCACAATCTCCAGTTCCTGACAAGGGGCTTTAATTCTTTTGTCACTCACCCAATGGGAAAACTCTTAGTAGCAGAATCTGACTTAATGTGTTTGCAGGAAACCTGGATAACAGGAGGTCTAGCCATAAACGGATTTACTATCTTAACCCGTGAAGCCATTAGAGGTAAAGAAGGACAACCGAGCATAGAACCCAACTGCATATGTTTCAATACAAGCAAGAATTTTCTGATGAGAATTATCTAACACAATAATATACAATTTCCCTTATTCAAATAGTAAAACCATGGCAATTGTATTGTATAACCCTGTGGATGGGTCACGCACACAATTGCTGCCGAAAAAGCTAAAAAGGAGACTGGCATTATGGCAGAAAGTGATGCTGGCAGGCGCAGCTATCATTGCTCGCGATTTCAACCTGCATGGCGTCTCTGAAGAAGATCTATCGGAAGAAGATCTTTGCTATGACTGTAGAGATGGAAAAGATGAAAACTACAGTAAAATAGTAAAAGACTATTGCATAAGGGGAAAATTTGGACAAATGTGCTGTTGGGTATGACCTGTTACCTCTAGCACCCACTAATATTCATTCATTAATCGAACTAAAAACCTGGCGTTGTGGGCAAAATACAGCTTGCTTGGATACAATCTTTGCCAAGCAGCAAATTTGAACACAGTTAATGACTTATAATGTACAATTTCATCCAGTGAGTGATCATGCTGCTTAGATACTAACGCTCCCAATAGAAAAATGGGGAAAGATGGAGAAAAATATGGCTACTGCTACAATAATATTCAGGGTAACTCTATTAGCTGGTCCTCCATAAATGTCACAGGGCAAATGTTATATTGAATCAGATTGTGCTAAGAGAAGCCAAAAAGTTAAAAGGATTTTTGCCAGCTATGGCTAAATCGCTGAAAACCATCATTGGCATGCTTAGCAAAGGTAGAACAAGTATCACTATCTCTGGATAGAGAAAACAATCAATATCGATATCCAAAAAAAATGTCACTTTCTCCAACACCTCCAATAGTAGTGACTCGGATTCCACTAACAGAGGTGCTTCAACCTGAGGGAGAGGCAGACAAAGGGGACAGCAGCAGATTTGTCAAGGGAAGGGAAGAAGAGGCAGGACCCGCCAGCAAGGGCCCCACAGTATGCAGATCAGACAATGGATACCACTGCCACAATAAATGAGGTAATGTCAATCTTCAACTTGAGTGATCACATACTGAGGATGAAATCAGCATCCCTAGCAAAGGGCTTAGCTTTATTCCTAGCACGAATGCTACTAGATTTACCACAGAAGTGGATTCACGTAAATCCTTTAGGACTATCCACCTTAAATATTTTTTTCCCGATACAGCAGAAAAAGATCCACCGAAGACGACTAGGCTTAAAACTCCACCAGTATTCACACCCTTTCATCAATGTCTCCCGGCTAAAGCATGCAGAGTGAATGAGCCTACATATATGGTCAAAACACAAAATTGTAAGGGTGTGACTGCACCTATATTGGCCACTTGTATGCGCTCTTTGATGACTACAAACAATGATCTTGATAGACCAGTAATACTCATAAATAGTTATAATAAGGAAATCTCAGAAATGCTAGACAAACATGCCCCTATGAAAGATAAAACTGTTAGAGACCTACCAAATCGCCATAAATGGTATTCCCCAGCTTTGGCCGCGCTCAAGACGAATAAAAGACAGGTGGAACACACCTGGATTAAGGATAACTCCACAGAGAACCTGTTGGCCAGGAAATCTAAAGAGAAGTACTATAAGATCAAGATCATTGAAGCAAAAAAAACTTTTACAATGATCAAATTAGCCTGGCTGGGGATCAGATGAAAGAACTTTTTCATCGTTTCAGAACATGGAAAAAACCCACTGTCTCCAGTCCCTCTATTAAACCTACAGTCGATGATTGCTATAGAGTACATAAGGCATTTGCTGACAAACTATTGAAAGCACAAGATAAAATCAAGAAGATAGCTCTGGCATCCTCACTACCAGCTCTGATACCTAACCAAAGCCAGATTGAGACACATGAAACCTCTGTCAACCCCCTAAAAAACTTGTCAAACCAGAAATCTGAAACTGTAACCCAATTAGATCAGACCACAGGCTTCAGATTCAAGGAATCTACCACAGTTGAAATGCTTGACATACTTAAAACTATGCACCCTACCAACCGTCCTGGAGAATTGTGTCCGTTAAAATACATATTAGAACATAGGGATTTGTTTGCACCCTTCCTTTGCAGATTTGTGAATTCCTCCTTCCGAATCGGTGTTATTCCTCAGTCAATAAAGAGCGTAGCAGTCACACCATTGCTGAAAAATGTAGAACTGGAACCTAATGACAGCAAATTTAAGGCCTATCACCGACACCTTATTTTTTCTTAAACTCATCAATAAAGCAGCCACCATACAGTTACAGCCCCATGTCCAGACCTCCGGTATACTACACGTGAAACAGCCATGTTCAGGAGTTATCATGGCACAGAGAGTGCTATCCTGGACGTACAGACGCACATGCTTTCGAAGCTGGAGCATAGCAAGTCAGGGCTGCTGATGTTATTATATGTATCAGCAGCTTTTGACTTGCTAGACCATAAAATACTGCTTGACTGGATGATGGCTGTTGGGGGACTCTCTATGGATGCTATTTCTTGGCTTAGATCCTTCTTAGAGGGCCACCAGTCATGAGTGCATTGGGGCAACAGTGCTTCTGTGTCTCAAATCATAACATGTGGAGTGCCCCAGGGGGCGTGCCTTTCTCCCTTGTTATTTAACATGTAAATCTTCCCCCTGTGTGGTGACCTAGAACTATTTCAGATATTTTTCTGTAATTATGCCGATGACTTCCAGTTGGTCCTAGATATTACTGGAGATCATGAGGAGGAACAACGGATGCTGGACGCCGTATATCACATCACAAAATGCTAGATGTCTACTAATTGGCTCTGTCTGAATGCGGGTAAGACGGAATTTATGTTATTCGGCCCTCAGCAGGCCCAAATCAACCTAGGCTAGAGGTATACAAGCTTCACTGTTGACGGTTGTCAAATTAAGGTAGTACAGAAGGTAAAGACGCTAGGCACTTACATGAAAGAAAACCTGGATTGTGAAGCCCATGTAACAGCCATTACTGCCAGTACCAATTATCATCTTAAGGTACTTAGGCAAGAAGCACCGTTGGTCTCAATAGAAAATTGCATCAAACATGTGAGAGCGGTGATCCTGCCACGTGTAGATTATTGTAACGCACTTCTAGGAGGGGCTAATAAGGCCGATGTCCAACAATTGCAGAAAATTCAGAACGCAGCCATACACATCATCTTTCAGATGAAATGTTCGGAGCCAACAACTGAAACAAGGAAAAAGCTACAATGGCTCCGGGTAGCAGCTAGAATCCAGTTTAAATTGATATCCACATGCCATATGTAAATTTTTGGTAACGCCCCAGCCTACTTGAAGGACAGGGTTAATATCTACCAGCCTAAGAAAAATGTAAGATCAGCTGAGGGCTCCCTACAAGAATTACATCGGGTAAAACGAGCCCGTTGCTTTGGCCAGGCATTCCATGTTCAGGGAGCCAAGGCATGGAATGCCTTACCCCTACAGCTATGTAAAACAGAGAACCACCTTGCTTTACGGAAGCAGTTTAAAACAATCCTCTTTAACTAGAATGAAGGTTTCCTGAGCACTTCTTTTTCATCTACCTATATGTCTCTCAGTGCCTGGATGCCCATGGGCTTTGGCGCGGTATAAAATTAAATAAAATAACATAACAATAGTATGCCCCAAAATTCTGGCATTTGAGAACCAAATCCTGGCAGAAGTGGACATGATGTTCACCAAGAAGATTAATTTTACGGATAATCTGACAAAACAAGAGAGAATAGCACTCAAAAATCTAGAAGAAGAACACACGTTCATTATAAAACCGGCTGACAAGGGTGGTGGCATAGTCTAATGGTCCATACAATTGTATGAAGAAGAAATCAAGAAACATCTATAAAATGATAAATTCTACAAAATAATTGATACCAACCCCACTGCTCACCTACCAGCTTAGATTGACAGTCTAATGACACGCCTGGAACGAAGGGTGGAACGAAGGGATAGACGATGATGAACGGTCCTTCCTGTTCAAAAGACATCTAATCACACCAATATTCTATCTTCTACCCAAAATCCATAAAAACAACATCCATCCACCAGGTAGACCCCAGGTAGACCCATCATCTCTGGTATTTGGTTGGTGCTTGAATGGTTTATGGTCTTTCCAACTAAAAATTTCCAACAACATTTTTTGGCATCAAAACCTATCCATCGAAAATATTTGCATCAAATGCATTTTTTGGGGGGTCCCCCAAACCACTGTTTTTTACCCTTAAAAACCCACCCCAATGAAAATGAACCCTTTACCCTACACATATATGCATTCGATGCATATATTTTCAATGGATAGGTTTCAATGGAAAAAGTTTTGTTGGAAACCTTTTCGATGGAAACACTAGATACCTGCTTGAACCATTCTCAGTCTATGTAGACGTGTTCCTTCACCCTTTCATGGGTAAGATGAGATGTTACGTACAAGATACCACTGATATGATAAAAATTCTAACTCAACTAACCATCGAAAAGAAGATCTTCTTGTAACCCTTGAAGTCGAGTTCTTGTACACCAGCATATCTCAGGAAGAATGTATCGATGTTTTAAGTACATATCTAGACCAAAGAACCAACACAGAAGTACCTACAAACTTTCTACTTGAATGCACCTTCCTGGCCTTGAGGGAAAATGTCTTTGTGTACAAAGATGTATTCTACAAACAGCACCATGGGACCAGCATGGAGGCCACTTTTGCCCTAGACGTGGTTAACCTCCACATGGACGATTTTGAACATAAATCCATCTATGATGCAAAAAACATATTTAAAAATAACCTCATATGTTGGCATTGCTACATAGACAATGTTTTTCTGATCTGGAGAGGCACTGCAGTACGACTTCACAAGTTCCTTGTGGGCTAAATTTCCAGAATGTATCAATCAAGTTTACCATACACCACGTTGAAAAACGCATACCATTCCTTGATCTGGCAATCTATAAAACAGACCTCAATTTGCTAGCAACCGACTGCCAAAAACTCCTATTGGCTTTCTCCAGTTTTCACCCTCTGAGCTTGAAAGAAAAGTTACCTTATGGTCAATTCTTGCGCCCACGTCAGAATTGTACCATGCGCCTTCACTCTCCCCTGTCTCTCCTACATGCCGGAGCAGGAGCTCCCCAGCAGAACCGTGTAGCCTGCAGGAGCAGGACCCCACCCCCGAGAAGCGCCATGCTACGGAGGTAAGGCCAAGGCATATTGAGATTTGTGCCTGAAGCCCCTCTAATCTGAACAAATCTGCGGCATAAATCGGAGTGCAACCGCCGAAACCGTGATTTCACCCAGATTCCCTGTTTGCATTTACACCGAGATACCGCCACTAATCTCATGTGTAATGCAATATAAGGGAACCCGTCCCAAGATGGCCGCCGCTGCATTGTCTCCATGCCTGCCTGTTCACTGAGCATCTGCCGGTGCCTGTCCCTGCCAAGCTCTGATTGGCCTGCAAGTTTGTTTTTGACCCGGACCAATAGCCGCAGGCTATCAGGCAGCCTACAAAGTAAGGCCTTAGAAAGAAGGCCTACTACTGACCAAGCTGACCTGCGCCTTCACTGTCCACCGTCTCTCCTACATGCCAGAGCAGGAGCTCCCGAGCACAACCGTGTGGGCTGCAGGAGCAGGACCCCACCCCCGAGAAGCACTGTGCTATGGAGGTAAGGCCAAGGCATATTGAGATTTGTGCCGGAAGCCCCTCTAATCTGTGCAAATCCGCTGCATAAATCGGAGCGCACCCGCCGAAAACCGTGATTTCACCCAGATTCCCTGTTTGCAATAACACCGAGATACCGCCACTAATCTCATGTGTAATGCAATATAAGGGAACCCGTCCCAAGATGGCCGCCACCACATTGTCTCCATGCCTGCCTGTTCACTGAGCATCTGCCGGTGCCTGTCCCTGCCAAGCTCTGATTGGCCTGCAAGTTTATTTTTGACCCGGACCAATAGCCGGCAGGCTATCAGCCGGCCTACGAAGTAAGGCTTTAGAAAGAAGGCCTACTACTGACCAAGCTGACCTAGCGCCACCGGAGCAAGACGAGGACTCTACGCCCCCTACTCCCATGCTGCACAGACCTGAACTATTGACACTTGCTGGGAGAATCCTCATTCCATGGGTGAGATTCTACTCAAATAACTATTTCCATTCCGTTGCTCTGCCGCTGATTATCACGATTGTGGTACTCTTGCCCACCCTTCCGTGGACTATATATATATATGCTATCGCTTTTTACTCAGTCCATAAATATTGGCTGCACTCTCGACTTACTGCACTTGGCGAGAGAATGCAGAGAATCTCAGATTAGTCTAACCCAGTATGTGAAAGCACATTCCACCGCTACTGCAAATATCCTTTAAATGCTCACATTGTCCTTTTTGCATCCGCCCATCGCGGACCTAACAGTTGTCAATGTTATTTCTAACCCATGCTTTTATTGACTGCTCTAACCGTCCTTTGCTGCACAATATCCCTAAGCGCTCACTTTGCCCTGTCTGTAAGTGTTTACATTGCCATGCTGCGCCACCTCTATTATGGTCATAGCGATACCTATGCGTACACTTTTGGCCTGCATTTACTGCCTGCTCATACTGTCCGCTGCCTTTAACCACTGAGGCCCTAGTGGTGCCTGCATACCTCTCATTGTGAGCATCATCGCCTTGCAATTGCCTATGTTTACTGTTTCTGCAATGCTCATCTAGTGTCCACACTGCCCTCCGCCTATTGCAACTTGAGTAGGTGCCTATGTCTACTGTTACTGCAATGCTCATCTAGTGTCCACACTGCCCTCCGCCTATTGCAACCGAAGTAGGTGCCTATGTCTACTGTTACTGTAATGCTCATCTAGTGTCCACACTGCCCTCCGCCTATTGCAACCTGAGTAGGTGCTTATGTTTACTTTTACTGCAAACTTTAACTGGCTGCAAAAATTACCTCTCAACTCGCTAAACCTTGCTGCCACCCACTACCACTACCACCCAGAGCCAAACATCCCATGATGGCCACACTTAGAGGTGCCACACTAACCATGGCAACGCTCCTCCCTTTGCTCCACAATATCTCACCTCAGAACCGTACCAACATAACCTCGCCACTTTACACAGACTCACTATCCCCAGTGGACTGGATAAACACATTCGCTCGACCACCCACACCTCTCACACTCTGTCCCACACCTCTCAGAAACACAAGACTAGGCTCATGCCTCCTCTTACCTACCACCACCTTCCTGAACGCAGCCCCACCGACCAAGATTAGAAACGCAAGACTCAGCCACCGCATTAGACCTGACCTAAAACTAGCTAGAATGCTCACCAACCACACTAAGAACTTTGCGCAGTATACTGCGCACACCGACCCCTCATCTAGTCATAATCCCATAACACCCCACACTCCATCACACACGAAAGTCAACCTCTCATCCATCTCCATTAAGGGTGCTCTCATCAATGCCCGCTCACTGGTAGCCCACGCCGCTGATGTCGCCGACATTATTTCTGCTAACCACCTCGACTTTATCGCTATCACTGAGACGTGGCTCCACCTAGCAGCTGGTCCCACACTAGCTCTAGCCATCCCGGATAACTACAACATTATCCAAGCTGACAGAAAAAACGGAATAGGAGGAGGGGTAGCAATTATTGCTAAATCCATCCTAAACATCAGAGAAGTAACTAACACAAACCTACCATCAGATATGATATGATATGATATGATATGGTATTTGTAACGCGCCTATACACAGGTGTTTCAAGGCGCGACGAGGCAGGGAGGGAGGGAAAACAAGGGGAAGACAGACAAACGATCCTACTAGGCCAAGTGTCATTCAGATCGCGCAAGTGCAGAGGTAGGGGGAAAAGGAGAAAGTGCAGGGGGAGGAGGTGGGGGGGAAAGTGCAGTACAAGGTAAGTAGTGTAATAAATATTAAATAATAAATAATATATAAAAAGGGCCAGCTAGTGGCAAGTACGAGGTAAGTGCAGAGCAAGTGCTGGGAAGTGCAGGGAAGGGGGCTGTAGGGATACAGTGACAGTCCCACAGTGCAGGGGGAGCCAGGGAGGCAGTGCAAGTGGAGAGTGGCTGGGTCCTGGACCGAGGTCGCTGAGAGTGGCCGAGATGCAAGTTTAGTGCAGAATTCAGTGGGGAGTTAAGCAGGTTTAGCAGGGGAGAGGGAGAGAGAAGGCAGAAGCGAAGAGGAAGGTTTTGAGGTGCTTCCGGAACCGGAGATGGTTCTCCTCAAGTTTCAGGGAGGCAGGAAGGCTGTTCCAGAGGGAGGCCCCTGCTGCGGAGAGAGATCTACCCCCAGCTCGTTGCTTAGAGAAGCGGCTGACCATGAGGGAGTTGGAGACGGATGAGCGAAGGGCTCGTGAAGGAAGATATTTAGGAAGAGAGAGTTGAAGGTATTTAGGCCCCAGGCCCCAGAAGGCCTTGTGGACAATGCAGAGGGTTTTGAACTTAATCCTCGCAGCCACTGGGAGCCAGTGAAGAGATTTCAGTCCTGGAGAGATACGGTCCCTGGGCTTGAGGCCAAGGACAAGTCTCGCAGTTCTGTTCTGGATAAGTTGCAGAGGGCGGAGAGTGGAGGCAGGCAGATTAAGATAGAGGCTGTTGCAGTAGTCCAGCCTTGAGAGAACCAGGGCTCGGGAGACAGTGAGCTTCTGGGGGAAGGAGAGGAAGGGAAGAATACCTCTGAGGAGGTGCAGCTGGTAGTGTGACTTCTTAGAGACGTCAGATATATGAGGAGAGAAGGAGAGTGTGGAGTCGAAGATGACCCCGAGGTTTTTAGCCTTGCAGGTAGGGGCAGGAAGGGGGCCAACGGAGGCTGGCCAGAGAGCTACAGGGAAGGAGGGAGTGGGTGTGCCGATGAGTAGAATCTCAGTCTTACTGGCGTTAAGGCAGAGGTCATTGGCGGCACACCATTCCTGGATAGCAGACAGACAGTCGGAGATGAGGGAAGGAGAGGAGGAGGCCGAGGGTAGCCTGAAAATGAGCTGGGTATCGTCCGCATAGCACTGGAAGTGGGGGCAGAGAGCGGCGATGCGGTGGGCAAGGAGTGCCAGATACTGGTTGAAAAGCCAGGGAGAGAGGTTGGATCCCTGGGGGACACCACAGGTGGAGAAAAAGATGTCAGAGAGGAAGGAGCCCATTTGGACCTGGGAGGGTCGACCGGAAAGGAAAGAGGTCAGCCATGCCAGAGCCTGACCAGTGGTACCCAGGTTATCACGGAGACGGTTGAGCAGGATGGCATGGTTGACAGTGTCAAAGGCAGAGGAGAGATCGAGCAAAATGAGAACACAGGGAGTGTTTGAGTCGAGGTTCAGGAGCAGGTCCTCACGGATGTTCAGGAGAGCAGTTTCCGTGCTTCTGGCCGCTCTGAAGCCGGATTGATGGTCATGAAGATTACCAACAGATTCAGCATGGAGGTTAAGCTGGGAGATGGCCAGTTTCTCCAGGAGCTTGCCCAGGAAGGGAGTAATGGAGATTGGGCGATAGTTGGCCGGGCAGGAGGGGTCGGAAGAGGGTTTCTTGAGGAGGGGGTGCACAAGGGAGTGCTTGAGGGGGGATGGGAAGACTCCAGAGGCGAATGAGTGGTTGCAAAAGTCAGCCAGGGCAGGAGCCAGGGAGTCGATGTGGTCCTTGATGGTTTTGGAGGAACAGGGGTGAACCTGTTTAGACGAGGCTTTCATAGATCGGACTTGTCTGGAAACCTCATCAGCAGAAAAAGGTGGAAAAGCAGAGAAGGAGGGCAGAGGGGCGGCTGCAAGAGAGCAAGAGGAAGAGCCGGGAAGAGAGGGAGGGAGGAGAGAGGAGGAGAGCGAGGACAGGATGTCCTGAGTTTTTGAGATGAAGTGCGAGGCCAGTGCAGTGCAGAGGGCCTGGGAGGGGACAGGAGGGGTAGAGACTGCGGCAGGGTTGGCCAGCTCCTTGCAGATTTTAAAGAGTTCGGCCGAGTTGTTAGATGCCTCAGAGATGCGGGCTTGGATAAGGGCTCTCTTCTTGGTGAGAGCCGGTATTGCCTTTGGAGCAGGCGGCAGGCCAGTTTGTCAGAGGATGAACATGAAGCACGCCATTTCCTCTCTGCCACCCTGCACTTGCGTTTTAGGGTGACGAGATCCGAGTCATACCAGGAGTTACATTTGGCTTTGGGCTTCAGGCGGATTCTCATGACGGGGGCAAGGATATCGAGAGTATCAGATATAGAGGAATAGAGCATGGAGAGGGCTGTGTCAGGGTTGGAGTCAGCCGAGGGGGGAGGAGGGGGCGAGAAGGTAGCAGCGAAAGCCTCAACTGACACGCGCTTCATGGGTCGGATGACCGAGAAGGTGGGTGGCAGTGAAGAGGGTGGCTTTGCCTGTGGGGTAGGGAGGGAGAGGTGGGAGGATAGGAGAAAGTGATCGCTCCAGGAGAGAGGAGTGGAGAGAGGGAGGGAGAGGGGAAGGTCAGAAGAGATCAGAGCATCAAGAGTGTGCCCTGCAGAGTGAGTAGGCCCAGACGGGAGAATAGAGAGTGAGAGAGAGTTGCAGAGTTCACGAAAGAGACCAGTGGGGGGACAGGAGGCATCGAGGTGGATGTTGAAGTCACCGAGAAAGAGGAGTTGGGTGGTTGAGGACAGGAGTGAGGAGGAGAGGTCAGCCCACTCAGAGAGGAAGGAGGAAATTTGACCAGGTGGCCGATAGATAGTAGCCACGGTAAGGGAATGGCTAGGAGAGAGAGAGAGTCGGCAGACAAGACATTCAAAAGAGGAGTAGGTCTGCGTAGGAGTGGCAGTGGCAGGAATCCACTCAGGGAAGATAAGGGCAACACCACCCCCTGAACGGTTGGGCCTGGGCACGGAGAGGATCTTGTAGCCGTCAGGTAGGAGTGTGTCGAAGCTGCTGGCAGAGCTGGCAGTGAACCAGGTCTCAGTGAGACCGAGGACGTCGAGGTCCAGTTCCTCAAGAAGGCGACAGATATCAGAGGAGTGCTTGATGGCAGAGCGAGAATTTAGAGTGGCAATGTGGAGAAGGTTGCCACCCTTGAAAAACTTCCGGGGAGGGGTACAGATCAGAGGTACGCCCTGCGGAGGTGTTAGAGAAGGAGTTGAAGAGGGAGCAAGAGAAGGGGCAGGGAGGGAGGGGAGAGGCAAGGTAGCCGAGGACAGAGGAGGGGGGACAGCGGGAGCAGAGAGGAAGTTGATGAGGCATGGGAAACGTCTATCAAAGAGGTGAAGGTTGGCCTGAGGGCCTTGGACCAAGACGGTCCCGTTAGCAAAGACATTAATGATGGCCTTAGAGGAGTGGAAAGGGGCCAAGAGGACATCCCATCGGGTGCCACCATTAATGGGAGAGGTGGAGAAAGGAGAGAGCACAGCGACCATGTGAAGGGTCCATAGGTCAGGTGAAGGCACGAAAAAGAGAATGTCAGTGAGAGTTTCCTTGGAGCAGGCGCTCGTGTAGGTGTCAGCGATAGAGAGGCCTGGGTTGGAGACCAGGATGTCCTTTTTAAACTTTTTCCTACCGGATTTAGTGAGGAGAGCAGGATAGTCAATAGAGAAGCAGTTAGAGTAGATAGGCGAGATAGAGAGCACCATGGAGTAGGAGGGGAGGCGGACGTCACGAGTATGCAGACAGGAAGTGAGTGGAGGGAACTAGTTTACCACAATGCAGAGCAAACAGTAATGCGTAGTAGGTCAAGGCCACCTAAGTTTGAGAATCCTGCGAGGGGAGAAAAGCACCCTAGTTTAACACAGTGCAGACAAACAGTGATGAACTCCTATCCATCAAACTTCCATTATCTAACACCCAAACCATCCTTCTTCACATTATATATAGACCCCCTGGTCCCCTCTCCACCTTTGAAGAGGATATCTCTCTCCTACTCACTACAAACACTAGACCTAAATCACAAATCATCATCATGGGTGATTTCAACCTGGGACTTAATGACCCCAATGACAATCACGCCACCTCCCTTAATGACACCATTACTCATTTAGGCCTCACTCAACACATTAATAAACCTAAAACACAAAGGGAAGATCCCTGGACTGGCTTGCAGATGCCAACTGCAACCTTTCACTGATTGACATCATTCCTTGTGCTTGGACTGACCATCACCTTATCACCTTCTCTCTACCCAGATCCATACCCATAACCACACCACCCACCAAGACACCACAAATAATCTCCAGAAATAATCGCAACATCACCATAGAGAACCTTAGACCACTCCTCAAGCCTATCGATAAATCCAACCTTCCTACTCAGAATGACAACCCATCAGCTCTTGTAGACCTATACAACAACACTCTGGAATTAGCTCTCAACCAGATAGCTCCACTTAAACAACGAAAAGCCAAATCCATTGCCCACTCCAACAAATGGTTCTCAGCAGAACTAGAGGCTCTCTGCAACATGAAAAGAACTGCAGAAACCAGCTGGAGAAAAGCCCCATCTCTCTCCACTAAAGATAAATTCACCTCAGCAGCCTCCACCTACAAATCTGCCATCTTAAACGCTAAAAAAGAGATCTATAACACGAGAATACACAACACCAAATCTGGCACTAAAGAATTATTCTCTATATTAAGGGAACTCGAATCACCACTGCCACCTACAGAGGACTGCACCAAGGACAAGGCCTGGTGCAATAATATTCTGCTTGCCCTCGCTAACAAAATGACCCTCCTACAAGCAAAGATAGAAGCCAAAAAAGCCAACCTTGCCGCCAAAGATAACCCCAACAGCAAAAAAGACCATACCATCATCAATTGCCCCCCCTTCCACTTCTCACCAGTCACAGAGGAGGAAGTAGTCAAGATAATCGCCAGTCTCAAACCTTCCAACTGCAAAGGTGACTTATGTCCCGCCTCCGTCATCAAAGATGGAGCTAATGAGCTAGCCCCTCTCATCACTTCATTGATCAACTCTTCTTTCAAAAACTCAGTGGTCCCCAACAACCTCAAAGAAGCGTGGGTCCTCCCCCTGCTCAAAAAACCCAACCTAGATCCCAACATCCCCACGAATTACAGACCCATCACCACAGTCCCATTTCTCCTCAAAATTTTGCACAGAGTAGCCTACCTCCAAATACAAAAACATTTGGAAGACAACAACCTCCTAGGCCTGCGACAGTCCGGCTTTAGACCCAGGCACGGGACAGAAACTGCCCTCCTGGATCTAAAAATCCAAATGGACGATGCCAAAGACAAGGGCAAACTGGCCATTTTACTCCTGTTGGACCTCTCCGCTGCCTTCGATCTGGTTGACCACCAGACCCTCACACAACACCTCTCCTCGGCTGCCGCATTCTCACAGAATGCCACCAACTGGATTCAGTCATTTCTATCTGACAGGTCGACTAGGGTCTTCGCCCCTTCCGCGGCTGCTGACCCCATCCCAATCCAATGTGGAGTTCCTCAAGGCTCCTGCATTTCTCCCACACTTTACAACATCTTCACTAAGCTCCTCTTTGACCGTCTTGACGATCTGGGTGTCAGCTACACTAATTACGCAGATGACGCTCAGGTCCTCATCACTCTCACTGGCTGCTATGATATGATATGGTATTTGTAACGCGCCTATACACAAGTGTTTCAATGAAGAAGATGTTGCAAAGCTCAATGAAATCTATCTAGAAATTCAAGCCTGGATGGCCACACATAGTCTTTGCCTCAATGACGATAAGACGGAACTGCTTATCGTAGGCTCCCAGGCCCGCCTCAATAAATTGGACCCCAGGTACCAATCTTTTACCATTGATGGCAACGTTATAAAAGTCTCCAAAGAGGTCAAAACACTGGGTGTGTACCTCGACTCCACCCTGTCGCTAAAAAAACAAATAAACACTACCATTTCAACCACCACCTACACCAATAAACTGATCAATGCCGGTAGGCCTTTTCTTTCCCCCTCCAGTTGCCTCACCCTATCTAGAGCACTGATTTTGTCTAAATTAGACTACTGTAACACACTCTACCTAGGAACCACCACAAAAAATCTGAATAGATTTCAGACTCTTCAAAATAATACCTTAAGATGTGCCCTTAACCTCACGTGCAAGGCTCACATATCTACAGCTAGCAAAGAAGCCCATTGGCTCCCTATCCGGGACAGAATTAAGCTAAGAACCCTGGTCATCACACATAAGTACCTGTCACTTACTGCCCCACGCTACCTTTCGGACAAATTCACTAGACACTGCTCCAATAGACCCACCAGAACTCCCTACCTGCACCAACGAAAGGTCCCCAACTACAACCTAAAAACAGCAGGAGGATCCAGCTTCCCAGTTCTCGTAGCACAATGCTGGAACTCTCTCCCTCTGACTATCAGACCGGAAGCTTCTTTCTGGCCATTCAGAGCCATGGTGAAATCATGGCGCTCAGCCTAAACACCTTGTCATCCTCCCACACCTATTCCTAGCCTCATCTCTCCACCATCTAGAAATGTATGTCCTATTTAAACCTGAGTCGGACCACCTTGTAACTCGGTCCTCACTCTCCACTGTAATTATTTTATATTTCTATATTTTGTAACTGTTCGGATTTTGTATTAATGTATGTACCCTTTTTATTCCTGTGTTCGTGTAACGATATGTAACTATGCTGTGCACATGATTATGGGCCCAGCTACCTGAGGGTTCGGACGCGCTCTATAAATAAACAAACTAAACTAAACTAAACTACTTGACTTTGACAACAACAGTAAAGACCTCACAAATCGCTTGAAAGAGTGGGGTTATCCAGCATGGAGCACACAGAGAGCACCAAAAAGAGCTTGGAATACGAACAGACATATGTGTCTTACTAAACAACTGAGGGAGCAAAAAGCAGAAAAAACACTTGCGTGACAACTTTCACTCCCCTCAGTAATCAACTAAGAAAAACTGTACTACGCCATTGGGATATCCTCAAAACCGAAAATGTCATTATTGCTTTTAAACGCAGCAAAAATGTAAAAGATTGGCTTGTACATACCTATGAAGAACCTAAAACAACACCCAATGCATAAATGACCTTATGGAACATACCGCCTGTGTTCAGACACTACACATGTGGAACATGCTCCGTCTGTATCCTCACACAAGACCAAAAAGAAATCGACCTATATGGAACAACATGAAAATACAAGTCCTTCACCAATTGCAAAACCAAATGGTCAATATATGGGATAAAATGCCCCGTGGACTGATTTACATTGGCAAATGTAAAAGAGAAATACGTCAGCGTATCTGTGAACACACATCATGCATTAAAAATCAAGTGGAAGATAAACCGATGGTGGCACACTTTAAGGCAAAGAAACATAAACATTCACATATGTTCTGGTTTATCATCCAAACAGTCAGAAATCCATTCCGAGGAGGAGACTCAAACAAAAAGGTATCACTCTGTGAACTCTGTGAAGAAAAGCTTAAATGTATGAATCGAATGGAATTTGTTTTTCAATAAATAACACTTCTACACATTTTCCAGCATACGCTCTTGACAGATCAAATGACATCTTAGCAATTTCCAGCTATCTTGCACAGATCCATTCCAACACTGACTACCCAAGTATTGTGGTTCCCGTTTTTGCCATAACATTATGCCCATACTAGGTCATCCACCCATAATTTTCAGTGCCCTGTGAATAGACATATTAATTTATTTAGATTTTTATCTATTCTAACACTCATGGAGAGATTTCGCATTACTGGACTGTCTTGTGCCAATACACGCTAATACAGTAGCATTTGATCATCGACCGGTGCAATCAAAAGACCTGAAATAATGTCAAGGGTGTTGTGTAAGAAACCATTTTGTGTGATATGTATATATTTGTTGTGATATTTGGCCTAATGTTGCAACTGCAAGAATTAGCCACCTCCAGTAGAGAACCTTGTACTGACACGTTTGTCCAAAACAACTGTTGTAAATTTGTAACCCCTTTTACTTTTGCAGCACTCCGTCTGACATAACTTCAGGTTGCCGTACTGTTCTGTCTCCCAAATCCGAACGGCATAAATGAGCATTGTGCAGTTGGCACGTAAAATACATGTCAATTGTGGAACATCCTGCCCTGAAAATTTTAGTATTGACCTATAGATTTGCTTCCATGTTAAGCACACTGGGATTCCAGCCTGTGAAATACGTTACATGACGTAACACAGAAGGGCTAAATGTGAATTTCTTTCCTTTTTGTTTCCCTTTTCTCCTTGTATAGCACAGTAATAATTTTTTGCGAGACCAATCAGTATTTGTCTGTTCTAGCAAACTTTGTGCACTATCGTTATTCTAAACAGCTCCTCAGCCGACCTATACTAACCGTTGCCAAGCAACTACACGGGCGCTTTCACTGTTAAAAAAGCTGGGAGCACACACCCAGGGTCCTAGCCAATATGTATATGCAGGACGCGACCACTCCCGGATTAAATGTACGGAGCGACCGAACAGTAAGTATGCTCCTTGGAGCTCTGCTGCAATATGCTGGTTTTTAACTTAAATTCATGGCGCCACTCAGTCGCTATCCGGTGTGATGGGGCTTCCTGTGCCTCGGGCCACCCTGTACTAGCATCAAAGCATACGCACACAATGAAACTCGGACACGCACGTCTGATCGTTCCAGGGTCCCGGCGGCAACTGACTTGCGGGCCTTCTTTATTCGTTATGCACATGCGCGGCCACAACGAGGCTAGCACATGCGCACATGCATTACGGACGTAACATCCCTTTTTTTCTTCAAACAGAAACAACAACAACTTACAACTGCAACACATTCACAGGTCAACCATGAACGTTACAAACATTAACTTTCTGAATAGTGTCTCATTTGCCAAGGACAGTCACCTGTTCAGTCACCTGAATCTAGAATGTAATCTTTGAGCCGAACAGGTATGGTGCGGCCTTGTCGCGCCGGGTACCGCCTTTCCGCCTGCGAGCTGAGCGGTGGGGTCCCGACCGTCAGTGGTGGACCCACGGATGGGTCATCTTCCGGTACCTCTGCATCTTCCTCCTGCTGCATAGGCCTTGTAGGATCAGCGTCTGGTGGCCGGCTGTCAAATACTGAGTCTCCAACCGCTATGTCCTTTTCTCGCCGTCCTCTCCATTCATTCTCCTTGGCATTGTGGGCTTCTCGTTCCCTTCTCACCCGGTCATTGTCTATGATCCCCGGCTCACGACCTTCCACCTCTGGGAGGAGGCCCCTCAGACATCTCCCAAACAGAGCCTCGGCCGGAGCCACACCTGTGGATTGATGCAGTGTCGACCTATATTCTCGAAGAAACTCAAATAGGGTTCTCTTTAGTTCCACCCCACTGTTGGCCGCTATGCGGAATACCTTATTAAGTGTCCTCATGAGCCTTTCGGCCTCCCCATTCGCCCTGGGCCACAGTAGCAACACCTTCCGATGTAGTATGCCCCTTTCTCTCAGGTACTGTGCAAATTGGTTCCCAGTGAATGGTGGCCCATTGTCCGAGCAGAGGATTTCAGGGAGGCCATGCGTGGCAAACATCTTTTCCAACGCAAGGATCGTGTGATCTGTGGCATGTGAGTCAACTAGTTCCACCTCCGGATACCTCGACCTTTGGTCTACTGCCACTAAAAAGTACATGCCCCTCCCGGTTGACCCAAAGTCAGTGTGGACTGTGCCCCACGGCTTCTCACTCCGTTCCATAGAATTTATCGGGGGTGCTCTTTCTACGGGGCTGGGCGCCTGGCACGACAAACACCCTTTTACATGCAGTTCAACTAGGGTTTCCAGATCTGGGAACCAAACCTTTGTGCGCAGCCTCGCCTTCATCTTCGCCACTCCCTGATGTCCGGTGTGAGCCAGTTCCATGACTCGGGCTCTTAGCGACCGTGGTACACCTATTTGCCGACCTCTTAGTAGCAACCCATCTTCTGAAGTGGAGAGTTCATCACGGATTTTCCATAGTGCCTGAAGATCCCACTGGGCTCTGTCCTCCCTCCTTGTGTTATTCTGCAGAATGCTTCTCCAATCGCCACTCTGAATTGCAGCTCTGATGATTTTAAACACCTCGTCGTCTGCCGACTCTTGTGCCATCTGATTTCTGTCCAACGCCACTGGCATGGCAACTGCCACGACATTGTGTACAAATTTTTTGCACTCTGCCACATCTCCCTGATCACCTTCCCTCTCCCTATTAGGATGACGGGACAAGTAGTCCGCTGGATTGTTCGTCCCTGGCCGGTACACCAATTTGACCCCATATTCAATGAGGGCGAGCATCCACCGTTCTATCCTGGGAGGAGGTTTTAAGGATACACCCGCTAGGATTGGAAGAAGCGGTTTGTGATCCATGATGACAGTTACTGGTTTCCCAAGAATGTACAACCTGAAATGTCTGCAGCCCCATAAGATGGCCAGGGCCTCTCTCTCTATCTGAGAGTAGCGACGTTCAGTCTCCGTGAGGGCTTTACTCGCATATGCGATAGGTAGCATCTCACCTCTCACGTCCTTCTGCATCAGCACAGCTCCTAAACCCACCGGACTTGCGTCTACAACCACCTCGGACTCGGCTGCGGGATCAAAATACGCCACTGTGTCCTGATCTGACAATGCCTTCTTGATTTCATCGAACGCATCTTGTTCTTTGGTACCCCAGACCCAAACAGCGTCATTTTTCGTGAGGGCCCAGAGTGGTTTAGAGAGGGACGCCAAACCCTTGATGAAGCGGCCGCAGTTATTCACCATCCCCAGCGAACTGCAGACTTCTGTCGGCGATTGGGGGGGTACAGTCTCGCGGATGTCTCTGACTTTGTCCGGATCCGGGGATACACCGTTGCCATGAAACACAAAGCCAAAAAACCCAATGTGATCTCTGAAGAATTTGCATTGCTCCCGGTGTAAGGAGAGTCCAAGATCTTTCAGTCTCTGTAGGGTTGCTTCTAGACACTTCAGGTGTTCGGCATGTGTAGTGGCAAAGACCAAAATATCGTCACTCATGTTTATTACTCCCCTTAGACCCACCAAAGCACCCCTGATGGCATTCTGAAACACCTCAGCTGCTGAGGATATCCCAAAGCTGAGACGCTTAAACTGGTACAGACCCTTGTGCGTTGTAAAAGTAGTAATGTACCTTGAGTCCGCATGCAACTCCAGCTGGTGATATCCTGCTCTTAAATCAAGTTTCGAGAATATCTTGGCACCCTGCAGTTCACTGATGATATCATCTATAGTGGGGGTCAGGTGGCGTTCTCTCTTGATGGCCGCATTGGGCAACCGCATGTCCACGCAGATGCAAACCTTGCCCGGTTGTTTGGGCTTAGGTGCCACCACGATTGGCGAAACCCAAGGAGCCAGCCCTTCCACCCTTTCAATGATATCCATATTGATCAGTGCTTTGAGTTCCTCTTCAACCTGGGACCGAAAATGGAACGGAATTCGTCTGTGTTTCAATGCTGTTGGGCGGATCGTTTCATCTATGTGCAGCCGCACTGGTTCTGCTTTTAGTCGACCAATCCCTTGAAACGTACTCTCAGATCTCTCCAAAAGTGAGTCTACGTCCCCTTGATAAATTGCACACGCAAAGTGGACCAAATCTAATGCTTCCGAGGCCGCACAACTCAACAGGGACCGCGGGCTAACATCCATGACGAAAAACCTTGCCTTAATTGTCTTTCCTTCACGGGCTACAGGAGCTACAAACACCCCTTTGAGTGTCACCCCCGAACGTGAAAATCTTTGCCCTCGAATGGTCCAATGGAGGGGGGCCTGGGAGGGCTTCGTAATGTTCGGTAGCCAACACACATACTGAGGCACCAGTGTCTATTAGTACCTGCGTAGGGACTCCTTGAATGTTAACCATACACATCAGTTGTCTGCGTTTTCTCGCCCCGGTAGCCAAATTTGAAATTAAAAAGACCTCTTCATCCTCTTCCTCCTCCTCTGCGATGTTGAGTCTTTGGACATCCTGTTCCACTGCAGCGACACTTCGTTGTTTTCTATATCCACCGCTTACCCTCGCGGGTCCCCGCTCTGTGGCAACTGGGGCAGCAGCTCGGCACATTCGGGCATAGTGCCCTAGCGTGTTGCATCTTCCGCAGGTCCTCGATTTGGCTGGACAGTCTTCCGAATGCGGCAAATCATATCCACAATACTGATAAATGACCGCATTGCCTTGGGGAGATGTCGGTTCCTGCTTCTGTTGGCTCCACCTCGACTTTGTCTGGGACTGTCTCCCAACCGCAAAAGCTTCCTCGAGATTGCATGGGTGTGCAGCAGCGTCCATTTTAGCCGCTCTACTCTCGGCAAGTTCGTGTACCCTTCCACTGTCCAAAATCTGCGCCAGCGACATACCTGGCTCTCTCAAAACCTGCCTCCGCAGTTTCCCTGAGCTGCACCCTTGGATCAGTTGGTGTCAGACCATTAAATCAGCATCCGTCCATCTGCACGTGGTGGCTAGCTGTCTCAAACGTGCACAGAATTGATCTAATGTCTCCTCATCGTGCTGCTTTTCTCCACACATGACAAACCTGTCAAAGTCTACATTGGATAAGGGGATAAAATGATCCCTTAGCGCTGTTTTGACCGCATGGTAGTTTACCACCGGTAAGGTGAGAGACTCATAAATGCGCAGTACCTCTGTGCCCGCCGAGTACAACAGCATCGCCACTTTGGCATCATCATCTGTTTCTCCGGTGGCGGTGAAAAACATGTCAAGTTTTTTATCCAGAGGAGCCATCTCGGGCCTAGTTTCGAGGGAGGACCCGAGGTGTCAAATTCTTGCATTGGTTGCCTTCTCACCACCCCCACTGTTCCAGAGGCCTCTCCCTCGCTGTCCGTCATGTTCACAGGTCGCACAGGCACCTCAGACCGTGTTAGAGGCCGCAAACCTGGCTATATCCGTGTCTGACGTGGGGAGAATGCAGAACATCCAAAAATTCAGGGATTGTCTACCTCAGTGTTTAGACAGCGCACGAGCACCCTCGCGGGCCACAACCGCCTTAAACAACATAAACAAAATGGCCGCCGTCACTCGTGTGAGGATCGTGGCGCACGTGAGATGAAATACCCATAACAACACGTTTGTACGTGCCGGGCGTTTCTCTCCTCGTGTCCCGCCTCGTCCCCTGTATGATGGGGCTTCCCGTGCCTCGGGCCGCCCTGTACTAGCATCAAAGCATACGCACACAATGAGACTTGGACATGCACGTCTGATCGTTCCAGGGTCGCGGCGGCAACTGCCTCGCGGGCCGTCTTTATTCGTTACGCGCATGCGCGGCCACAACGAGGCTAGCACATGCGCACATGCATTACGGACGTAACACCCGGCACTGAGCACTTGTGTTCAATAGTTCTGCGAGGCACTGGGCCACAATTGCACAGTTTCACTCATGCAATCAGCACGTGGCGTGTATAGGTTGCCTAGCAACCTCTGCCTCAGACGGCTTTGCATATACATATGCATTTAGTCTGCCTTTTTCTGAAAAATGAAATTTCTCCTGAATGTCATGCCGTTGTACCTGGAGCTTTGCGGCAATACGCTGGTTTTTAACTTAAAATCATGGCGCCGCTTAATCATGACCCGAAACTGAGCATTTGTGTTCAATAGTCCTGCGAGGCACTCAGCCACGATCACACAGTTTCACTCATGCAATCCACACGTCGCGTGTATAGTTTGCCTAGCAACCTCTGCCTCAGACTGCTTTGCATATACATTAGACCGCCCTTTTTCTGTAAAATAACATTTCTCCTGAATTTCATCCTGTTGTACCCGGCATCCAGCAATTTGATTAAACAATGTTGCAACTTACTTCGACATTAGCTCACCTGTGCAGGCCGAGTTGGCAGATGTCCTAGAAGGTACTCCATACTCAGCGTACTCCCAATAACACACAGTAGTAGGAGCTGTATTTTGCCATTTTAACTTGCATTCAGGGTAGCGTCCCAGCTGCAAATTCTGAAAGTTTGACCATGCAGCGCATGCCCAGTTGGCCTTTTAAAGGGCATTGTGTCTGCAATCTGAAACGAGACTAAATTATCAAAGTGAAGTTTTGTATATAACTCTATGATGGGCCACCTATACCAGAGAGCCCGCGTTTACACCCCTCTTAAAACTTTGCGTTCCAGATAGACCGACAGCGCCTAGCTGACCGAGCTCTGTTGTCCCCGAACATTTACTGCTTTTACAGCATTCTGCGTGACATAAGCACCCTACCAGGTAATTTCACATTTATTACCTTGCCTGGTTTAACACATATGATTCCAGTGGTCAATGAGGTACAATAAGCCCATTTTGTATTCTCCTGCAGTAACCATCAGAGCAAAATTGAAACACGTGACTGTACAGATGATAGCCTGTTCTATTCTCAGCCCAAAACGCAGAAAATAAATATTTGGTAGGTCACAACCTTCAGTTACCAGAGTCCTAAAGTAGGGTTCTTTTCATTGATTCAATGAACACCATTTCGATACAATTTTCTTTGTTTTTACTTAGAATCATCCATCCCCAATCGTGTGTTGGCAACACCATCCCACTGCCTGTAACACCAGTCTCCTGAGGAAAGTTCAGAGGGTTTTTCAAACTGTGACAACCGGAAAAACATTTTTTCTGCATGTCCCCCGAACTGGAAACATGCAATACTGTTGACAGATGAAATGTGCTGTTATTGTTCTCAGTACATAAAAATCACCCGTTTGTTACCAACCTCACTCTTGTAGAACCAAATGTTGACTTGTTGCGAATGACAACTCAAGTCATATGTATATTTGTTTTTAATGTGATACTTGATTTAGAATACATTTTGTTTTAACAGTACATTACCTTATCAGTTTGATCATGAATGGCTAAGTAAAATACATCTTAGCCCCCTGAAGGTAGTTTACACTGCCTCTGCGGTGAAGGGAGGGGTAGACTTTACTAATTTCTTTTGCTGAACTTGCACAACCCTCAAGAGTTGAGCCCCCCACTAACAAAAAAGAGGGTACTCTCCCATTTCTCTCGATACATTGATAGGACCTTCATAAAGGGGAATGCCCCAAGAGAAGTCAACGGTATCTCTGAAGAGTGTTGGCGGGGACATATCTGTAGGCTGTATTGGGGGAAAAAAGTGGGCTGATAGAAATTGTTGGACAAATGAAGAATGCAGAGTGGGTGCTATACCATTTGATGAGGAACACATTGTACACATCTTCAATAAACTTAAACTCTCGAGAGCACCTGTTCCCGTTGGCCTGCCAACTATTGTAATCAAACAAAATCTCCTTTTATGGGCAAATATACTGTTTTCTTGCTTTAATATGATCATCGAAGGCTTATTGAGGGGAAAAAACTAGAGAGCGTAAACACATAGGTTTACTTAGGACAATGTACTCACACCTATCCAGCAGCAGAGGCGTTGCTAGGGGGGGGCTAAGGGAGCTATAGCCCCTGGTCTTTTGGTTGTAGCCCCAGATAGAATCTCAGGAGTTACAACCAAAAGGCTAGCTAGCCCCCAGTTCTGACAGTTCCGACATCAGCGTAGCCCAGGGTCTTTTCCAGACCTAACAACACCCCTGGCCAGCAGCATTGTAAAGAAACCGTATATGCAAAAGTGTTGGGGCTTTTGCAGGTGATTAAGAATTTCATCAAACAGAGATATGGGGGGTTAATTAAAGCAATGCTAGAGGTTGATACCAAGAGCATTGTCCTGTGCATTTTCTATGCTCTAGAAACTTTGCAATAGAAACACGTTTATTGGCTAAATTTGCTACAGGGAAAATTGCTTTGTTCTATTTTGTGCCTTCCGAGCAGTGTGCCGGTGAAAGCACTACGCTTGGAGTTAGGGCTGACATCACTGTCTACACTTTGGAGGATTGCACAAATGATGTGTTAAATTGCAAAATAGACAGAAAACTAGTGCCACATTAATGTCAGTGATCACAGAGCATGTAAACATTTCAAAACGAGGGGTGAGTGAAGAGTATCAAAATACAGCTTGTGGAGAGCTAAGATTGACAGCTTTCCAACATCTTGCAGAATTAGTCCTCGAGATTCCAGGTGAAAGTAAATTGGGTATTTTTGAAAAAATGCTTAAACCCAAATCACAGGAGTGGGATAAGATCAAAAATATAGAAACGATATATGGGGTACACAGGCAGGCTCAGTTGATGGGCATTCCTAAGGGATATCTGACAAAGCTCTGGAGTTCAGGTCTTCGATGCTTTATTTGTTATTTGCGGTTAAACATACTGCCAGTGTTTGAACACACAGAAGCATGGAGTGATGCGGAAGAGAAAACACGATTATGTAGGCCCTGTAGATTACACCTTGAGACAGCAAGACATGAATTAACAAGATGTACTGAACTGAAACTGCACTATTGGAAGGGCTATGGAGATTTCTGTGGATCAGAAATAAATATTAATTCTGATAAATGTTGCTCCACAATATATGCAGCCGAGTCAGTATTCATTACAGCAGCAGCATATCATGTCTGGCAAATTGCAGAAAAAATAAGCTGCAGTGGAGTAAGTGGGTGTGATTTTGATTTTCTTGTTGATTTTTATTATTGTTATGTAACAAATGTGAAATTGAAATAATGTGTTTTTAAGAATAGTTGTATAGTTGTAATTTAATTTAAAATTGTGTGTTTTTATTGTTATTATTGTGTATGATATAATTGCATTTGTATATTTTCTTTATATTGTGCAAAAAGCAAATAGCTAAAGGCACACCAGTAAAATGTTTTAAAAAACAGGAGTTTTTCTGAATATTTGGGGTTTGTCGAAGGGTGTGATATTTTTAAAGAGTAGTTCACAAAAATAGTAAAATCAATAGTAATATGTAAAATGAGGATGTTAAAATGTATTTATATCTTAATAAGTGGGTCATGAATGTTTTTTTAAAAATTAGGCCACCTTCTTTTAGGCGGGAAGGATTTTTGATATATGTGAGTATAAAGTGCATTTTGAGGTAAAAGTTGGCTACCTAATGTTTTAACATAATGAGGGTATGCTGAATTCGATTTACCAGGTTCCCAAGCCACATTTTGAGTGTTTGGCCTTTTAATTAGCATAAACAAAATGACCACCAAATTGCATTATTATGATAATATATTATAAGCTAATGTTCATGTGATCCATCTCACCTGCATTATAGTGCAGTCCACAGTTAAATTGGATTACGAATTTTTGTAATGTATTGTTGTTTTGTAATTGTGGCTGTTTTATGTCTCTTCTCAATAGTTGTATTAAACTTTGTCTATCATGTTGTTTCTTCTCGACAGTTGACGATGGATCCAGTGGTTTCCTTGAAGATGTAATAATCCCTTGTGTGGATTATAGCTTGTACCTATTCTGCCAAACCCATAAAGACAAAGTTCCCATTAGTGCAGCAAGCGATTATGGACTTAGTACAGTAAAGGCAGCTGCATGTACCAGAAGGAAATCAACAGGCTTGAAGAATAAAGATTTGATTGATCATTTCGAAAATGTGTTATATTCTGCTGCCTCCGTAGCACTTGTGTGGCACAAGTTGTGCTAGGCTCACTTCATGGACAAGAGTAAAATCAAACACTTACAGATAACTCAGGCACAGTATTCGAAGGAGGAAGCAGGTTGCAGTAACATTCGTGTTGCAGTTGGTGACGGGCCTTGTGAAAAAGGGGTAAAACCCTTCAACTGAGAAGCATTCATTTTCTTCCAAATCCCTGATAGGAAGCAACGTCTGAGCTCAGAAATGACAAAATACATGAGTGATAATATTCTTCTAGCTTCTCATCTTGACTAGAAAGTCAGCATTCGCTTGGCTGGAGTAATAGACCTCATGGCAGTTGAAGCCAAGTATCACCACAGCTCTATAAGAACATTCACCAGATCGACCTAAAAAAGAAAGCAAGAATCATCCAATACAGACTTTGCTATTGTATGGCTACGTTAGGAGCTATGTCAAGTAGCTGATAAAGGTCACATACATCTTCTTGTGGATGTCTGGGAAAGGTGTAAGGAGCTGGCTGAGGAATCATCTAACATGATACAACAGTCCTACAGTAGAAGCACCACATTCAAGGAAAAGTTGCAGTCACAGCTACGTAATCTTTTCACCTTTTTCCAATATCTTGACCGGTGTCCACCAGAGCATAAAATGATGCTGATTCCCACTGCTGACCTGGAAATGAAAGACAATACCCAGGACACTGCGGAAATGCTGCCACTGCCTATATATGAGCCTCAAGATGTTTTTCTGTCATTGATTAATGTAGCATTGACAGTTTGTGGGGATATGATGGCAACCCCTGGCCACCAAGGTTATTCTGTATGTGAAGATCAGGCAATATCTTTGGCGATCAAGAGTCCCTAAAACTATAATCGCGTGCAAAACGAGGAGGATCACGTCCCAAGTAGAGTTCTGAGTGTAGCAAAGGATACTTGTCAGTGGGGGCAAAAAATGAACTCCTAAACACATTGGCCATGACAGTACACTACACTAGGCTACACGGTCAAAAGATCTGGTGATGCTTTTCAACAAAGCAGGACACTGCGTGAGCTATGAGCAGGTCTTGCAATTAGACACCTCATTGGCTGAGAGCACTCTAAAATCATTCGATCAAACAACTGGTGCCATAATTCCACCAAATCGTATGACTAACAAATGTATCCACTACACATGTGACAATATTAATATCTTGGATGAGAAGGTTGATGGGAAAAATACTTTCCATGCAACCCAAATGACTGCTTGGCAATGGGGCCAAACAACAGGTGCTGCTCTGTAGATGCTTCAGCCATCTACCAGATGTACTTTCATTTCCCCAATGTCTTTGAGGTGCTGCATCCTGCCAATATCACTCCAAACATGTGTGAGCTAGTATTCACTGCCCCTGTTGATATAGCCTGGTTTAAGAAGTCTGAAGAGAATAATGTGCCTTCGAAATGAGCAGAAGCTACAGACCTAGCTTTGTTTCTGAGGTATTACCCAAATTGATAGTTTACAAACTATTGTGTGCTAAATCTGGCCGAATTCGTCCAGCACCATTCAATCGTTTGTAAATTATCAGTTTGGGTAATCACTACCAAACATGGGGAGTGGGCGTTGTGGGGTTGTCCCTCGCTCCCCATGTTTAGTAGTGATGGCTTTTGGGGGTAGCAGGAGTGTCCCCCGCATCTGGAGGTTTGGAGGCTAGGAATGGGAAGAAATAAAAAAAGAAAATTGGGCCCTGCGGCATCAGACCTGACCCGCGTAGGAGAGATGGATCCGACTCTGCAGGGTTAGAAGATGAGCGGACGGCAAAAAGATAGGTAGGGGGTGGGTGGGGGAGTGTATGGGGATGGGTGTTTTTTTTAGTTTTGGCGGGTTTGGGCGCAGCAAAATTGGTTAAGTGGGCCAAATTGACCACGGTGGAACAATTGTGTGCCGCCAAACCGTATAAATCTGTTTCTGAGTCGTCAAGATTCCGAGACAGGACCTTTTTGGACACTATTCAATCAATCAATCTCTCCAGTAGAACCAGAGCAGACAGCAGCAGGATACCTGCCCATAACCTTAGCTCCAGCTCATAAATTGAATACTATATTTATAGTTGTGAAGAGATGCATGGAAATGGCCGTGCCGGACTTGCCGGATTTACCAGGGCATTACAACCGTGGTGGTACGGTAAATCCGGAGCTGCCAATTCTGTACATCCCCATTCCCGTGGAGTCCTATAGGACTCCACGGAAATGGGGACCGCAGAAACACCTGCACCATGTCGTAATGGTGCCGGTGTTTCCACGTACGTCTGCGGGTGGTGCCGTTCCGCCCACCAGGTCAGACCTGGCGGGCAGTACGGCACCCGCCCGCAGAACTCATATTTTGCCAGTCCAGAAAATAGTGCCAGTGCGGTTTTCACAGCACCGCTGATTCTGGACCGGCAAGCCTGTAATGATGTCTTTAGATACAGTCATCATGGTGGACCAAGCATTAAACTGCAGACTAATGCAGCTAAAGTAGTCCAGAATACCAGGAGAAGTTAAATACACACCTTGGTGGCCTTCATATCTCAATGAACGTTATAAATCCTATAGGATATCATATGGGTGGATCTGGATTAGCTGAGGTGTGGTTGGAAAGCAGACTGTAGGGCAATGTATCATGGAACTTGTTGCAGGAAAGGCATACAACAAGGGTATGAGGGCTCACAAACTCACCTTGCGAGCCCTATGGAGAATTCTGCCAACCTTTCTTTCAAATGTTGTTGAAGCTGATAAAGAATACCACGCTGAGGTTTCCACATTAATAGTGAACGACAAACCTGACTGAATTCCAGAGCTGTTATGACTTTGCTGGCTTCATGTTTTTGAAAGATGTGTTAGTAAAAAGACTGTAGCATCCTCTGTGTTGTACCTATGCAATTGTAGTCAGCAAGGCGCATGGTTTGATCTTAGACCTGGCAGATCATATTGATTTGAAGGAAGACGTGTTATGTAGACTTGTCCAGTGTACAACGTTTTCCAGGACTTCATTGTATAAGAAGAGACACAGGTTGCAGGTGACGTTGCCATTGCCTGTGTTATGTCTAACCGACTACTGGTACTGCATGCTCTTCAATTGGGTTCACAGCCTTGGCCTGCAAGAGCTGTTTGACCAAGAAGGAGGCCAGCTGCACCTAAGTCAGAAGAGAAAAGTGCACAGATACCTCCAAAAATGTTTGATAATAGCTGAAATATGCCCATGCATTGCACACAACTGCTGAGTATGCATTTAGCAATAAGTCAGGACAAACTTTCCTGGTTCAAATGGCAAGTCTGATGAAAACAGTAGATAGAATTGTGATGCATGCTCTCTTTGGTGGAACAAACAGCTCCTCAAAGTCTGATTGAGCGAGAACCAGGTATGGTGCATAGTTATGTCTAACCGACTACTGGTACTGTATGCTCTTCAATTGGGTTCACAGCCTTGGCCTGCAAGAGCTGTTTGACCAAGAAGGAGGCCAGCTGCACCTAAGTCAGAAGAGAAAAGTGCACAGATACCTCCAAAAATGTTTGATAATAGCTGAAATATGCCCATGCATTGCACACAACTGCTGAGTATGCATTTAGCAATAAGTCAGGACAAACTTTCCTGGTTCAAATGGCAAGTCTGATGAAAACAGTAGATAGAATTGTGATGCATGCTCTCTTTGGTGGAACAAACGGCTCCTCAAAGTCTGTTTGAGCGAGAACCAGGTATGGTGCATAGTGCATCCTCAAATTGGGATCTGATTTGCAGAATTGTCACACAGCGCCTAATTTACTGAAAACTCAGAACAGGACACTCATGAATTTCTGATGATGATATTGACAATACTGGAAAAAGGACACGTGTCTGTGGATTCTTTCATTGGTTTGTACTTTGAATGGGTTTGTGGATGCTTGTACAATCACCATCAGTTTGTCTCTACAGAGAGTTCAAACTGGTTTGTGTATCGTTTCGTAGCTGACTATAATAGTGTGTAGTTTTCAACCTGGTTGCCAATGCATATTAGGATGTAATTTGCAGTCAGTTCTATGCTTGTTGCAAGTCCTCACTAAGAAACGTACAGTGTCAATAATATTTGATAGTGATGTTTAAAAGGTGTGTATATTTCAATACAAGCCCAGGTGTTCATTTCTCAGAGGACTTTCTTGGAATTCTATCCCATGAAGGAGGCAGGATCCACAGTGGCCTTTATGCAACTTGGCTGCAAGAAGAAGCTAATTGGCTTGTGTGCAATGATTCTGTACTTTCATACACGTCTCAATTGCCAAAGATATTAATGGATTCTTTTATTATGTTACTGGAAGCAAAATGTTGAAGTTTGTTCCAGTCATTCATACATAGTTTCCTTGGATTGTTGAGTGTGTTCTGTATGTTAAATAAGTGCCTTTTTTGGCATGTGAAGTTGGGGATTTAATGGTGCGTTGGGGAGCCAGTTACAGGTAGAATATTTTTGGTTTATCAGGGGAAGACCGCAGGAATCTCACAAGATTATAGCAGCAACGGCACAAGACACGCTCAGAAAGAAATGTGCTTCACACGAAGTGATGAGTAATGGGGGCAATGGGAGAGGGATAGGGAGGGAAAAAGCAATTGAGTGCAGTGTGGGTACATGGAAAAAAGAAGGGGGACACATTTTGAGTGCCTGTGAGGACGTAGAAGATTTTTAATTCTGAGCAATTTTTACCGGTATTGTGGGAATCGCCGATCCGCCACTCTACCGCAGGAATTTCTGTGTTTGGAAATGATTACTGTGAAATTATCACAGGAATAAGGAATTCAAATTAAAAAAAAGGTTTAACATTTTCAATGCCTACATCTACTGGACAGGGGGCAATGGGTGTTTGGTAACAAATTAATGGTGTGACATGGCTGAAGGCCATGGCTAGTGGACCCAAAAGTAAACAATTGGTACAACATGTACAGTGGCCACAGCAGTAGGCCATGGCTAGTGGATCCTGAGAAAACTAACATATAGCAAAACCCTTGAAATTCAGTGAAAACCCATTTGTTAAGACATAGTTAAGGTGATCAGATTTAACACAACAAAACCCCTGAAATTCAGCACTCTCATTTCAATCAAGTCCACCTTGGAGAAGAAAATATGTCACACGAACCAAACAGTTATGTGGGTAATGGTCAGTGTGAGGCCCAGGGAGGAAAAAAAGCGGTGGGTGTACGGGGAACATGGAAAGAGGAGGAGGCACTTAGTGAGAACCTGTGTGAACAGGGAAGAGTTTTGGATTTCCGAGCGTTAGCAGGGGAATAACAGGGGAATCCAGCAGGCATGGGAAGTTCAATGCCACTGTGTGTGTAGTTTAATACCATTATCAAAGGACTATTGGGGAAATCCTGTGGGAATGGGGATAGAGTGAAAAAAAGTAATTTTACACCTGCAGTGATCACAACTCCTAGGCAGGAGGTAATGGGTCTCTGTGCAAAGGTCACGGCTAATGGCCCAAAAAAAACCTATTGGTGTAAAATGTACAGTGGCCATGGCTGAAGGCAAGAAACCTATTGGTGTAATATGCACAGTGGCCAGAGCCGAAGGACAAAGAATTCTATTGGTGCTACATGTGCAGGGGCCTGTTTCTGACGTCTTCTCCTGCCATTCTTGTTGGGAATGACCTCAGTGGAAGTTTTGTCTTCAGCGAGAATCCTTTGTATTTCCCGCCCAGGCTCCAGAGTGTCTGAGAAGGCAGGAAGCAAGGGAGTAGTCCAAACCTCCACAACCCTTTGCCTTCACCTTACCAGAAAGTAACCAAGCCCCAGTGGGGGGCTGGATTTCCCGATTGGACAGCCAAACCGTCCCTTTCTGTAAACTGCAGGGAGAGATTGCAGATGTTGTGCTGTTGTTCCTGATATATACTCTGAACCTATAAGCTGCTGACAAGTCAACCACTGAAGAGGAAACCAAAGAGGAAGATAAAAAAAGATGGCTGTAGCAATTTCCAGCAACCGGAGAGCCTGCTGTGTGACCAGAGCCTACTGTAACCTTTCGTTCCAATCAACCTGGGGGTCCCGAACACGATGACTCCTACCCAGAGGCTGTGAGATCCATTAGTGTTAAAAAGGACCTGCAGTTTGAGCCATCCCACGACATGCTGCAACCTTGCTGGGCTCCAATATCCCCAATACCCTGGGATCTCAATCCCATGTTTGGTGCATGATCGTCCGTAGTCTGAATCAGTCTGAAACATTGGTGGCCTCCTCCTGGCTCTCCAGACTTCTTTCAAAACCCTGAAGTCCCCTTAACAGAGTGGAGGACCGACAGAGTGAAGAGAATCTGACCAGCAACATTCGTTCTTCGTCTACCGGTTCTAAAAAGACACCACATCCACAGAGCCACGAGAATCCATGAAGTGTCCATTGCTGGAAGCCTCCTCTGACAACTGCTGCTGCAAGTTCCCATCCACTGTCCAGTTCTTTCGTCACTAGATCAAGAATCCAGGGACCGAGTCCTGTGCTGCTACATCCTGATTATGACCATGTTGTGAGAATTTGAATTGTGGCTTCAGTCTGCTCTTTATCTGTTCTCTTTTCAATATGTCTGCCAACTTTTAGGCAGGTGTTGTTCAAAAAAACTATTTAACACTAAGGGAAATTAATCCCAGATCATTTGTGACACCAGCTGAATAAATAAGCCAACAGTCACCTGTGACATTCTCTTGCGTATCCTTGCACTTACCAACTATGAGTACTCAGCTCTTCTGATACTTAGCATGCGTAATGTTATAATCTTTGCAGCAAATGAAAATGTAAAGAACAATTGACATAAATATAATTGGCAGGACGCCACCCCTTTGGTTTAAAAAAAAAAACTGCTACATCCTGAAGGCATCTGCTATGAATCTTTTCTTTTCTCCTAAGGTACTGTGTGAGCTTGGGTATAACTTACCTTAAGTCTGGTGTGCATCTTGTGAGGCTGAGGGGCTGTGAGTTTGCCCATACCACTTGCCCAGGCCTATTGCTGGAATACATATAGGGAGTCCCTGAACACTTTAAATCTGAAAGTGAATGCTTACTTGTTTAAGAAGATCGTCTATGGAACCTTGACTTTCCTGCAACTGAACCCTATCTCAACCTGCCTATATCTGGCACCTAGACAATTAGGGTCCCTCTTCTGCCTCTGAGAAAACTCATACCATAGACTAGAGGAGGACTCGATAAGAAAAGTCTTCTGTCTTGAAAAGTATAAGAAGTGTAACAGTACTGACTTGCTGAAAGAATCAGTGTGGTAACTGTATCTCTTGAAAGAAGAAGTTACAAATTGTCCTTAAAATGTACTCACCTTTGAGATGCACCGTGCCCTCTAAAAAGTATATATGTTGCTTTACTTGCTTTGAATGGTCTTTACCCCTTCTGAAAAGTAATAGGTGTTGGTACTGTTTTATCATTGGTTAACTGAATGAATGTAAAAACTTAACAATAGGGCTTACCCACCTTGAATAACATTGTGTTCTTCTTAAAGTGTACTATAGGGTGTTACTTTACTTTCCCATATCTGCTTTACACAGACCTAAAACAGTCTAGAAGTTAATACGTGTCTTATGAATTGCTTGAAGCCCCTCTTAAAAAGTATATGGTTACTTACCTTGAATAGCTGCTGCTATTCTAAACTTCCAAAATAGTCATAAGGTCCATTACATACCTTGAAATACCTTGGGTCTTTCATAAAGTGTAATTTGGTTTTACTTTCCTTGGATTGTTGAGTGTGTTCAGAAATAGTTATTGTGTGTTAATACTTGTCATTGAGTAGCTTAAGGCTTCAACAGAAAGTATATGAGTTATCTTTTCAAACTCTGAACTGAGTTCCAAAATGTAAGGTTGCAAGGAGTATACTTGCAAGAGGCTTGGTTTATTAAGTGATTCTTAACTGAGTGTCACTGCATGACTGACATGGCCTACTACCCTTGAATTACTGACTGTATTCTAAAAGTAAATCTAACTTGGTTTTACTCCCCCAAGAATAGCTGATTGTATTCTGAATGCGTAATAGGTTCGACTCACCTTGAACTGCTGATTGCTATTCTTAATAAGGTTATACTTTGGGTTGTATCCCCCAAGTATTGAGTTAGTTTTTATAACTGTGTTTATATGATATGCAATAGTACTTATTTCCCCAAGATTTATATGGGCCTACTTGTATTTAAATAAACCATTTATTTTTACAATACATAGGACCTCATCACGAGTTGGGTGGTATCCCCGGCGGTATTACCACCGGGGCTATTAGCGGTACCACCAAACCCCTTTGTGCTATTAGCGCTGGATCATGGATTTGGCGGAACGGTAAGTCCCGATTCTCCATTGGGCCCATTCAGGAATTTCCAGTTCCCCATTGGGCATAATGGGGAATCCTCTGCGCTACTACCACTGGCGGTATTAGTGTGGCGGTAATAGCACCGAAACTTTGCAAAATCACGGCAGATTTGCCCCCAGCTCAGAGCTGGGGGTAAATACTGCCAAACCCATGATTTGCCGGACCCTTAAATGCGGCAGTATTAGCGTTACCGCCGCATTTAAGGGTTGCTGTCAAACTCGTGATGAGGCCTCATTACAAGGTAGGCGGTAAGGGTTTACCGGTAGTGGTATTTTGCCGGTACCGGTAAACCCTTACCGCCTTACTACGAGGTCCCTTTGCGGGTTGGGGAATTTAACGCCTGCTTTTTGCAGGTGGTAAAAACCAACCCGCAAAGGGACCAGGGAGCTAATTACGGTACCGCAATTTGCGGTACCGTAATTAGCGCCTTCCCCATTCCCATAGAGCCCTATGGGGCAAAAATGGGAATGGGGAAGGCCAATGGGGGAAGGGGGAATTACCGCCCCACCAACCTTGGAATAGGGCAGTAATTCCCCTTTCCACCAAGGCGGTGCCGGTATTTTACCGGCATGGACCAAGGTGCTAATAGCACCCTGGTCCACCGCCATCCGTGTAATGAGGCCCATAGTGTTTCTTTGGACCATGGGCCTCATTACACGGTAGGCGGTGAGCCATGGTAAAATACCGGCACCGCCTTGGCGGAAAGGGGATTTACCGCCCCATTCCAAGGTTGGAGGGGCGCTAAATCCCCTTTCCACCATTGCCCTTCCCCATTCCCATTTCTGCCCCATAGGGCTCTATGGGAATGGGTAAGGCACTAATTACGGCACCGCAATTTTGCGGTGCCGTAATTAGCTCCGAGGTCCCTTAGCGGGTTGGATTTTAACGCCTGCAAAAAGCAGGCGTTAAATCCCCCAACCCGCAAAGGGACCTCGTAGTAAGGCAGTAAGGATTTACCGGTACCGGTATTTTACTGGTACCGGTAAATCCTTACCGCCATCTGCGTAATGAGGCCCCATATGTATGCTGCAATTTATTTGTACGAAGCTACAGCCCTCTCGCCCTCCTAAAATAAGCCTGGCTGCTGTGTCCATGCTACCCCCATCCTCCGCTGGTACAGCCTTATAATGAGAGTGGAGATTCTGTACTGCCTCAGATATTTTTTTTAGGAATTCTTGGTAGGACTTTAGAAACATTGTCCTAACACTGTTGGCATGCAGTGGGATTTGTCTAGATTGGATTACATTGACTATTGAGATGCCTTGTCTTCAAGTGAAACCATCCAGTAGATTTGGTTTAGCCAAAGTAAAGTATACTAATTATATTTTCTATTTAAAACTAACCGTGGGCTTCTTTAAGTCTGAGGCATTCCTTAATGTACCAATGCAAAACTTGTTCACATTTTGTAAGGAGTATGGCCTCTCCTGTAAAGGATGTAAAGGAAGTTATCTTGAAATAATACAGAGTTGTGGGATCTAAAAGGACTCCACAGAACCTGTGTCTTCTTCTAACCATAATGCTGAAAGTGAGGATGAGGACATTTTAGGTGCCAGTCAAAATACCTCTGAGGATGAGTATGAAGGTTCTGATTAGGAGGATGATAGCTTGCCGCCTCATCCCCTCCCTCTCATGTCCCTACCTTGCCCTATACCATAAATCATGTAGTGTTCATGGAATTGAATCAAAGGAAACTTCTAATGGACTATAACCCGTAGGTCAGAAAAATGGAAAGAGTGTCTAACTCATCTACGGAAAAGGATTATGCGGATTGCTCTTATTTTTCAGGGTCAGGTGAGTCTGAAGCTTCCAAGATCCTAGAGTTGCTGAGTCTGTACGACAGGAAGGATTACATTGTTGTATGGCTGAAAATGTTTGAACTTACTTGTAAAATGTTTGATTTGTGTGAGAGGGATCAGATCCCTTGGGTTCTTTTTAGGCTTCCCAAGAATGGCTACCATGTGATCTTGGATATTAATGAGGCTGCAAGAGTTAACTATAGTAGGGTGAGACAAGCTCTCATAACTAGATATGAGAAGAAACCTTCTCCATATCTAAACCCCTTATGGGAAGGTGAGAATAAAGATAGGCCTGTCAGTCCCATCTCTGTGTACACCGTTGGGCCTGTTGCCAGTGGATGTAGCAGGAAAGCTGTGGCCTTAGACTCAGCTGAGCCATCTTATAAAAAGGTTGGGGCTCTTGAACTGGGAGCCAGAGAGATCACCTTAGGGGACCCCTCCTCAGGGACCAAAGGCATAACCTGCCATTCTTATGGGCACTTGCGTGGTGGAAAACCCATAGCTTCAAATAGGGGCCAAGCCCCTAAACCCACAAAGCTGGAGGTCACTGCTGTGACCCCACCTCTACTTCACATTGAGGTAAATGAGCCTCTTCAAAACCCACATACTGTAGAAGTGGTTCATAATTTAGACAAAACTTAAATGTTTATGTCCCATTCCTAATATGGTGTAAGACCATTAAACAAGTCACTGATGTGACCCCACCTTCAGCTAACACTAAGGTGAAAGAGCCCCTTGAAAACCCACAAACTGTGTAAGTGGTTCACCCAGTCGACCAGAATGTAAGTGTTCCTCTCAACCCAATAACATTGTGCAATAACTGTTATGGTCACCAAGGTTACCCCACCTTTAGGTAACACTGAGGTGAAAGAACCCCCTTGAAAACCTACCTACAGTAGAAGTGGTTCAACCTGTAGACATAAACTTAACTGTTTACGTCCCATTCCTAAAATGGTGCAATGCCATTAAGGAGGTCACAGTGGTGACCCCACCTTTAGTTAGCCCTAAAGTAATTGAACTATCTGAAAATACACATACAGTGGAGATGGTTCACATAGTTAATAAAAACGTAAGTGTTTCTATTAAACTGATACTTTGTTGTACTACCGCAGTACAGGTCACTGATGTGACCCCGCCTTCAGCTGAGGCTAAGGTGGCTTAATCTCCTGAAACCTCACACGCTGTGGAGGTAGTCCTTGAATCTAAAAACCTTGACCATCGCTCACAGCCTGTGGAGGCAATTCAGAGGGCTGACAAGAACTTAGTTGTTCCTGTCAGAAACCAAGAGTTGTGTCATACCCTTGACACAAAGGCACTTGGCCTCATTTTGAGTTTGGCGGTAAGCCTGCAGGGCATACTGGCGGCTTGCCACCAGACTAAAAAAAAATTACTGGCGCCTGACATCCCGGTAAAACCGGGATATTACAATCCCGGAGGCCGGGAAGTGCAGCGCCAGTAATTGTATAAATCCCCATTCCCATGGGGTCCTACAGGACTCCATGGGAATGGGGACCACAGAAGCACTGGCACTGTTTGCAATGGTGCTGGTACTTCTGTGAAACTCTGCAGGTGGGTGCCATTCCACCCGTCAGGTCTGACCCTGGCGAGCTGGATGGCACCCGCCCGCAGAGTCGTAGTGTGCCGGTCCGGTAACAACGGTGCCGTTGTTTCCAGCACACTCATAATGAGGCCCACTGTCAGTTAACTCTGAAGTGGCTAAAACACTTTAAGCAGCAGGCGTGGGCACCGGGAGGTAGGCTGCTTGGCTGCCGCATAGGCGGCTGCCTTCCTCAACGAGATTTTGTCAGTGTGGTTGGTGTGTGCTGCGCATTTGATGATTGCTACTACAGATGGTTCTGCGGGGGCAGACATTAGTGTATTAAGCAGGGCGGCATGTTGCACTGGTGAGCCGTCTGCCCGCCTGAAGCCCCTCCTTCTCCAGCATGAAAGACCTGTGTGCACCGTTGTGGTGATGTATGCAGAGTCTGAGTAAATGGTGGCATAACACCCCTTTGATGCCTGAAGTGCTTGTTTGAGTGCTACAAGTTCTGCTGCTTGTGCTCAGTAATGCATGGGCAGCCTTTTCATTGCTAGTGTCTCATTGTCATCTCCCTCTAGGCGCACCACTGCCACCCCAACATGTCTCTGCCCCGTGTCCTGGTCAATTGTCGCTGACCCATCAACAAAAATTACATTGCCTTCCCCTGAAGGTCTGTCCTTAGCTTTGGGGATATCTTCTTTCTCACCCTCATAAGTTGCATAGTCATGCTGTTGCAAATCTTCGTCGGTGAATGGCTCTGTGAGGAACGTGGCCGGATTTACTGTTTTACACCTCACAACATGAATATGTGGGCTTGAGAGAATAATCTCGTATGCTGATGCCCAGTGGGTAGTGAGAGTGGACTTTGACCGGTCTAAAATCGCAAACACTGAGTGTTTCACATACAAAGTTACTGAGCACCCCATTACAATTGTGGATCTTTTTACAATTGCAAAGGCTGCATCAGTGATAGCTTGTACGCATATAAACTGCCCCTGCATCACCGAGTCTGGCATGCCCCTGTAGTAGGTCAGTGGCTTGTGGCCCATTGTGCTCTTTTGTCTCAGTACCGCTGTCATGAGTGTGCCATTCGAGTGTGAGAATATGTAAAACTCCTTTGTGTAATCTGGAGTGGTAAGGATGGAGGCTGTTGAGATCACTTCCTTTAGATCATTGAAACTCTTAATCATAGCTGCGGTCCATTCTATTTTGTTGTTCTCTTTTTGTCCTTCCTTGAGGCCCTGTAAGAGTGGCCTCATGTATGATGCATAGTGAAGAATCCATGCCCTGCAGCAGTGGCATAACGCCAAGAATTTCTGCATGTCTTTAAGTGGCATGGGAGTGGCATGCACTGTTGCGGCCCTGTCAGGGATGATTGTTTTCCCGTCTGTAGAGATAAGTTGCCCCAGGTGAAGTACTTCCTGTTGGCAGTACTGGAGCTTGGCCATGTCTAACTAGTACCCTTTATGTGCTAACAGTTGCAACAGTGAAATGGAGTCTCTGCAGCAGTTCTGTTCACTGTCACAGCATACCAGTAAATCATCTATGTACTAAATTATTGTGCTGGGTACCCGGATGTTACCTAGGTGTTCGTGCAGTATCCTATTGAATATGCCTGGGCTTTCGCAGCACCCTTGGGGCAAACAAGTGTGTTCATAGCGCTTTCCGCCAAAGGTAAATGCTGTGAGGTACTGTGAGTCTGGCTGCAGAGGTACCGAAAAGAAGACGTTCTTCAAATCGACCACTGTAAAATGGGTTGCTTCTTTGGGATTACGGCACAAAATGGAGAACGGGTTAGGGACAAGTGGAAACTCTTCTGCACTACGTCATTGAGGGGGCAGTGATCCTAAATCATCCTCCAACTGCCCCCTGATACCTATTTAATAGGGTATATGGCTATGTTGCATAGTGAGGTGGAGGGTACTATGATCCCTTGGTGCAGTAAGGCCTGTATCGTCTCTCTGATCCCCTCTTCTGCCTCTCTCAACAATGGGTATTACTTCTCCTGGCGTAACACCACCCCGGCCTTTAGGGTGATTCTCACATGTGGGTTGGTAGCCATAAATGTGTGGGAACCTGTTGTAAGTCAGTCTGGCTGAATGAGGTTGGTGTGAAAACAGCCATGAGAGGCTTTGGACTCTTCGGTACTGCACCATAATCACACAGGGCATACACATTTCAAGTATGATTTCCCTGTCATTGTTGCCATCCTCAAAAAGTTCTGCATTGGTCAATTCTTTAAGGAGCACAGTAGGATTGATGCACAAGACTGCGTGCCACTGGCATCCATGGGGGTCAGTACCTAGAACTACAATTCATTTGGACGAAACTAGCAGACCCTCTAGGTCCAGGGAGAGTATTGTGCCTGCAACCAACTCTGGGGACATCACGGGCTGAAAAATTAAATCAGTGGGTACTCTCCAGCAAGGTATGATAATCTGGGGAACGGCTCGTGCGAACACAGTAATGCCGTAAATTAACATGTCAGAGTTGAAGGGATGCCTCGTACCACTACATCACGTACCATGGCATGTATCATGAGCATTGCCCTCATTGAAAACATGCCAGGTGGGCAGCAGATGATACCACTGTCTGTAAATGAGATTGTCATGTTCAGCTTGCTTAGCAGAACCCTACTGAGCAAGTTGACAGGAGAGCTCTCAGAGTATAAGAGGGGGGTCCTTATAACTTTCACTCCCACCTTTACATTTAAGTCTTTTGTGTATGGAACTGTTAAAACAGCCCTAGAGAATCCCTGCGTGTCAAGAATTTTTCCTTATAACAGGAAGTCACCTTCACTGATGCACGACTTCTCGGCTCCTGAGTCCACCATAAAGATTAATTGTTTGTTCCCTATCTCTGCCTCCATCAATGGTTCCGCTTCTGTATTTAGGGTAATTGACAGGACTGGACATGCAAGTGCTCTCTGTGGGCTGTCCTAGTCATGATATGTGTCTGTCCCCGGGAACAAGAAAGGGTTTTCCCCTACTACTGTAGCGCCTTGAAACGGAGCCACTGTGCCCTTAGGTGTGCTGCCGAAGGCATTCCTGTTCTCTACTTGCTGCATGTTACTGCACGGTTGATAATGCTGAACTATTTGCTGTGGGTGTTGCGGTTGGCATGGGCTGGGACCCTGCGGGGTAGCTGTGTGTAAGCTTTATGGATCTCATAGGGTATCAAAGTCATTCTGGAAGGTGGCCCTTGGGGAATCCCTTGGGGTGGACACCATAATTCTGCTGAATGTAGTTGTATCCCACATCCTGCCTACGCCGCCATTCTCTGGAGAAGTGCCCCCACCTCCTGCATGTCCAGCACTGCCCTATTCCCCCTCCACTTGGCCGTGGATCCCCAAACCCACGCCACTTAACCCTCAGAACCCACCTTGCCCTTGATGCTGTCCTCCTTGCCACTATGGCTCCAGGAATTGTGAGATGCCGCCCCGCTGTCCTTGTCCTCCTTCAGCCCACACTGCAGAGATTCTTGCATTTGTCACGTTAGGGGCGTACCCTCCCTCCTCCACCTGTGCTGACAATTGCCCTGTCACTACCACAGCTACTTTCACTAACTTATTTTGGATCAGTTATGCTTCCTAAGCCTGTCGCCTCTGAATCGTTTCTTTCTCGTGCTCTTTTATCCTTCTACAATGCTTTGAATTTTCGGGCCATACTTTTGCTTTTATCCCTGCTATTTTGTAGAGTGTCTTCTGCACTTCTTTGGGTAGGCCCTGTTTCACTATAAAATAGAAAAGCACGGTTGATTGGTCCCAGGCGTTGTCGGTTTCTGCCCTCCACATCTCTTGGACCCTGAGAATAAACTGGGCAGCGTATTCAACATCCCCCATAGTACACTGCATGATGGATTGTAAATGTGGAGTGTCTGGAAATGCCCACCACAATGCATCCCACACTCTGGCCCTAACCTTGTTGAATGAGGCCCCATCATGGGCATCATTGCTCAGTGTTACTCCTGGGTATCCTGCTTTCACCCACACATTTTCAGCTTGGTCCGCAAGTGTGGCCACTAACAGGCTTTTAATTTATCCTATTGCTAAGGGCACCCCCGCTGTGTTCTTTTCAAAAGCATATATCCATTTACCTGCTACCGCCGTGAGTGGTGGGAGTGCCTTAAGGAGGTTATTCTTGTTGATCTGTTACCAGGGTACATAGCATAGTGAGACCTCCCTGCTCCCTTGTGTATCAGTGGCATTTGCATTTTCATCTTGCCTTTTCCGCCTTTAGTCACACTTCCCTTTTTTCTTTCTAATGCTATCCTTCGAAATCTCTCCCTCAATCTTCCGTCCCACAAACTTTCTAACATCGGTGTACGCTGGGGTGCTTGCTCTGTGTCCCTTTCCCCATCGTCCTCGGTCTCATCAAATTTACTCCAGTCTTCCTCATCCCATCTCCGAGACCCTGCATTGTCGTAGCCCAAGCTGTCCATATCTCTATCACGTTCTACGTGAACGGTTTTTATGGATGCATTGTCTATTGCGAATAAGAAATCTCCAGACCCCCACTCATCCCCCCCTGGTTGTGCCAGTGCCCCCACAGGTAGCACAGCTGTATCTGCCTTGGTTACATGGCATGCTGCCCTTATCCTGGCTAACTCTGTCTGTGTCAATTCCATTGCTATTTCTAAGTCTCTTGCGCTCACCCCGGTGTAAGCAGTAACCTCTGGAGGTGAGGCACACGGGGCAAGTGGGGCTGTGGCTGATGCTGCCACCATTGTGCCTGCTGATTCATATGTTGGGTTAGAATACCCTTCCCCTGGGCGAGTTGCTAGCAGATATATTCCTTTTATTCCCTTCTCCTTCTTCCCATTGTCCCCTGCGCCTGTCATTTTACTACTGCTGTGTGTCGCCTCTTCCCACTTAGGATCCTCTGTATCCTCAAACATTTTCCAGAGGTTCAATACTTCCCTTCTATTCTGCAATGGTGTTCCCTTGTAGTTTGCTGTCAGGAAGGAAGACATATGTTCCAACACGCTTTTGTCAAAAGAGCCCTTATCTGGCCAGGAGTCGGGCATTCCTCCTCCTCTAGTCTCAGTCCCCCCCTGGGTGTGATACTTCTTAATCTCTTCACAATACAGGGGCAGGGCCTTGCATATGTGGTCTAGGGGAGTTTCTCCACCAATTATTGCTTCTCCCTTGTGCCTGGTCATTGGGGCTACACCTATGCTGCTGCACCACAGTTGTTATACAATAAGTTATTTAAAACATATACAGTTCACTATTGTCAACAATGCAACTTTATGTCTTCAATAAGCATCTCGATATACAAACATCTGTCCAATAGCCCCACCCTTTTATTCCCAATTAAAACTTTGTAACATACACCCACACCTCACACTCAACTCCCACATCCACACTCAACACATATGCGCCCCTCCTGGGCCTCCTCCTTACACCATAAAATACGCTAATAAAACAAACTACAATAACAAGCTAAAACAACAACCACTACTACTCCCGAGCACTCTAATTATACAGATCTCCTATATTTATCCTTGTATTTTTCCCACACTGTTTAAACAATGCACGTGGCGCCACCTTCCCCTCTTACTCAGGGATGTTCCTCTCTTCCATTTTCCTTTTCCTCAATATCCTTAAAAAATGTTTATAAAAACAAAAAACCAACACACTCCACAAATATGCCACACTGTCAATTTCAATCACCACGTCTTCACACTTGTCACACTGCTCCATACATCAACCCCTACTTTGTTATCCCTTGCAGGCCATACTCATGTGTGCGTGTTCACCCGAACTCCTCCATTCACGGGGTCCCAACACCGGCCTACACCTCTCATTGGCGCTGCACCCCGCTCCAAAGAGCAGGCAGGATTCTGCGAAGACGGCTCCCACAGGGCCACTCGGGGATACGTGTTATGGGACTGGTCACTGTGGGTGGTCGCGGCCCTTCCGGAGAGTCCACCTGTCTACCTCCACAGGTACGGGGGACGCTGGGATCATGTCAGCAGGGTCACCAAATGAAGGCCAGTCGCTGTTTATGCTCACGCCAGGAAGAATACAATCCTCTAAGGAAAAAGGCCAAGAGATTGCTTGCAAGGATAACAAGGTTTAATTCTACAGAATACAAATGTATCAGCCAAGGACTCTGCTGCTTGAGAACATTCTGGTCCAATTTAGCATAAGCAGAAGCTTATAACGCGATACATCATCATCAATATACAGTAAAAACTAGTTCCACCGATTGTCGAGACCATATACATGGGCCTGCTCCATAAGGGATGCCAGGCTGCGAGAGGTTCACATTTCCAGCATCTATCAGTTCCCATGTGGGTCAACTGGGCTCATCTCTCCAAGGAGTGAAGGTCAGGTCCCTCGTAAATTACAGTATCAGAACTGCTATGATACACTAAGCCTACTACTATATCACTGTGGTATTCACCTGGGAGGCTCGAGGACTGGTGACAGGGGGAAGGAGGAAGAAATACAGTCACACTCACCCACACATTCTGTGCTTTGTTGATATTGCACCACTCGCATCCAAGGCCACCACCCTTGTTTTGGTCTATAATCTACCACTCCCTGTACCTTGCACTACAAAGGACATATTTATGTGGAAAGGTGAAACGGCCGTACATCCTCAGATCTTTTATGGCCATTTATTTCATGGTTGGGGCTGGGGTTACTCACTATCATAGAATACAGGGGTCCATGGATCGGGTCAGTGGTGTGGGCCATGGCTCTGGGTAGGCTGGGTGGGGGTGAGCGGACTGCTGGTAGTTTGGCTGTGATAAATGGGCACTGCGAGGAGCCTGGTGTTGTCTCACAGCCTTGCAGGGTGCATTCCTCCCAGTGATACTAAGTAATTACAACAGTGAAGGGACAAGGGGAAGCTTCTCTGAGAACTGGCCGTGCAGGCTCATCCCGTCTCAATGATCTGGTCCTAGTCGCGATCTTCCATGGAGTTTAAGTTGTGCTGTGCGGCCATTCAAGACTATGCATCTACCATAATTACAAAATGGCGTTCCACTCTAGGCACGCACTGGATCTATGCATCTATCATTCTGCTACATCATATCTGTGCCGGGTTTCTTAGCATGGTCCTTTCTCCCCTAGCACTCTACGTGGCTTCTTATGGGATGCGCATCACTCTAAAGCGCCTAGTGGTGTGGGATAGGCTAATTTCCATACCAACAACCCCAAGGTAGGAATTATGTTGTCTCCTATAGTTCAGAGTGCCCATAAGAAGGAAACCTCCAGGTCTGAAAAGCAAAAAAAACAAACAGTTATAGGAAACCTAAACATAGCCTTCTTACTAGGCCTTCTAATAAAAAAAAACCCTGTGACTCCAACTACTTCTACAGGAGAGATGGATAGGTGTTCCGAAAGTGCTAGGGTCTGTGTTTCAAGAGACAACTCTAAACCTGTGGGATCCTCTACAGAGGACCCTACTATAAGTCATAATGTTAGCAGGGCAACCTCTAACAAAGGCAAATCTAAAACTAGAGTTAAAGGGAAATGGGGGCCTAAACCATGCTCTACCATTTCAATTCCAATTATAAAACCTTTGAGCCACACTGCTTCTGAGGAAGAAGTGAATAAGAAAATAGGAAACCTCTATAGGTCTTTGAGGACTGCTAGTTCCCAAAGCTGGTGGAAAACCAGAAAACATAAGCCTCAGGCTAAACATCTTGAGACTGTTGGATCTTATCCTGGAGACCCAATATTAAATCCTAGTATTAGGAGGGAGACCCCTAACCACGGTAAACTGAGATCTCAGAGGAAGTGAAAGCATGTACCATGCTTAGCCACTACTCCTCCAACTACAATACCTGGGACCTAACCTGCTCCAGAGGGAGAGGTGGTGAGTAATCATGGAGATCCTTCTAGGTCTATAGAATTTCTTTATAAGTGTCATGATGCCTACCTCCAAGGAGCCAGGTCCGACCCAGCAACCCCAGAGGCAGGCATTATTTCCCCCAGGGAAGTGCCAGCGGGCCCAAGCTGGGGCCCTTTGGACACAGTCCTGGCGCCTTAGGCGCCAGGCTCATGTTGGACCCCTGTCCTGGCGCCTTAGGCGCCAGGCTCATAAAGCTAGACATGTGTTCAAGTGTTTTAATGTGCACTTACCTGATGCAGACCATGCTGCTACATCCAGGCCCTCTTCAGGCCTGAATGGAACTACTTTACCTGTGGGACTACTTTCCACCTGGGTGTGGTCGGGGAAGGATACATACCTGATCGTTGGAAGGATACATGTCTGGAACTTCTTCCAAAGCTATTTAAACCATGCCCGATCAGCAACTCATGCTTCGCGTTGTTCTGCTCCTCGCAGCTGGACGCTTACCGTGTCAGCTCCTGCATCTGGACTTCAGCCACGCCTGTCAGCATCCTGGGTCGCCTGCAAAGGGAGATAAGAGAGAATTGGTGAGAAAGAAGACCTTACCTGCTAAAGCTGCATCACGGAGACATCACACCGACGATCCTGAAAGGGAAGACATCATTTTAAAAGCATTTCACTTCGATCGCTGCAGCGCTGCATTTCACTCACCTTTCCTGGGCACCTCCATCTTCAGCAGCGATCATCCGGATCCGCACCCACTTCCCAGAGCCTGGAGAGAAAAGACAAGAAAACAAGGTGAGAGAAGGAAGGGAAATAGGAAAAGCTCAGTTTCCTTCTAAGACTTACCTGTTGGGTCATTCCCATTTAATTTCGGGTCCTGCCGCTTCCTGGCATTCCGGACCCCAGCCCCAATGGGGAAAAAAGACAAAGACATTAAATGAGCGAATGCAAAGACATTACCTGAACGCTCATCCAGAACTTACACTTCGGGTCTGCGCCATATCTCCGGCATTCCGAACCCCGGCCCCTAAGGGGAAAAAGACATAAGCATTAGCGCTTGCTGCAATAAGACAATGAACATTATTATTAAGATTGAACTTTTGAACTTGCAACAGAACTCTTACAGCGCCTCACCTGAATAGTCGAGCTTATTTTGAACTCCCATCAAACCTCAATCCAGTGAAGTAACTGGGTTTCAACGCGCCCCTGCATCAGAAGCAGGATGGAGAACTCATCCTTCCAGACCCTAAGGTGAGACATCACGGGGAATCGTGGAAGGGTATCGAAGAGGGTTGGAAGGGAGTGGGAGGCTTGAGCATTATTCCGTCAGTAGGTAATACTCCCTTTTCACGCACAGGGGAATATTCCTGCGAGCCAGAAAAGCCAGAGTAGAGGGGCCCTTCCTGTCCATCATCAGAGTCCTGCGCTTCACCATTGAAGAAGCATCAGCACTCGAAGCCAGACCTGCGCCTCCGTGGGAATCAGGTGAGCGTGACAGAACGCAAAGACTACCCACAATTTCCCACCCGGGCGCTATGGAGACTTCCGAGACAGATCAGCTGTCCCAGCTTTTGGGGGAATTACGGGCAGAAGTGCACTCAGTCCGCCAGGAGACTAACGCTCTCAAAAGAGAACCTATCCTATCCAAGGAAAGAACTGATGACCTGGCCAAAAGGTTATTGCAGGCCCAGGCAGGGCACACTCCTTTACCTAATTCCGGAGGTACTTCCACATAAATGGGTTTGAATAACCCAGTACAAATCAATCTACCTGGACACATGCCTTTGGCCCCGCCTGAACGTTTTGCGGGGGATCCCAAGAAATATGGCGTCTTTATGAACCAATGTCGTTTACACTTTCTATGCAGACCCGGGGCCTTCCCTAACGACCAGACCAAGGTAGCCTTTATACTATCTTACCTCAGTGGCAGTGCTGCCGATTGGTCTATTCCATTGGTAAATCAGGATGATCCCATTCTCCAGGATTTTCAGGGCTTCCAGGCCAGCATGGAAAGATTGTTTGCTCGACACTCTCAAGGACAGGCCCTTGATAACGAACTGCTATCCTTACGACAAGGTAATCAGGATCTCCTGTCCTACGTTGCCACCTTTAATAGACTGGTTGTGGAAACTGGATGGCCAGAAAACAAAAGGATCACATTGTTTCATCGAGGCCTGCGTGGAGATCTTAAGGATGTTCTAGCTCAGATAGTAGATCCACCCCATGTCTGCGCAGACTACATAGACTTGGTGGTTCAACTGGATCACAGACTTCAAAATAGAAAAGCAGATTGATTCAAGTACGAAACCCAAGTACCGATCAAAACCCACGCTAACTCCAAGAGTACCGACGTATCCGAACCTATGCAAATCGGCGGTGTTAAAGGACCATTAACGCAGAAGGAACGAGAGAGAAGGCGGCAAATGCAACTTTGTCTGTATTGCAGGACTTCCGGTCACTTTCTTCGAAATTGTCCGGTTAAACCACCTAAGAAGGTGGTTGGAGCCACTGATAACGATTTATTGACACCTGATTCGGGAAACGACCTAGCCCGACAAGCGTAGGGGTCCGCTTGCGGAGCTTGAAAACAAACTCTTTGACCTCGCATTTTGTCATGCCAATGGTGCTCGTGGACCCAAAACAGCCTCAGCAGTTGCATGCTGTAAAAGCATACATCGACAGTGGAGCTATTGGAAACTACATAGACCGTGAATTGGCTTCCAGGATTAAGCTCCCTCTCCGCCCGAAAGTAACCCAAGATGTCATTACTACAGTAGATGGAACCGAAATAGCCTCAGGGCCTGTAACGCATTCCACTGTTGAAATGACACTGGTGGGTCAGGATGGACATCGGGAAGCAATCGTGTTTGATGTGATCAAGGCCCCACAATTTCAAGTAATTCTTGGAATTCCTTGGTTAAAAAACACATAATCCCAGAATCCACTGGCGAGCAAAGAAGATAAGTTTTCCTGATTGTGAACCAACTTGTTATCCAAGAAATCCAGTTATGGGTCTAGCCTCAGCAACTTCCACCCCTGTACAGCTACCGTCAGAATACCAAGAATTCCAAGATGTTTTTCAGAAGGAACAGGCTAACACGTTACCTCCCCCTCGGTCTTATGATTGCCAAATCGATCTGGTACCCAATGCTCAACTACCTTGTAGTAGGATTTATGCTCTTACGGAACCTGAGAACCTGCATTTGCGTCAGTATTTAGATCAGTACCTAGCCAATGATTTTATTCGCCCGTCCAAGTCTCCTGTCTCCTCAGCTCTGTTCTTTGTGCCGAAAAAAGAGGGCGACCTTAGAACATGTATAGACTATTGCGCCCTAAATCAAATAACGATTAAGAATCCTCTGCCCCTGATCCCTGAGCTTATCGACCAGGTGAAAGACGCTTGTGTGTACACCAAGTTAGATCTCCGAGGAGCTTATCACCTGCTGCGTATAAAAGAAGGCGACGAATGGAAGACTGCATTCTGCACCAAATTTGGGCTCTTCGAATATCAGGTGATGCCCTTCGGTTTGTGCAATGCACCTGCCGCCTTTCAGTACTTTATGAATGATGTTCTTCGGGAACTTATCGATGTCTGTGTCATTGTTTATATTGACGACATCCTGGTGTACTATTCTTCAGAATCCGATCACAGAAAACATGTTAGGGCAGTTCTTGAGAAATTGCGCCAGCACAGACTATTTGCAAAGCTCGAAAAATGTGTTTTTCATACCACAGAAGTTGAGTTTCTCGGATTCATCCTGACACCTCAAGGAGTCCGAATGGACTCGCGAAAGGTGGACGCCATCCTCAAATGGCCATCTCCTAGCTCGGTGAAGGGAGTTCAGAGCATGTTCGGCTTCGCCAATTTCTATCGAAGATTCATTCCAGAATTTTCCCGAACAGTCCAACCCATCACAGCTCTCCTAAAGAAAAACAAACGCTTTGAATGGACTCTTGAGGCCGAACAAGCCTTTCAGGACCTGAAAACCAAATTCACCTCTGCACCTGTATTGAAGCACCCGCACCCAGATCTCCCTTACATTGTGGAAACCGACGCATCCAGTTCGGCCATGGGAGCTGTCCTGTCGCAAAGAGACCCAGAAACTAACCAACTACACCCTGTGGCCTTTTGGTCCTGGAAATGTTCTCCTCCTGAAATCAACTACGCAATTACCGACAAGGAGTTACTGGCTATTAAATCTGCTTTCAAGGCTTGGCGTCACTACCTTCTCGGGGCAAGACACACCATCACCGTAATTACGGACCACAGAAATTTACAATATTTAAAGACGGCCAAAGCTCAATCTTCACGACAACTCCGATGGGCTCTATTCTTTGCAGAATTTGATTTCGTAATTACCTATCGCCCTGGCTGCAAGAATGGTAAAGCGGACGCCTTATCCCGGATTGGCATGGAAGAACCCAATTCGAGTTTAGAACCTGTGCCAATCATACCTGAACAAAGAATCTTAGGCCTAACTTCATTGCAAACTATTGAGGACATCCAAACGCAAGTAAAACAACTTCTAGACTCTTCAGCCTTACTGGAATGGAGTCAAAAGGGTCCTCATTACACCGTTAAGGATGATTTACCCTACTTCCAGGAGCGGTTGTTTCTGCCAAGTAAAGAATTGCAAGAACTTGTTATTGCCCATCATCATGAATCATTAATGGAAGGACATCCTGGTATCGCTAAAACGGAGGAAAAAATCAAACAGCGCTTCTGGTGGCCTTCTTGGAGAAAAGACATAAAGTCTTTTGTATTGTCTTGCGGAATTTGCGCCCAAAACAAGGGTCAAAAGAAAAGGCCAGCCGGCCTACTTCAACCCTTGGATATTCCACCGGCACCATGGCACACCTTGTCAATGGACTTTATAACTGACCTGCCTCCTTGTGCTGGTTACAACACTATCCTTGTAATTGTGGATCTATTCTCCAAATTGGCCCACTTTATCCCTTTTAAAGGTTTGCCTTCAGCTTCCACCTTGGCCAAGGAATTTCTGGAGAATATAGTTTCCATACATGGTTTTCCTTTCATATTAGTCTCGGATCGTGGAAGTCAATTCATCTCCCATTTTTGCAAGAAGTGTTGCCAACTAGCACAAATAGATGTGCGGTTATCCACCAGCCACCACCCCCAGACCGACGGACAAACCGAGAGAACCAATCAGACTCTCGAGCAATATCTTCGGTGCATGTTACACCAATCCGAGTTACTTACACATACTTACCGTAAGTCTGGTGTGCATCCTGTGAGGTTGAGTGGGCTATTCGTGTGGTTGAGAGTTTGCCCTTACCACTTGCCCAGGCATATTGCTGGAACACATACAGGGAGCCTTCTCAGAAGTCCCTTAACACTTTAACTAACTCTGAAAGTGAATACTTACTTGTTTAAGAAGATCTCCTATGGAACCTTGACTTTCCTGCAACTCAGCCCTATCTTAAACTGCCTACAGCTGGCACTTAGACGATTAGGATCCCCTTCTGCCTCTGATAAAACTCATGCCATCGACTAGGGATGGACTGGATAAGAAAAGGCTTATGTCTTGAAAAGTGCAACGAGTGGAAAAGTACTTGCTTGCTGAAAAAATTAGTGTGGTTACTGTATCTCTGTGCAAGAAGAAGTTACAGCCTTGGTGGTTTCCAGGTGGTAATTCTACTGGGATACCGCCAATGCAAATAGCTTTACTGCTAATCTTCCCAGCGCAATTTGTGTCAGATCCCGAGTAGTGGTAAGGGTGTAAATCCCCATTTATTTTAAGAGTTCACAGGACTCTATGGGGATTCTCTGCATTATTACTGCCGGTGGTAATTGCGCCTCTGGTAATAGTGCCGAAAACTGCAGAAAGTGGTGATTGTATCCTCCATCAAAAAGCTGGAGACAAAGCTCCAACTTTCTGCCCAACTTGTGATTGGGCCATCTCTTAAATTGGGTGGTAATAGCATTACTGCCACATATAAGGACTACCGCCCAACTTGTGATGAGGCACAAAGTGTCCTTAAGCTTTACTCACCTTTGAGTTGCATTGTGCCCTCCAAAAAGTATATAAGTTGGTTTACTTACTTTGCATGGTGTTTCCCCCTTCTGAAAAGTAATAAGTGTTGGTACTGTTTTACCATTGCTTAACTGAAGGAGTAGTGTAAAAGCTTACCAATAGGATTTACCTACCTTGCATAATATTGTGTTCTTCTTCAAGTGTACCATAGTAGGGTGTTACCTTCCCTGTTCTGCTTTACACAGACCTAAAACAATCTAGAAGTTAATACGTGTCTTATGAATTGCTTGAAGCCCCTCTTAAAAATGATATGGTTTCTTCATTGAATAGCTGCTGCTCTTCTAAACCTATAGCACTGGGTCGTGCCTCTCCTAAATCTGCTTAGAGCATTTCCAAAATAGTCATAAGGTCCACTACTTACCTTGAAATACCTTGGGTTTTTCTTAAAGTGTAATTTGATTTTACGCTCCTTGAATTGCTGAGTGCAATCAGAAATAGTTATTGGGCCTCATTACGAGTCCGGCAGTAGCCATGCCAGAAAAACCGGCAGGCTGCCGCCGGACCCGAAACACCATTCCGCCTCAGTGATTGCCCGAATCAATGGGGCATTACAACCCCGGTGACCCAGTAATTCCGGAGGCGGAATTCCGTAAATCCCCATTCCCATGGAGTCAAATAGGATGCCATGGGGATGGGGACAATGGAAACACTGGTTCCGTCTATGACGGAGCCAGTGTTTCCATTTCCACTTGCAGGCGGGTGGCGTTACTCCCGCCAGGTCAGTCCTGGCAGGAGAGACACCTCCCGCCTGCAGAACTCAGAATCAGCCGGTCCGGAAACAACGGTGCAAGCGGAGTTACTACCACCGTTGTTTCCGGACAGGCAGGGTCATAATGAGGCCCATTGTGTGTTATTACTTGTCATTGAGTAGTTTAAGTCCACTCCAGAAAGTATATGAATTGTTTTTACTAACTCTGAACTGAGTTCTAACATGTAATGTTGCAGGGAGTATACTTGTAACAGGGGTGATGTATTAAGTGATTTCTTAACTGAGTTTTACTGCATGACTGACAGGGTCTACTACCCTTGAATTACTGACTCTATTATAAAAGTATATCTAACCTGGTTTTACTCCCCAAGAATAGCTGATTGCATTGTGAATGCGTAATAGGTTTGACTCACCTTGAACTGCTGATTGCTGTTATATTATGTTAATATAATTTGTAGAGCGCACAGTCGCCCAGAGGCATTATGGCACTAGAGAGGCAAGGAACCAGAAACCGGGGGGACACAATCAGCCCAGTATGCTGAGATGTGAGAACAGATGGGTTTCTAAAGCCTTCCGGAATAGCAAAAGATTAGATAATGATTTTATACGTAGTGGGATAGAGTTCCACAGCTGTGCTGCAGGAATCATAAAAGCACGCCCCCGCACCATAGTCAATCGAAAAGGGGGGACCAGAGCATGGCCATATTTGCCGACCGCAGGGAGCGGTTCGGGACATAGCGCACAAACTTTACGATCAGATATTTAGCTCCCTGATCATGGAGAGCACAGTGAATGATACACAGTGCTTTAAATTGAATGTGCTGGGCCACTGGAAGCTAATGGAGGGAACGCAGAACAGAAGAGATATGGGACCCATAAGGGGTACCAGTTGCCACCCGGGCCACCAGATTCTGGTGACGTTGCAGCCGGCTGACCAAGCCCTTAGGCTGAGCAAGATAAAGGGAATGACAGTAGTCCAGCCTACTCAGAATCATGGCGGCCACCACTGGGGGGCGAAGCGTTGCCGGAATCAGGTGAAGCACGTTTCTTAAAATGTTCAACTGAAAATGTCCCATCTGGCTTAGCAGATACCTGAGTGGTCATGGATAGATTGTCAGACATAATCACCCCAAGATGTTTCACCTTACTAGAGGGCACAGGCAACGGGCCCAAGGAAGGCCAGAAAGAAGAAATCCAAAGTGAGGGATCAGGAGAGGAACCCACCACCAACACCTCGGTTTTGTCACCATTCAATTTCAACCAGTTGTGTCCCATCCACTCCCCCATGGCCGGGAGGCACCTATGTAGGCACGACGATACCTCAGCCTGATCAAGGTCAAGACGGATCAGAAGCTGGGTATCGTCGGCCTACGAATAGCATCTGATACCCAAGGAGCGGATGAGGTGCACCAACCAACAGATGTAAATGTTGAAAAGAAGGGGGGACAGAGCAGAACCTTGAGGGACACCACAACTGAGGCAACAGGGCTTAGACGTAAATGGGGGAATAGAGAGAGTTTGAGATCTATCCAACAGAAAAGAAGCTAACCAAGCCACAACCTGGCCCGAGATACCAATCTGACCCAGGCGGGAGAGCAGGGTGGCCTGATCTACAGTATGGAAAGCCGCTGAGAGATCCGAAAAGATAAGGGCCCCGACGCCCCCCCTGTCAATCAGCCTGGCCATATCGTCTTGTATGGAGACAAGGACACTCTCCGTGCCCCTGCCTGGACGAAAACCAGACTGGGCCGGGTCAAGGAAGCTGGAAGATTTGAGAAAAGATGACAGAATGGGGGAAACCAGTGATTCCAGGAGTTTCATTAGAAATGGAAGAAGAGAAATAGGTTGACGATTAGAAGGCAGAGCAGGGTCCAGAGAAGGTTTTTTCAACAAAGGGATGAGCAAAACTGCTTTGACCTCAGGGGGGATAAACCCCAACTAGCAGGAAGTGTTAACAGCAGCTGTGATTTCATCTAGGAGATCAGCTGAGATCTCCTTCATCACTCCCAGCGGAAGTGGATCAGAGGGAGAGTTAGACTTGATCCTTTGCATGGCATTCCAGTCCGTGTCCTCAGAAAATACAGGGAAGGACATCCAGCTGGAACAGGAAGTACTCAAACCTTTATTCGGAGGAAGATTACTACACGATATTGGGGTGGAGACCCGGGAAGCCAGGCTCTCCGCAATATTAGAACAGATGGTCATGACCTTACTTATAAAGAACTCAGATAGCGAATGGCACAGCTCCTGAGTAGGTCTAATGCTAGGGGCATATTTAGTGGTGGAAGATAATGACTTGATTACAGCAAAGAGAGCCTTTGGCTGATTCATGGCAGCCTCAATTTTACTGGCAAAGTAAAGTTTCTTTGCTGTTAAGATAGCCTCCGAGTAGGTGGATAGACAAGCCCTGTATTGAAGTCTATCAGTAGGATCATATTTAGTACGCCATTTCCGTTCCAACTGCCTCACCCTCAACCGAGCCGATTTCAACTGATCTGAAAACCAAGGTTCAGAGGGGAGCCTACGAGGTTGGAAATGGCGCAGAGGAGCAACTTTGTTGGCAGCAGCTGCCAGGGCGGTGGTTAGGAGAGACATTGAGGACATAGTGGCCCCTACACAGTTTTCTTTAACCAAAAGAACAAGGTTCTGTAAATTGGCCTCGCGCCAGAAGCGCCGCCAAATCCGTCCAGGTAAAATCTTAGGTAATCCAGAGGTTACCAAGGGTGAGCAGGTCACCAATAAATGATCAGTCCAGACAATGGGCTCGACAGACTGAAAAGAGAGAGTGGCTTTATTAGCAAATACAACATCCAGACTGTTACCCAATTTGTGGGTGGGCCCGACAACCTGCTGTGGAAGATCTAAGTCCATCAGGCTTTCATAAAATATGTCCAAGTCAGAGGCCCTCAGAGAGTTGAATTTCAAATTCAGATCACCAAGTATCATCAAGTTAGTTTACTTGCAGATCCACTATGAGGTCCACTTGGGGTTCCAGTAGTGACACATATAGGTTGGAGAAATGACACACCTAAATAGTAGGGACTCCATGCTAAGTAAATGTGGGCAGCACAGCTGAGTACATGTGAGATCAGATTTGCAAATGAAGGCGACCCCACCTATTCTTAATAAGGTTATACTTTGGGTTGTATACCCCCAGTATTGAGTTGGTTTTTATAAGCATGTTTATATGATATGTGATAGTATTTATTTCCCCAAGATTTATCTGGACCTACTTGTATTTAAATAAACCATTTATTTTGTACAATACATAGTGTTTCAGTGAGTGTTTCTTTGGACCATATGTATGCTACAATGTATTTGTACCAAGCTACAGCCCTCTCTCCCTCCTACAATAAGCCTGGCTACTCTGTCCATGCTACCCCCATCCTCAGGTGGTACAGCCTTATACTAAGAGTGGAGTTTATGTACTGCCTCAGATATGGTTTGTATGAAGTCTTGTGAGCACTGTCTCTACATGTCTCTGTCCACAGTGGAGGCCTGCACCAGGATGCAGGTTCCCCCCACATACAACATTGGTGATGAGGCTGTCATCTGGGCAGTGAGCTGGCTCGGCCACCGACTGACAGAACCCTGTGTGCCTCCTGATATTCCCCTCTGCGCACTCGGCAACGCACATGGCCCAACTCGTGTTGTTTGCCATCGACCTTGCGGCAGAATGGAGAGTGGCATAGAAGGACGTCTGCCCCTTAAGGGGCCCACATGTCATTCAGGTATGACCAATCATGCCTGGAAGGTCACAGCTCGTATTTGGAGTGCTTCCGTGAGCCACGGTACGCTCAGGTGGATGAGCCCCTCCCCCAATAACTCCAAGGGAGATTCGGCTCATCTGTAGCCCACACCCTGTGGTCAGCATTAGGCCTGGTATGGCAGTGAAGAACATGTGTATTGACTCTAATAATAAGGGGGAAGCTGCCTGGCCTATCATTGTGGCAAAAACATGGCAAATTATGCTGCGGCTGCACCAGCAAGGCACTTTTCGACGCATTACAGGAATTTGATGTGTCAGGGGCCCCATCAACTCTAGGACCACCTTGGTCTGTATGGATTAAGCATCTGAAGATGTTCCTTGATGCCACTGGGGAAAGAAGCAACCATTCAATGAAGTCTGCTATACTCAGTCGGCCCGCTATGCATACAATTTTCAAAAAGCTATCCCGTCGACAACACGTAGGCCACAGGTGTTCCAAGATTACTTCACGCCTATGGGGAATTTGGATTGTGAAAGGTTTGTGATGCTTTCAGCTACAGAAAAGGAATGGGAGGGAATCCCTGGATGCATTCTTAGTTTCAAGGTGGCTGCCGACATGGGGCTCATCCACATACTATATAACATTATGGTCCACAAGTACATTGACCCGGTCGAGATGATTAACAACTCTATCCCTGAATATTCAAAGGCTTTGGAAAACTTGAAAACAGGCAGGTGAAACTCCACATAGACGAATCCATATGCCCCGTAGCACAACAGTATAGGGGGATCCCCGTCAACATCTAGAAAAAGGTGGAAGATGAGTTGAATAAACTGCTTGAACAGGACATAATTGAGCCTGCCACAGGCGTCACCACCTGGGTGTCCCCGATAGTGCCTGTCCCCAAGAAAGGATATGACGCGATTCGACTATGCGTAGATATGAGGCGACCCAACCAAGCCATACAGCGGGAGAGGCACTTGGCCCCAGGCATAACAGACATGATCCACCTAATGAATGGAGCCATGGTGTTTTCCAAACTAAACTTGCAGAAGGGATACCATCAACTCATGCTGAGCCCCGAGAGCAGAAATATCACCACCTTTGTCACCCACCTAGGGCTATTCCGCTATAAGAGGCTGAGTTTCGATGTGTCCTCGGCAGCAGAAATATTTCAAGCCGAGGTGCATAACGTCATCAAGCACATACCGAACTGCCTCAATTATAGTGATGACATCTTGGTCTTCGTCATGGATGTCAACAAACATGATGAAGCTCTAATGAAAGCCTGCAAAGCCCTGGAAGCGGCCCATCTCACTCTGAACTGCGACAAGTGCAAATTCAGAAAGAGCACACTACGATTCTTTGGACATATCTTCTTGGATACCAGCATGACACCCGATCCTAAAAAGGTAGCCGCTCTGAATGACACCTCACTCCCAGCAAACGTGTCAGAGCTGCGCTCATTCCTGGGGCTCACCAGCTACTGCACAAGCTATATCAAGGACTTCCCCACAGTAAGTGAGCCCCTAAGACTGCTAACCAAACAAGGTGCCACCTTTCACTGGACTGACGAGTGTCAGAAGGCCTTTGAGATCATCGGAGAGAGAGTTGCCAAGGCAGAAAACATGTCTTATTAAGACCCCAACCGCAAGACTGAACTAACAGTGGATGCGAGCCCAGTGGGGCTGGCTGCCATACTTGCTCAAGTGGATCCAGGAGATCCCTCTCAGACCCACATTGTGGCATACACCAGCAGGAGCCTCTCCGCCATGGAGCAGGCCTACTCTCAGGCTGAGAATGAGGTTTTGGCGGTAGTGTGGGTGTGTGAGCACTTGCACCTCTTTCTATATGGCAAACCCTTCAGAGAAATAACGGATCATCAAGCACTGCTATTTGTGTATGGCAACACGCAGGCGATGATGCCACCCCGCATAGCCAGATGGGGGCCACAGGACTAATCCTTTGAGATCACCCACCGGCTGGGGAAAGGGGAAAATCCAGCAGACTTTCTTTCCAGGAGGCCCCAGGGCAGGTGCACGCCGGAACCATCCGTAGTGGACCGATACCTCTGGTATCTGTTACGCTCACCTGGTATCCACGGGCACGCCACCCAGCCCTGGTTGGATGATTTGCACTCTCAAACCCTCTCCCGGTCCCTTGGTAAGGCCTCTGGTTGAAGATGGGTCTTAATATTGTAAAAGGTGGATTCTTCATCCTGCTCCTCGTGGCAGGGGTGCGTAGATTTGGGGGGTGCGTAGATTTGGGGGGCGAGCAGCGACCAAGTTACTTCACTGGTGCAAGCCCCCCTGTGGGAATCCAGGCCTGCTGCGACTCCATAGGTTTGCTGCTTTAGTCTTTATATGCAGTTCTTATGTTCCTCTTAGTTCGAATAATAATGTCTTGCTTCTTTTCTTTTAGGTATGGAAAGGTATTTTGGTGTTGTCATGCAGTTTGAATGTGAGCATGGGCCGATAGGCGAAAGCACGATGTGCGCGATGCTGTCGGTGAGTAATGCGCTATGCGCTGCGCTGTTTCGCCTTTTATATTGCTAACCTGTGTCTTTTCTCTCCTTGCAGGTTGTGATGTTCCTCGCCGAGCGCCGTAATGTTCCAGCAATGATACTGACCAGGCGATGACTACCCAGGTAAGAATTGTGTGGCTTTCTTCATTTGGGAGGAAACGTGAGTAAACGCTTACTAATGCTGTCTTTCTTTCTCCTCTTTTCAGGCTATGGTATTCCAGGATACCTGAGATGCTGGATGATGGAGGTTGTACCTTCAGGTGAGTGGAACTGAAGTCAGCGATGGATTGAAGACAGGATACTGTTCCAGGTAAGTTTCGTAGTGTTCTTTCTCTCTCTGCCCGTCCTTGGTTTCAGGTAAGCTGGCATCAAAGAACTGGACATGGTGAGTGTTACGCTGCCCACAGCAGAATAACGCAAAGCATGTTCTACTGTTTGGGTGTGGTTTAAATAGTCTCAGGTAAAGTAGTCCAGGTAAAATAGTCCCAGGACTGCCACACCCAAAGTAGTCTAGGTAAAATAGTCCCAGGCCTGCCACACCCAAAAGACTAGACCGCATAGCTCAGTTCCTTGTAACTGAGCTATGTGTGTGCCTCCATGTTGGCTGAACCCCCACAAGTTAAATAGTCCCAAGTAAATAGTCCCATTCTAATGTTGGTCTTCATGGTGGTTATGAGCCTGGTGCCAGGACTGACTCCAAGAGAGTCTTAGATGAGGTTTTAAGGCATTTGACCTGGCCATAACTGGAAGGCTGACTTGTCAATGAGGCCCAGGGGCAAGGGTCATGACAGTATCTTATACATCATACCACCCCGGAGGGGATAGACACCCAGATGATAGCTTGTGAAAGGGAAAATGACACTGCCTGCAAGATCATCTGTGAAGGGCCTGACTCTGGTATGTGGAGGAGGGCCAGAGAGAGAGAGCGAGCAGCAGGGGAAAAATTGTTGCAGGTGAGAAATGAAGTGACACTGTCAGAGGATCATCTCCTCTTGAAGGACTGTAAGCTGGTAATTCCGTCCTCCCTGCCGAAGAAAGTCATTGATCTAGCCCATTAGAACCACAGGGGAATTGTGTCTACCAAGCGCATGCTTCGCCAGAACGCCTGGTTTCCCTCATCACCCCCAACAGGCACCCGGAGCCCTTGAACATGTCTGAGCTCCCGGGGGAATCTGGCAGGCCGTAGCTGCCGACTTCTTTGGGTCCATCGAAGGAGGGAAGTACATACTAGCAGTGATGGACGAATACTCCCGATATCCTAAGGCACAACTTATATCAGCTACGGCCGCCCAACACGTGATACCCGAGCTAGATCACATCTTCTCCAAGAATAGGATTCTGCAAGTGCTCAAAACAGACAATGGACCCCCTTCAGTGGACACCAGTTTGAGCAGTTTGCAAACTACAAGGGTGTTTCATCACAGGAAAGTCACTCTCTTCTGGCCTCAAGCGAGCGGAATGATAGAGCGCTTCATGGCCAACCTAAAGAGAGCCTACAAATAGCCAAGCTCACAGGGCAGCCGTTTGGGCAGGTCCTACATCAACTAATGAGGGACTATAGGGGGACTCCCCATAGCACCACTGGAAAACCCCCCCTGGAGTGATGTTTGGGAGAGATATCCAAACAAGAATCCCTCAGGCCAAGAGGGCAGACAATCGACCTGACCTGGACCGAGAGATGAGAGAGTGAGATGAGGCTGTGAAGGAACGCATGAAGACATACGCGGACCTGCACAGAGGGGCTTGTGTGCCCTAGAGTGAGGTGGCCGATGCCGTTGCAGTAAAACAACCACAGACTCATAAGCACACCACTGTCTTCCACGAGGAACCCCTACTCATCACCACCAAGAAGGGCTCTAGGGTCACGGTGCAAGGAACCAGAGGCTCCTTCACTCGAAATTCGTCCCATTTTAAGGTGATCCCAGCTCTAGGGTCCCGCCGATTGAGTGGGTGAGTGATGGTTCCCATTGACTACGCATCAGATGATACCTATCAAGGAGATCACGAAGACAAAGAGGGATCTGATCAAGAAGGTCACGTGGACTGTGAAGCCAGTGGCAGCCCTCCTGAACCAATCAGCTCACGTCCCCAGCGAGCTCGGAATAAACCTTGCCGCTTAATCGAGGAGATGGGATAGTACCCCATCCTAGACGTCCACCAGTTGTGAAAGTTTAGTAACTGTTTAAAAAGGGGGGGGATTTCACGTTGATGTATCCATGGACACGGGGAGGCGGGAGGCCAAGGAAAAGGGAAGTTACATGGAAGGAGGGCAGGGTCGGGTAGTTGTTGTATGGAACAGAATAAAGGAAGACGTGTTCGGAAGAGCTCCGTATCCGACCCTCATTGTGTGTGTGCGTCACTGTGTGAGAGCGAGGCCTAACCCACACCACAACAAATACAACAGTAGTTCATGCCTGCATTACTCATTGTGGTTTGGTTGCCGCCGCCCCTGCCAAACAAGCTGCTGCTGTGCCCTTCAGTTCGCTGGGTGGGCAGGGCCACTGCTGGCAGTCTGGTAATCCTTACAGATGAAACCATTCTGCTTTTAGCAAATGGGTTGCACTAATCACAAAAGCAAACTTTACCTTTTTAAAATATACTACTTTTTCAAAGGGTGGCAGCCCGTCTACTGAAAAGGGAACATGGTTCAAACAACCAACTCTATGGATTGCTTGCTCTTCAATCAGGAGGGTCTACAGACACGTTTTAGCACACCTCACCCTTCCCCGAGCAGAAATGTCCATTTGCATATCAGTGTGGCCCACCCAGAAGGGTAGCCCTGCAATGAAATGAGAGGCAATTCTCCTCTGAACAAGAGGAAATATGCCACAAAACCTCTGAAACAAATACCACTAAAAATGCACACAACGCAACCCCCACCTGCCACTCCTCGTCATTGGCCTGTAGGACTAATTGGTGTTAATGATTTATGTCCGCTGACAATAGCACCTCTGTTCCCAAGAGAGACACATTACATGAATGACGAAACTCTTGCTAAAAAAACAAACTTGTTTGCAATCCTGATGTATAAGCTCACGAGGAAGGGCATTCTGCATGTTTAGTAAATACCTAACCTTTTGCTATTTTAATAAGAATAAATACCACAACATGTAATTTTTCCCCTTTCTTGCTGGAAAATGTTGGAGCCAGTGGCACTAAATCCTGTGGGGTTTGCTTACAATGGCACTGCTCTACCAGAAATGTCGTCAAGCCTAGTACGGTAGTCGCCTGTCTGTTTCCATTTCCTTCCCACTCTCCCCCTCCCTTCCTGATCCATGCCTTAGCTCTTGCACTATCTGAAATGTCGTCAGGCCGAGTACGATAGTTAATTTCACATCCTTACAGTTCATGGCCTGTAAGAATGTCATTGTATTTTCCCTTGTTCCCTCCCTTGCCTTGAAGCGCTTTGAAGCACATTGTGCATGTGACGTCCCAGTTGTGTTTAGTGCGCATGCGCGGGCCTCGTTACGGTCCCGCGCATGCGTAGTTCAATAAAGTGCGCCCGTGCGGCAGTTCCCGCCGGGACGCGGAGCAAGCAGCATCGCGTCCCGCGTCTTCTTGTGTGGGTTGTGTCTGCGTGTGTGCGAGGGCCCCGAGGCCATATACAACATCTGGCGACGAGGCGGGATCGGCGCCACAGCGCTCGCCCCACGAACGGGGGCGTGTGACACACGTCTCCGGCAGCACGAGAACGCAGGACGAAAACATTCGGTTGTTTCAAGGCAGTAGCGGCCTGCACAGGTGCTCGTGCGCTGCCACGAAAAAAAAAAAAAATCAATTTTTGGAACTCTTGTTGTTCCCAGCAACCTGGGGACAACCCGAAAAAAAGAAGAACCGGACACGCGGCCAGTGACGGGACACAGCGGAAGGTGTGCGGAACAGTGCGTCAACCAGGTTAGCGGCCTCTATTACACCGAGAGGTGCCTGTGCGACCTGTGAAAATGTCAAGCAGTGAGGATGAAGCAGAAGTGGCGACAAGAGTGGTGAGGACACAACGGGGTTCGCTGCTGCCCATGCAGGAGTTCGACATGTCGGGGCCCCCGTCCAAGTTGGGTTCCAGGTGGCTCCTATGGGTCAAGAAGTTGGAAATGTACTTTACTGCGACGGGGACGTCGAATGACGACGCAAAAAGGGCGACCCTTCTGTATTCAGCTGGCCTGGACGTTATGCGAATCTATGAATCATTTGCCCTACCGGTGGTCACGTATGACACGGTCAAGACCGCGCTGGAGAACCACTTCATCCCACAATCAAACGTCGACTACGAAAGATTCCTCTTCTGCAGGGAAAGGCAGAGGGAGGAAGAATCTCTCGATCAGTTCTGCGCCAGACTGAGAGTGATTGCCAGCACATGCCGCTGGGACAACGACGAGCTGATGATAAGGAACCAGGTGCTCCAGGGCTGCAGTTCGGGCAAATTGCGACGTCAAGTGCTGAGGGAGCCAGGATGGTCACTACAACAGATACTTGACAGTGGGAGGACGTACGAGCTAGCAGAGTACAGAGGTGCGAGCATGGACGCAGCGGTCAGGCCAAATGTGAGGGAGGAGGCCTTTGCCGTATCCAAGAGAACAAAGCAGAAAGAGAAGTGGGCCTCGAAGGCATCGGAGACCAGGCATCCGTCCGTGCCTGGGACGATTTGTCCGGACTGCGGATATGACATACCTCACGTGGGGGAGTGCCCTGCCAAGATGAGGTCGTGCGGGCGATGCAATGGTCTGGGGCACTATGCTCGAATGTGCCGCGCACCGGCCCCTGTCCCCACACAGAGAGGTCCCGCAAGAGCGAGAGGCGGCGGATTCAGAAGGCAGCGCAACATTGCTGCCCTCGAACAGGAGATACGGAAACTGCAGCTCGCGGAGGAAGAGGAAGAAGAGGACGGGGACGAAGAAGAGGTTTTCTTCATCTCTAACATTGCCTCGGGGAACAAAAGGAGGAGGCAGCCCAGGTGCGTGGTGGACATATTGGGTGTGCCGACCCAGATACTGATAGATACAGGCGCTTCGGTGTGTGTGCTGGCTGAGGAGGACTATCAGAAACTTCCAGGCCCGCCGCCACTGGACATGTCCACGGCGAAGATATTTACTTTTGGAGGGGACACCCCGCTACCACTCAAGGGTGTGTTCATGTCACCGGTGTCAAAAGGGGGCAGGAACATCAAGGCCAAATTCTTTGTTACGGATGTGAGTCCCCACTCACTTCTCAGCTGCGCGGCGTCGGAAGCCCTTAACCTGGTTCATTTTGCATATGGGGTATACCAGATTGACATTGAAACACTGCTGGACAGGTTCTCGAGCATCTTCGAAGGCATTGGGAAACTCAAAGCACCCCCAGTGCGCCTCCACATCGACGAGTCGATCAGACCGACGGCCCTCAAGCACCGCAGGATCCCGTTTCACCTGCGGGAGAAAGTGGAGGAGGAGCTCCGATCACTAGTGGAGATGGACATCATTGAGAGAGTGGAGGGGCCAACGCCCTGGGTGTCCCCGATAGTGGTGGCCCCCAAGCCAAAGCAACCAGGGGCCGTGAGAATCTGCGTGGACATGCGCCTCCCAAACGCCGCTATTAAGAGGGAGAGGCACCTTACACCCACTCTGGATGACATCATCGGAGAGCTTCAGGGGGCGAGAGTGTTCTCGAAGTTAGACCTACGAGTGGGCTACCACCAGCTCGAACTACACCCGGACTCTCGGTTCATAACTACGTTTACAACGCATGACGGCCTCTTCCAGTTCAAACGGTTGAGCTTCGGCATCTCATCAGCCGCCGAAGTTTTCCAGAACACCATTAGAGGAGCGTTGGCTGGTCTCAAAGGGGTGCTGAACATGAGCGACGACATTTTAGTCTTCGCGAACTCGGAACGAGAACACATGAAGAGGTTGGAGGACATGCTCCGGAGGTTGAAGAACTTGGGGCTCACCCTCCATCGGCAAAAATGTGAGTTCTTCAAAGACCGCATTGGGTTTTTCGGGTTCATATTCCACGCAGCTGGTGTGTCGCCCGACCCAGCCAAAGTGAAGGACATTAAGGAAGCCCCCGCCCCCCAGTCACCTACGGAAGTGAGGAGCTTCCTGGGGATGGTAACTTATTGCGGGCGCTTCATCAAGGGGCTGGCGTCGCTGGCGGAGCCACTCAGGGTGCTAACAAGGAACGATGCTGAGTGGAAATGGGGGGCCAACGAGCAGGAGGCGTTCCAGACTCTGAAGAATGCTCTGTCGGATGGAGACACCATGGCCTATTTCAACCCCAAGGTAGAGTCCGAGGTGGTGGTTGACGCTAGTCCGGTGGGAGTGGGGGCGGTGCTAATGCAACCTGACGCACGTGGAGACATGCGCCCCATCGCGTATGCGAGTAAGGCCTTTTCGGACACGGAAACGAGATACTCACAGATTGAACGGGAAGCGCTAGCCATCCTGTGGGGCTGTCGCCATTTCCGTTTGTACATACTGGGCAAACCCGTAGTGGTGGTGACGGACCACAAGCCACTCCTGCCCATTCTGGCAGGGGGAGCCTCCAAACCCCCCCCCCAGGATCGAGAGGTGGATGCTGGCCCTGATGGAGTACGGGGTGAAACTCATATACCGACCAGGCACAAACAACCCGGCCGACTACCTGTCGCGCCATCCCAACAAGGAGAGCGCTGTCACCGACATCGGTGCGAATGAGTGCCACGGGCTGCTGTGTCAGGTGGTGGAAGGGTCTCTTCCGATGGCAATATCCAGGCTAGAGATGGCAACGGAATGTTCCAAGGACGAAGTATTCACCATTGTCAAGAATGCCGTGAGAAGCGGCGAGTGGAGGGAAGTGCTGCAGGACAACTCCCGCCGGCGAGCGGAGGCGCAGAGTGACCTTCGAGCGCTCTGGAGGGTCAAGGATGAACTCTAAGTCGCGGACGATGGACTCATTCTTCGAGGGCGGCAAATTCTAATCCCGCGGGCACTGCGGTCAAGGATCCTCGAACTTGCCCACATTGGACATCAGGGGATTGTCAGAATGAAGGCTCGGCTGAGAAACAAAGTCTGGTTTCCGGACCTGGAGGGGCGAGTGGAGAGTTTCGTAAGGAGGTGCATCGCATGTCAAGCGGCGGCCCCGGGGGACAGAGCTCCGCCGATAAGGTCGATGGAGCGCAGTTGCCGTCCGTGGGAAACCGTCCATGTGGATTTTGGCTCGACTGGTCGGGGGAAGTACTTTCTGGTGGCAGTGGACCAATGGTCCAGGTATCCCGAGGTGGAGGTGGTACACTCGACGGCGACAGAGTTTACAACGAAGGCACTGGACAAAATGTTTGCCACCCACGGATTCCCAGACCTCCTGTGCTCGGACAATGGACCACCTTTCACTGGCAGCCAATTCGCGACCTACCTCCGTGTAAGGGGGATCAGGCATCGCAGGGTGTCCCCGCTCTGGCCGCGGGCCAACGGGGAGGCCGAAAGAATGATGAGGACTCTCAACAAGGTCCTGAGGATCTCCGCCTGCGGCGGTGAAGACCTGGAAAGGAAGCTCGTGGAATTTCTGAGGGAATACCGCACGACGCCCCACCAGTCCACGAGAGTGGCCCCAGCCGAGGCACTGTTTGGGCGATGCCCAAGGGGAATGTTGCCGGAGGAGGATGGCCGGCTGCCCGGAGTAATAGACGATGATGGTGTCCGGGACGTACGGGCCAGGCGCAATGATAAAGAAAATGAAAGGAGGGGCCTGCAAGAAAAGGAGGTGCGAGTAGGGGACGCAGTATTGGTCCAGAACAGGCACCCCGAGGGGAAGTTGTCCTTGCCCTTCGAGCCGCGCCCGTGGAAGGTAACGCACGTCAAAGGCACCATGGTGACGGCAGCCTGCGACCGAGGGACAGTCACGCGCAACCGGTCGTTCTTCAAACGCATTGAAAGACCGGCAGAGAATGGACCAGCAGAGGAAGGCGCAGGGCAGGCTGGTCCGCCAGAAGATCTGGAGAGCGGGCAGGCGGCCCCGCCAAGTGGTCCGAAGAGGGGGAAAGATGAGGAAACATCGAGGCGGGAACATGACGATTCTCCTCCGCCCCCCGCCTCACCAAGGTACCCCACCCGCCGTGAAAGGCGATTGCCCGGGCACTTCAAGGACTATGTCCTGGACTCACGTGACTGGACTGAATGAGGCAAGGTGAGACTCAGGCGGTCATATGGCCGCCCGGAATACCTGGCGTGCAAGGTGATGCGAGTTTGAACTGTTTACGTTGTTCTGGTTGAAGTTAAAAAGGGATGTGACGTCCCAGTTGTGTTTAGTGCGCATGCGCGGGCCTCGTTACGGTCCCGCACATGCGTAGTTCAATAAAGTGCGCCCGTGCGGCAGTTCCCGCCGGGACGCGGAGCAAGCAGCATTGCGTCCCGCGTCTTCTTGTGTGGGTTGTGTCTGCGTGTGTGCGAGGGCCCCGAGGCCATATACAACAGTGCATAGGCGCTATATAAATAAACTATCATATCATATACACATAATGACATGACTGCTGTCATCTCTCCAGGATGCAACCCTGTGCCGTTTTCTCAAACGCAGCCACTTGCCTCCCACCTGTTGGTGTAGTATGCCAAAATAATGCGCTAGCAAAGTTGGATGTGGATACCTGTGCAAGTTCGCCTATCAACTTTGCAGGGTGCTGAATGTGGGGGAGCCAAGTAGCTCGTTACATTTCTGTGAGGTGCCCGGCTTTTGTGATAGGCAGACTTTCTGAAAGGGGAAGATTTTGCATCGCTGGACTCCAGACTGATGCATGTAAACACTGGCAATACGCCCTGTGTCCTCTACCTACATAGTGAAAGAAGATCGGGGGTCATTACGACCCAGGCGCTAATTGCGCCAACTTTACCACCATGGTGTAAACTGTGTTTACACCATGGTGGATGGAGGATTTACCGCCCCATTCCAAGGTGAGTGGGGCGGTAAATCCCCATTTCCCATTTTCCCTTCCCCATTCCCATTTTTGCCCCATAGGGCATAATGGGAGTGGGGAAGGCGCTAATTACGCCACCGTAAATTACGGTGCCGTAATTAGCATCATGGCAGGTTAGCGCCATGTATTTTAACGGCTGCTAAGAGCAGCCGTTAAAATCAGAATAGGCGTTAAGGGTTAACGACGGCGTTAACCCTTAACGCCTGGGTCGTAATGAGGCCCGACCAGGGTCACACATTTTTGTTGAGCTGGGATTTGAGGACTTCCGGTATTGTAGGCATTTGATCATCTGTTCAGCTCAAGTTGCTTCCAATAAGTCAAGATCTGTCTTTCAAGGGCTAAAATAATACCTGCTTGTATGGAACCTGAGACACATCACATAATACACCAACCTGCTAATTGTAGATATCCTTACTTGTTAAACAAAAACGTTATACCTGCATTGTCCCCATTATGATTGGAAGAATACAAGTATGAGAAAACAAAAGAATATGAGCCTGAATAATTGCTGGGGTTTGCAACTGTATTTTTAAGACTTAGACACACGACAAAAGAAACCGCTCTGTAGACCCCTTAGAGGGGTCAGGCTTGCTCTCTGCACTCACTTGTTTGCACATTTCGGGGTACACACTTTACGCCCAACCACCATGCAAAGTCACCAGCCGCTGTCCAAAAAACTACATGACCATCTTGGTTTTCATCATTTTTGGCCATTTAGTCATTGCATTCGCAGCAGGTAACACACTACCCATTATTGCATAGATATTACAACAGTCCATTCGGAATTGGCCGATACGAGCAGCTTTAAGATTGCTCACAGGGATGTCTTTCCTTACATCTTTGTTATATTTCGGTGCTTGAAAACATGATGCTTATATTACAGACAAGTAATTGTTTATGAGGTACTGTAGCGCCCTATGTCTATGCCCATGAATCCCCGCAAAGGGACCTATCCTCTGTTTATGTTTGAGCGCTGAGGCACACTTTAAAGGGCAGGGTTACCGCCAAAGGCAGTTCATATGATTGCTGTTATTAAAGGAGACAAGACATACCGCTTTGCCTTCGTGTTTTATGATCAGGCGGTCTCTTATCTTGTTAGCAAATAACAATGGCGACATGGTCATAAGATCTGCGCCTGCCGCGGAACGTAACATTGTTCACCTAGCTTCCGGTGTTATTCCTGACACCCTGCAGCACAATGCCCGCCAGCGCTCCCTCGAAGCTAACAGCCTGCCTGAGGTGTGAGGAGCTGATCTGGTCAACGATGGACGTCCTGTGGAGAGCATGTGTGCCCCAGGCTCCAGTGCTGCATTACCAAGTAAGGTCAGCCCACCTACTCGCTTCTAGAGCTGTGGCCTTCACTCCTGGAACTTATTTTGCTGCACATACCGCAGTACCGCTACAGCCCACACTGCAGGACCTGCCACAGACGGAGCAGCTAGAGGGCAGGTGCCCCACCCTACCCCCGGTGAACCCATATTTCGTTTTCAACAAGCACTTATGTCGGAGGATGAGGCTTTTGGTAGCTCGTCCACACAAGCTCCCCCACAACCCCCCGTTTCTGCACCACATGATAGAGATCCGACAGGGGTCATGAATCCCTGCAACTAAAGGCGGTCCCGCCTTTTGACATCACAGACACCAGCAGTTTGGCGCCAAGATGGCTCCAAGAACTGCACATATACATTGATGCAATGGGGAGAGGGAGGAACGCCACCTCACAGGAATTCTAATGCACTCGCTAGGCCATGTAGTGTGTGACATTGTTATTGAAATGGCAGAAAATAACACCACCACGTTTAAGGGCATCATTGATTATCTGAACAATTATTTTGCGCCACTATGAAACGTGGATTATGAAAGGCACATTTTCCACACCTCCACACAAGAAAAAGGGGAAACGCTAGACAATTTCATCATTAGGCTCTGCAAAAGAGTAAAATATTGTGACTTTGAACACTACTCAACGGAAGAGGCACTCAAATCACAAACAATTGCTGGCTGTGAATCAGCCAAATTTTGCAAGAAGTTATTGCAGAGAACTAGATCGCTAGAGGAAATACTACAACTAGCAAGGCCATGCAGACCGAATACCTGGAAAATATCACAATTATGCAGACATCATCCATCGCGCCCCTATGCCAGCCGGGTGTCTGGGAGTGATGCGGTCTGTGACCCTATCTGAACGTGGATTGACATATGTCCCTTACGGGATCAATAGGGGTGTGTCATTTTTTTTTCAAATTAAACTAGTCATTTTTTCGTATAACTTCATATGTTTTGAATTTCAAAACTAATACATGTACATCATGTCTAGTAGATTCACACCAGCCACCCTGATGCATTAAACCATGCCCTGAGGAAGGCTGGGCAAAGAAATTATATAGGCCCCATCAGCCGAAACTCGAGTTGGCAGAAAAAGAACTTGAGTGGTGAACATGAGTGTGTAATTTAGGTTCATTGTTTGTATATTCAAGATTATAGTAATAAGGAGACACATGTGAAAACAAAAATGTGTTTGTATTACATTAACATTTAATAATTTTTTGTATGTCATGCACTCGTTGTCTAAATGTTAGCCATGTTAAATAGTGTGTCATTTTATTTTGTTCTCTTTGTGTTAATTACCTTGTCTGGACTCTATGTGTTAGGGTGTTGCATTCATATGTTGAGTTGTGTTGATCCGATGGACAGGTCAGTCACGTTCCCTTATAGGATCGTACATAATATTTTATTTTATTTGAAGAGTTATATTGAAATATGTGTATATTCACATGACCATTTTTTGCCTAATAAATTGGTATTTTTTGAATATTGAGGAAGTAAAATTGACCTTTAAATTACATATAATCACCTCGAGTCCCCACTTTTGCACATGGTCAATTTGTATGTTTATGCAAATTCAATTGAATGAAATGTGCATACTTCACCTTGACATGCTAATTTCTGGTGACATCACATCCCATTACATATGTTAATGGGTCCTCCCACTTTTTTTAAGGACTTGATCCCTGTTGTACATCCTTGGTTTAGTTTCCGTTGTAGCTCATGCGCAGTGGTAGGCTTTACTAATGCATTTTAAATTAGTTTACCCTTGTAACAATACTATCTTTGTTGATTTAAAATGTACTTTGGACAAGTTGTGGTTGAAACCACTGGGAAACTTTGGTACTAGATGTTCTGAAATTGTGAACAAGTTGGGTGTAGATAAAACCTTTTTTTTAGGAAATATGAGGAAACAAGTAAACAATATTATGGCAATTGGACTGGATAGACACCCATGGCGCAATCACCCAATGTAAGATGCATCAGACCATGTCAGATACAGTAAAAGAAACTAGGTGCCTTGCCAAAATATATGACAATGTTTCCTAGTAACAGGTATTGAGTAACCTATATTCCAACTACATTTAATAATTTAATATCTGTCCTACCACCAAGGTATTGAGTATGAAGAGGGGCTTGCCACGAGTCAGCTGTCCCTGCAGGTTTTGTAAAAATGTGTAGGAACACTGAGACTCTAGAGCATCTCCTAATGTAATGTGATGGGGTTAGTGGCATACACTTAAAACACTTCAATACATTTGTCCAATCACCATTGCTCATTTCAACAAAGTATTTTTGGTTTAGGTTGATGTCTAGCAACTAAGTCCATTATTATGAGATGTCGTAAGATTTATGAACGAGTTTCCAACTGAGGAGTCAAACCATTTATACTGGGATTAGACAATATTTAACCATTGAATGTAAAAATGAACAAGTCACTGAATATTCCTATTTAGTGTGGGATGGGTATGGAAACTGATTGTGGTTATGCACTTATGGAAATGTAATTAATTAGATCTTAAACTGCTTTTGAGATTGTAAAATAAGTATTAATGATGTTTTATGTATATTTGTGTATTATGTATTGGTGTGAAAGGTTTATATTGAACCAAAACACAAATAAAAGTAAAAAGTAAATAAAGTTCCAAATCAAAATATAAGCCTGTTAAAGTTTAATAAATTGCAAGCCAACACCTGTTTCGAGTCTCTTGACTCTTCTTCAGGGCTAGACAACTTCTTGTGGTGTTAGTAATCGGGAATAGTAGATATCAATCAAAGAAGGAAAACAAGTTATCCAATTCACTTAGAATATTTAGCAGTGATATCTACAAATCAACTATATAATCCTTTTTCACAAATTTCTCAAGGTTTAGGTGCCTCTTATTTTTCCCATAACAGCCTTGTTCTCCTTTTGCTAAGGTATCACCTTTGATTTTCCCACTTTCTCCTGTAGAGATTGTTTTTAACTGGGGGTACCTATGTAAGTCTTCTTCACAAATAATGTCTGGTTTGGCAGTCTCTTATATTTCCCATAACAGCCCTGTTCTCCTATTGTTCTCCTTTTGCTAAGAATAGTAGATAGTATCAACCAAAGAACAGAAACTAGTTATACTATATTCTATCCTACGTACTGGGATATTATCAAATACTGTTACTTAAAGCCACATCCACCCATAAGGACCTCATCCTGTGGGATGTATTTACCCATGCATCCGAGCCCTACCTCAAAACTGTGCAGTACTGACATGAAAACATCATGATGGCCAGAGCTTCCCAGAAAATGCACAGGGAAATGCAGGAAGAATAGGCTGCCACCCATTTTTGCCGATGTTATGGGCACAGAAGGACACTGCCTAAAACCACCATTGGACTACCCGCACAGTAGTCTGAAACCATTGGGAATGGCAATGCTGATTGCCAAATGCAACCTAGAATTGTGGGGAATTCATTCTTCAATCCCAAAAATGGGTGCAGTACCAGTACTCACCACTATCCAAAAGCCGGCGTTTTAAAACCACCCTGTGTTCCTCTGAAGGCAAGCCAAAGTGTCTATTTTAAACATTGCAACATGTGCAAAATATTCACTGAACACCAGCAGACATTTGGCAGAATGAGGTTTTGTGTGCTTACAAAATCTGGGAAATGAAGAGCCCAAAACAGTGCTTATAACAAAACTGCTATGGAGTCAGCAGTTTAAGTTGCACTGGATTTAAAGACACTAAAATCGAAAATGTTTAGATTAAATGAGTGACCTATGTTTGGTGTCACATGCCTTTGTAACTGTTGAAATGTCATAGTTTTTCACTTAGAATCAGCATTCTAGCTGCATATGTAAAAATGTTTAGTTTTATTTGAATGCAGGAACTGGGGAACAAAAAGTGACATTTTATCTGAAACCTGGCTTAAGGAACTGAATTCTGCCTGGCAACTACCCCCATCAGGAGTGAAACTTGAGTCACAGCTGTGTTCCCAGGCCTAGCTGCCCTTTTGCTGCTCACACTAAGGATATGCCATCTATCTGATAATTGAATTACCTGTGCCCTGCAGGAAAGTGAACAAAGCCCTGTCCTGGCTCAGGCAAAGGTTTTATTGGCAGGAGTCGTAAATGGTCGTAAAAAGTGGCTTCCTCCTGAGGAAAGGGGAGGGGCACTGCCTGTGAGAGCAAGCTGGCTTGGCAGAACTGGAAAAACCAGCATTTCTACCTTGTGCTGAGAGGAAACCACACCCCTTTGGAGCCAGAACATAACTGTAAAAAGATGAATAACTCATAGAGCGGACATGTGAAAATTTTATAAATGATACCATAATTCTTGTGATTTTTCTGCCCACAGTTTAAGAGGTTTTTAGAACCGGTGGTATGTTCAGGGGGGTGTTAGCGGAAAAGTGGATATTACTCTAAATGTATGCATGTTAAAAGTCTGAAACTTCATCAGTTAATGTCCATACTCCCTGCGCACATGTATGTAAAGTTGGGTCAATGTCAGAAATTGAAAAATCAGTTAAAAAGTCAATTATGTGCCATTTCTGAATGCAAGCTCTTAGAAACAGCAGATTTGGACAGAGACATGGCTAAATTCAGCCACACCCTGTATATGTAATTTCAAGCAACTGTGTAACTGTGAAATATGTCTTTTATTATCAAATATAGAATGTGTGCAATCTGACAGAGGAGTGTCCTATCTGCAAGCCATAAAATGACATCCCTCTGACTCACAGTTCATTCCCCAATCAAATGATAAATGGAAGTTTGACCAATTAGAAGCTGAGAGAGAGGTAGGGTCAGTGATGCTAGAACACACCCACATTCTAAACACATAAAAGCAGACAGACAGGACAGATAGGGACCTTCAATTCCATCTGCCGCTGGAAGCTCTGCCGGAAAAATCCATACTTTACCTCCATCAAACCTCCGGAAAGCCAAACTAGAGACTTCAATCTATCCAGAACTAAGAGACCAGACCAGAGAGAAAGCAGTGCTGTACCCAGAGAGACCCAGACCAGCAGAGAGAGCTGACCCAGATCACTGTGAAGTGCAGAGGCCAGACCAGACCAGACCAGAGTCTAAGATCTGACCAGATCCGTGGCGTGGCCCATTTCACTCAAGAATATAGTGTGAGTACCTAGAAAACTGTGCAGATCCAATCTCCTAGTTAAAATAATATAATTCAATCTATTAACCTAAGTAGAACTGCCTGATAGATCCAAATCTGTCACCTGTCATTTGCATAGCTGTCACTTGTCATTTTCTAGTTGCAAGCTGTACTTGTCTTTTTGAACTTTAAAATTTCAAATCTGAAAAACGACCTTTATTTAATCGCTCATATCTCCGCAACCGTTTGTGCTAGAGACTTGCATTTGGAAGATGAGATCCTAGGCTTTCCTAGGACCCCAAAACGATAGAGATAGTCCTTGTGGTTCCTCTGTAATAGCGCTCGGCGCATCCGCGAATTTTGCCGCGATTTGCAAATTTCTTCATGTTTAAAAACTGCTGCTGCTTGCCTTCCATTTGCCAGAAATTCGTTTAACCTGCTAATCATTCCTGAATCATTGCAAGAGTGAGCCTGAGCTAATATTAACTAGATACCATTCACCCTGAACCTCTGAAAGGGAATTAAAAGCATTTTAGCATATTTTTTTAATTCATTGCCAGCACATATCAAAGCAATTTGGGCCTGTGTTTTCAAACTTCTGTAGTCTAAGCTTGCTGGGGTGAACTGAATCACATTTGATTGCATTTCTGAGAACTGTGTGTTTTCCTTCCATTTCCTTGCCTTGCATCAAGGGGGGGAGGGGATTGCCAGAGAAAAGTGATTACATTGTTTTGTTGAAATCATATTGAGTATTTCTATACTGCATTTCATTCATTCAACCTTGCATCCATTTGAACTCTATAAAGCATTTTGTACCACCTTCTTCTTTTGTTCCTATTTACCAGTGTGCTACCTTATCCATTTCATGTCAACTCATTAGTGATTATAAGAAGTGTGCTAGTGCCAGATTCTCCGTTGTTGATCTTTATCATATCAGATTAAGTGTGCTATTCAATTATTAATTTATTATAAAGTGTGATATATATATATTTTAAATTATCAAATAAACCTTTTAAACTTGCAAAACAGAACTACTTCTTGGCTCAGTGGGGTCAGGGGGATTCCAAGAGAGGGGTGTTATATAGGGGTAGTCATCCAGAACGCATGAACTGGACATAAAGATATATCAATAAGGGTTTTCATTCAGTATTATAGACTAGGCGTTGACTTAGCTGTCGTGTTGAATTGAATCCTCTTACAAATTGGGGGCTCGGCCGGACGTTTGGGTTAGAATACCACTTGTGCAGCTTAATACAGTGTGCTAACTGACGGGATACATACATCCGGTCGGATCACCACGCTGCATTACGCTGTGAAGCATTCCTCAAAAGGGACACTCCAAGAAAAGTTCTGTTCTGCAAAAATAAAATACAAACTTCTGTAAGTCAGGACAGAGACCAATCTCTAGAATGACGACCTTGGTAGATATGAAAATAGCCAGAGAGCACTTCTTACATAAACTATTTGTGAGAGGTGAATGGGCTGAGCAGGGCCAGGATGCCTGGTTGCAGGCCATCACGAGACAGGTCACTGAAACAGGGTCAGACTCATGGAGAGATCAGGGTCCATTACATGTGGCCCTGAGTGAACTATATATGGCTCCTAAGGCCAAAGATGAACACAATAAGATTGCCAGGATAGCAGCATACCTGTACCTATATATGGGAGACATGCAGGATAGATGTGCTGAAAGCCAAAATCTGGCAAATAGGCAACAGATGGTGTTAGAGAAGGTCCAATCTGACCTGGTCTCTTCTGAGCAGAGGCTGCAGAGGAGCCAGGAGTCAGAAAATGACAGCAGACTGTACATCACTAAAATGAAGGAGGATATGGATGTGCTGCAACAGGAAAAGGTAGAACAGGATACCAGATTTCTGGCCTTGCAGAAGGAATACCAAGAAGGTTTGGACTCCCTACTGCAAAACCAGAAAAAGCTGGAGCAACAACTGGACTTCAACAGGGTATGTGCTGAGCAGGTAGTCACCCTGCAAGGCCACCTAGATAGAGTGAAGGCAGAGAGCAACAAACTAATTCTGAAAGACCTGGATACCCAGGCAGAGTTTGATCAGGAGCGCCAGAATGCTGGTGCCTTCCAAAGGCAAAGGGACGACCTGGCGGCACAGATGCAGGCTCTTAGTCAGGAAAGGGATACCTTAGGCCAGGAAGTCTGCCATTTAAAAAGAAAAATGGAAGAAAATCACCTGGCCCACCAGGGGCTGGGTGACCTCCAAAAAGAAAACCAGAACTTGGTAGAGCACACCAGAAGGGTGGAAGATGCTCTGGCAAGAAAGGAGCAGGCCAGTAGGGATGGGAATCAGGAGGTAACCCTCCTGCAGCAAAGACTGGCCCAGTGCTCCAGGACCAATCAGGAAGCACAGAGGGAAAAAGAGGCCCTCTGTCAACACAATGATAGGCTCCAGCAACAGGTAGCGATGCAGGAGAAACTGATAGAGTCGAGTAAGGCCTTAACAGAGGAACTGAAGGCACAAATGCAGGCTCTTGCATTGCAACAGGGAGCACGGGCGGATAGAGATGAGGTTCGCTGGGAAATGGAAACTCCGGAGCATAACCTCAGGAGCCCTAGTACCAGAGGCCCTCATACCTCTCAGTCCCTGGACTCTGCCACCCCCATGTCCCCTGGTGCACATGAGCACAGGGCCACAGGGATGGCAGATTACTATCCAGCTAAAAGTATGGGGCTCATAGGCCAGTACCACTCAGGAATGGAGGGGTGGGCATCCGGGTATGGGCACCCAAGTACAGTACAGTTCAGTGGGGAACCCCAGGAGAGTAGGCCCATTAAGGGCATCCTGAAAACCTCTGCCCAGTTAGGTCAGTGGAGGGAGTACCCATCAAATCCTGGCAGCAAGGAGGAATCTGAAGACTCCTCTGAACTGCGCAGGACACAGGAGACCAGGTCCCCACATTCTGCCAGCCATTCCCAGGCTCGCAGAATCCGGGAAAACCTGGAAGATCAGACGGGAACCTCTGGGAGCAGTGCCTCTGAGTCCGAGGATGAATGGACAAGGGTTACCCGAACCAAAAAGGCCAATAAGGCAAAAAGGGCCTTGCTTAAGGACCCCTTAAAGCAGATTAAGGCGATCAGGAGCGTCATCACGCCTTACCATAAGAACGCTAAGTATTCTGTTTGGGAGCACTTAGAGTTGTTTGAACAAATGATGGAGACTTTCCATTTGAAGGACAGCCAAAGCTGTATTCAATATGTAAAGTGGACATTCTCCCCGGAATACTCCAGTTTCTTTGCGGGGCTGGAGGATCAAAATCATTTAAGATGGTCCACATATAAGGCGGCCATCCTGAAACATTTTTCTGTTCACAGAAATCCTCAAGAGGCTCGCAAGGCAGCCTACAATTTGCAATGTGGGGAGGATCAGGCCCCACAAGAATTTGTGCAGGAGTTAAAGCGTGCTTTTGCACAGACCACAAGAAGGGTGCGCACAGATAGTAGAGAGTTCATAAATACGTTTTTCCATGCCTTGCCCAAATACATCATGACCCAGCTCGTGAGGGATTTTCACGAGAAAAGATCCTTAGATTGGGTCATTGAACAGGCTACCCGGATCTATGAGGTGCAGAAACCGATAGATAGCAAAAGTAATGCCCAGAAAAACCCCAAAGCCAACACCACCCCTGCTGCTGCCAAGGTGGCAGAGGTAAAGGTCACCCCCGTTTTAGATTTGGAGATGGGGGGGCCTAAAAACCTACCTGCACCTAATAATGCTAGGCCCAGAAGGTCCTCGGGCCAGTCACAGACAGGGAGCCAGGGAGGCAGCCCCACAAATGGGGTCCCTCGCTCTCCTGATTATGTAAGTCCCCGTTACAAGGGAAACAGACCCATCCTGGGTTATGTGTGGACTCCTCCAGCCCAAGGGGGGGGATCCAGCCAAGCACCTAACCCAGGGAACTTCCCTCCTAACTTCCCACCGGAGGGCGGAAACTCTCCAAATCCTGGGCAGAACTTTTTCCCCAGGTATCCACCCAACTTTCAGCCCCAAAACCATCCATCCTTCTTTCCCCAATTCCCTGAGCCCAGACCACTGAATCCGGGAGAGGGGAGGCCAAGGGTGGAGGGGTACCCAAATCTTCCCAACCCGGGGTATTACCAGAGGAGGGATAGCTACCCTTCCCGGGATCAGCCCAGGGGAGAAAACAGGGCCCCGTATCAGCCTGAGCGGGTTTCCCAGTTAGAGCGCCAGGTTCAAAACATGGCGCGGGATCTGGGTCACATACTGAGGGCTCAGCAGAACCCTCAGATGGGCGTGCCGGCGCAGAACGCACCCAACTCTGGACCTGGTGCTCCAGAACAATGACGGGGGCAGCACCCCGATAACTCACCGGTTCCCAGGGAGGAGGCACAAAGGGAAGGGGGGTGTAAAGCCTTGGAGGAAGCTTCCTTCCTCACTTGTAAACAGCCCCTGGAAACCCAGGAACCGGAAACAAAATCTCCCGCCCCTGAAAGTCTGCCTCCTAAGGAGCAGAGGGGGGGTAGGAGAAACAAAAGACCCAAACAGACTCAGTTTGAGGAGGAGGTACAGATCTTCCAATTTGAGGGAGAGGGATCCTCAGAGGATCCTGGGAAAAGGATCTTCTCCTGCAGAGAGGGGGGAACTCCTCCCAAAGAAAAATGGGTCCCTAGGGATGCAAATCCAGACTGGGGAGATGTGGAGACTGAGCTACCGCCGCCCACCATCTCATCCCAGAACCAACAGCAAGAAAATCCCCGGGTTCAAACCCATACTGGGGACTGCCTCCAAAAAGGGGGGGGCGGCCCAGAACTGGAACCAGGGGAACCCACAATGGCTCTGATCTCCAGTTGCCAAATTTTTCTTTCAGATTCCCAAGACTCTCCACAGAATTCTGCCCAAATCTCTTCGCTAGCAATGTCCAAAACCAGAAAATTAGCCCACCAGTTGTCCAAAAATGTACATTATCTGTGCCCCCTTGAGGAGAAGGAGGGAAGATATTATGCCCCGGTACAAGTACAGGGGCAGGGTACAATCTCGGCACTGGTGGACACTGGATCTCAAGCTACCCTTCTGTCCAGAAGGGCCTTTGACGAACTGAATTCAGGAAGGGGAGGGAATTACCAAATTCCTCTCACCTCTCTTCCTGGACAACTCCAGAACTTTGACGGGAAGGAAATTCCCGTTGAGGGGACTGCAGACTTGGACATTAAAATTGGGCGACATAAGTTGAAACACCCGGTCATAGTTGTGACCCCAGAGGGCACCCCTTGTTTACTAGGGAATGACCTCCTGAGAAGGTTGTCACCCCTAATAGATTGTGTAAACAAGGTCCTCTGGACCCAGACTAGCCGACCAATAAAATTAAAACAGAGTGTCAACCATGTTAGTTTAAACGGCACATGCCACATTGTTGAACAAAAATCTGACCAAGTAGAATTTCACTTCCAGAACAACCAGATTCCAGACGTGACAGTAATAGCAGTAGGACAACAGACTGGTGATGGGGGGTCCTCTCTATTTCTGAAAATCAACCTTCCTTCTAGTCTAAAGTGGTATTCCACGCTGGAAGGAAACACTCTGAAATTCTATACCAATCCACAATCTGAAACTCCCACTCCTATAGTCCAGAAAGATGTGAAATCAGCTCAGAGCCTGGCTGAGATTCAGCAAATTGGAGAGCAGTTGTTCATCCCTGTCCAGTTAAATGATGGGAAGGACTCTGTTCTCGCTCGAGTGTGTGTGAACAACGGTAAGAGCTTCATCAGCGAAGCCATGTTCCGCCAACTCCCAAAAGATCCAGCCATTCCCACATTCAAACTGATAGACAAATGGGAAATGGACCTGGAAGCACCTAATTCCAAACAGTTCCTGCCAAGCAGGTGTATGCTCAAAATCTCCATTGACAACAAGAGCATAGTCCACAATTGTTGGGTCGTGCGAGACGTCCCTGCCGCCTTTTACTTAGGCAGCGACATTCTCAATCGCTTTGCCATTAGTTTGGACCTAATAAACTTCAAAGCTTGGTCCCGATTAGCGGATAATCCCATGGGCTTTGATGATCCAGAAAAAGCATTTAGGTCAGCTCAATTGCTCCCTTATGCAGTTGAAATTCAGGTTAAAGAGGAAGTCACCATCCCAGAAAGGACCCGACAATTCTCCCTGGAAGTGAAAGTTAAAAGGGGACAAGAGTTGAAAAACCCTGATGCTTACATACATCTAAACGCTTCTCTCCAACAGCAAGGGTTGGGGGTAAACCCAACTCCATTAGTCAATATAGAACATGACACCATTCTAATAGAGGTGGATAACAGCGACTTAAAGAGTATTACTCTAGCCGCAGGCACCATTATTGGAATGGCGGTTGATGACCGACATTTTTCCATCGACTTAGTAAATTAACTGTTAGGACCAATCCCCAAGGACTGTTTTGACAGTGACAGTGATGACAATACAACACCAGACAGGATTTTTACCCGGCATGGGGGGAACTTCCTGGTGTACACTTCTTGCCCTTATGGTAAGGAAGATGTGACTTGTGACTTCAGGAGGGATGAGGTGATTTTCCAGGTCCATGAGGGCTGCCTTGCCCACCTGAAGCCTCCGGTCCAAATCAGCACTCTGACCAGGGACTTCTCCACCCAGCTGGAGGAGGCCGCGGAGATAGCCAAACCAGAAGTCTTTCCAGGCTTCAGGCAGATGGTGGAAGAGAGAGTCAACCTAGCTGATGCCTGTGTGACTCTGGAACAAAAGCAAAAGTTGAAACAAGTTTTCTTGGATTTCCAAGATCTCTTTGCGGTAGACTCATATGACTGTGGTCGCACTGACATCCACACAACAACAATCCCCACGGACCCTGGCATGACTCCTGTGTTTGTGAAGCAATATCGCTTGCCTCTCGCATCAATGGAGTCCCTTACTGAAATAATTAAGAACCTTGAGTCCCGGGGAATAATCCGTCCAGTCCACAGCACCTTCAATAATCCGGTGCTGGGAATATTGAAGCCAAACGGCCAGTGGAGACTCTGTGCCGACCTTAGGGAGCTCAACAAACGGGTCCATACTTCCCGATGGCCTCTGGCCTACATTGACCAAGGGCTGGCCCAGATTCAGGGGTCACAGGTATTCACTGCAATAGACCTGACCAATGGATACTGGACCGTGCCTGTCAGCAGGGAGGACCAATACAAACTGGCTTTTACCTTTGGGGGCCAGCAGTACACATGGACCCGGACTCCCTTCGGATACCTCAACTCCGGCAATGAATTCAACATTTTCCTACATAAGGCCATGCCCGACCTGGGTGCGAGGGGTAACCTGGCTTATGTAGATGATGTCCTCATCAAAAGTTCATCTGTGGAGGAACACATAGCGGAGATCCGTTATGTTCTGACACAGTTGAGGGCCGCCGGAGCAAAACTTTCCTTTCAGAAAGCACAGTGGTGTAGAACCCGTGTTAATTTCTTGGGGCATGAGATTACTCCTCAGGGTCTCTGTCCCCAGGAAAAGAAAGTGGAAGCACTTCAGAAACTGAAAGACCCCACAACTCTGCGGGAACTAAGGAGCCTCCTTGGACTGACTAATTACAGCAGAAAGTTCATTGAGGGCTACGCAGAGATCACCAGACCCCTGATTCATCTCCTGAAGGGGGGGGTCAAGTGGGAATGGGGTCCAGAACAAGCCGAGGCAGTAAAACAACTCAAAAGAAGCCTCTCACAAGCGCCTTGCCTAGCTTACCCTGTCAGAAACAAGGAGTTCTTCCTGGAGACGGGGTTCTCTAATACGTGCTTGACGGCAGTATTATACCAAAAGCATGACAAGGTCAATAAAGTAATCTCCTATGCGAGCAAAACTTTATCCTCTGTGGAGGAAAAATTCAACGATTGTGAGAAGGCACTCCTGGCAACGGTGTGGGCATTGAAGAATTACCGCCCGTTTATCCAGGGGGAACACATCATAGTGGAGACTCCACACCAGCCTCTGCAATATCTCCAAAGTGACAGAATCCGGGCCGGAAATGTGAGTAATTCCCGAATTACTTCCTGGATTCTGTCAATGCAAGGCTTTCCTGTGGAGGTCAGATATGGCCAAAACAAGAAGAGTCCCCTCGCGCAAGGTCTGGCTGACTTGCATGATTGTGCCAGAGAAAACTGTCTCGAGGACGAAAGTCTGAAAATCAAGGACAACATGGAGGCATACCTTAATTCCCCACACAAAGTCTTTGAAGAAGACAAGTGTGAGGGAATGCCCACTGTGTATGTGGATGGATGCTCTTACCATGTTGACAACAACGGGGAGAAAGAACTGGTGGCCGGCGTAGGGAATGCATGGGTGAATGAGTCCCCAGAACCCTCCGCTGGATACAAAATTGGTCCCCGAAGTAGTCAGGTGGCAGAATTGATGGCTGTGCATCAGGCCATCCTCACTGCTGTCCAGCATCAACTCCACGAACTGGTCATAATCACAGATTCGGATTATGTACGGAACGGGTTCGTGGAGCACCTGGTTAATTGGAAAACCAGAGGCATGTTATGTGCTAACAACAAACATGGGAAGTTGATCCAAAACATTGATGATCTGGTCACCTCGAATGAGATGACCATCTATTGGAAAAAGATCAAGGGTCATTCTAAAGTAGAGGGACCAGACAAAACTGGAAATGACTTAGCTGATCAGCTGGCCAAAACCGGGGCCATCCAAGGGGATCTAATTGAGATTGAGTCCCTGTTGGGGGAAATCCAGGTCACTGCTATCACTAGGTCCCAGACAAATGCTCACAACAACCTTTCAATTGCACAATGGAGTAAGGAGACCCCTGATGCTGATTTGATTACTGCTCAGAAGGGGGATCCAATTATTGGTAAATTTTACCAGCACCTTGAGGACCCTGCGAACTTTCCCCTGACGGATACCGATTACATTGGGAAAGAGGACCTAAGAGTGTTGATGAAATGTCCAAAAATGTTCCGCATCCAAGACGGTTTGTTGGTAAGGAAATCCAAAGCTGGCCACGATCAGTGGGTGGTTCCTACCTCATTCCGAAGCCTGATGTTAAGTCACACCCATGATGCGGCCACTGCCGGTCATAGGGGGTTTCACACAACATTGGAAATCTTAAGAGAGGTTGCATACTGGCCACACATGGGGCAGGACCTCGACCAGTACTTGAAGGGGTGTCTTGTGTGTGCACAATTTCAGCCATCATCCCTTACGCACCGGGCGCCTTTACAAAAGAGGGGAATGACACTGCCATGGTCAGATTTACAAATCGACTTTGTAGGCCCTGTGATTCGCTCGGCTAGGGGGAATAAGTACATGTTGACTGTGACATGCTTGTTTACCAAGTGGGTGGAATGTCTCCCAGCCCCAAACTGCAAGGCAGAAACGGCAGCTGCCTTGATGATTAACCACATCTTTTCCCGTTTTGGTCTACCTCAAAGGATTGAGTCAGACAGAGGTAGCCACTTCACCAGTGAAGTAATGACAAAGATGTGGGAGATACTGGGGGTCAAGAGAAAGCTGCATATTGCTTATAGACCAGCTTCTTCTGGGGCAGTAGAGAGATATAACCGGACAATTGTGAGCATATTAAAGAAGTTTGTGGCAGATTCTGGGCCAAGTTGGGATATCCGATTACCTCTGGTCCTAATGGCCATCAGATCTACCCCTTCATCTGCAACCAAAATGTCACCATTTGAGTTGATGACTGGGCGCAAGATGGTGCTTCCGCAGCATTTGCTCTACAGGACCCAAGAGCAGACACTGATAAATGCCTCCACTACTCATGAGTATGTGGAGAATTTAAGGAAACACCTCCAACATGCTTTTGCTTATGCTCAGCGGAATCTAGAAAGATCAGCTGATAGCATGAAGACCCATTATGACCTGAAAACTTCCAGGAAGGAATATCAGGTGGGAGACCGGGTCTATCTATACAACTTCCAAAGGAACCAGGCCAAGCAGCGCAAATTTTTGCCTACATGGAAGGGACCCTTTGAGGTCATCGACAAGATCTCCCCTGTGGCCTACAAAATCCACATCCCCAAAGGTCCTTTGGCAGCGGGGGAAGACAAGTGGGTCCACATAAACCAGTTGAAATGTTGCCATCCCAGGCACACTCTGCAACAACTGGAGGAATCCTCTGGAATCCTAGCGGGTACTGTCTCAGACTAATTCTGTTCCAATCATAAAACATACCACATCTAGTCTCTAAAATATTGTGATTTGCATGAAACTGTCTCTTAGTTATACTGTTTTTTTTTTTTCAAAATAAGAATGTAATGTTTCGTGATGATGAAATGCATATGCTGCCCCACTATCTCAACGGTGGTGGAAAAACGTCTATGAATAGGTATTGCCGCTCTTCCTTTGTCGTCCTAGGAGAAAGAAAACCTTGAGACGGGCCAAGGAGGACGATCCGGAGACCGGGAGCTGAGACGCAACGGGCTCGGGGTACCGCCCAATATTCCCATCAGGACCGGCGAGGGGAACCGATCGATCCGACCGGATGGAGGAAAAGATGCTGAACTGTGCCATCTATTGGAAGAAGATGAGGAAACATCCCAGATCTTGCGAGTCCCATCAGTGAAACCAAGAGGGGGGCTTGTGGGATGTATTTACCCATGCATCCGAGCCCTACCTCAAAACTGTGCAGTACTGACATGAAAACATCATGATGGCCAGAGCTTCCCAGAAAATGCACAGGGAAATGCAGGAAGAATAGGCTGCCACCCATTTTTGCCGATGTTATGGGCACAGAAGGACACTGCCTAAAACCACCATTGGACTACCCGCACAGTAGTCTGAAACCATTGGGAATGGCAATGCTGATTGCCAAATGCAACCTAGAATTGTGGGGAATTCATTCTTCAATCCCAAAAATGGGTGCAGTACCAGTACTCACCACTATCCAAAAGCCGGCGTTTTAAAACCACCCTGTGTTCCTCTGAAGGCAAGCCAAAGTGTCTATTTTAAACATTGCAACATGTGCAAAATATTCACTGAACACCAGCAGACATTTGGCAGAATGAGGTTTTGTGTGCTTACAAAATCTGGGAAATGAAGAGCCCAAAACAGTGCTTATAACAAAACTGCTATGGAGTCAGCAGTTTAAGTTGCACTGGATTTAAAGACACTAAAATCGAAAATGTTTAGATTAAATGAGTGACCTATGTTTGGTGTCACATGCCTTTGTAACTGTTGAAATGTCATAGTTTTGCACTTAGAATCAGCATTCTAGCTGCATATGTAAAAATGTTTAGTTTTATTTGAATGCAGGAACTGGGGAACAAAAAGTGACATTTTATCTGAAACCTGGCTTAAGGAACTGAATTCTGCCTGGCAACTACCCCCATCAGGAGTGAAACTTGAGTCACAGCTGTGTTCCCAGGCCTAGCTGCCCTTTTGCTGCTCACACTAAGGATATGCCATCTATCTGATAATTGAATTACCTGTGCCCTGCAGGAAAGTGAACAAAGCCCTGTCCTGGCTCAGGCAAAGGTTTTATTGGCAGGAGTCGTAAATGGTCGTAAAAAGTGGCTTCCTCCTGAGGAAAGGGGAGGGGCACTGCCTGTGAGAGCAAGCTGGCTTGGCAGAACTGGAAAAACCAGCATTTCTACCTTGTGCTGAGAGGAAACCACACCCCTTTGGAGCCAGAACATAACTCTAAAAAGATGAATAACTCATAGAGCGGACATGTGAAAATTTTATAAATGATACCATAATTCTTGTGATTTTTCTGCCCACAGTTTAAGAGGTTTTTAGAACCGGTGGTATGTTCAGGGGGGTGTTAGCGGAAAAGTGGATATTACTCTAAATGTATGCATGTTAAAAGTCTGAAACTTCATCAGTTAATGTCCATACTCCCTGCGCACATGTATGTAAAGTTGGGTCAATGTCAGAAATTGAAAAATCAGTTAAAAAGTCAATTATGTGCCATTTCTGAATGCAAGCTCTTAGAAACAGCAGATTTGGACAGAGACATGGCTAAATTCAGCCACACCCTGTATATGTAATTTCAAGCAACTGTGTAACTGTGAAATATGTCTTTTATTATCAAATATAGAATGTGTGCAATCTGACAGAGGAGTGTCCTATCTGCAAGCCATAAAATGACATCCCTCTGACTCACAGTTCATTCCCCAATCAAATGATAAATGGAAGTTTGACCAATTAGAAGCTGAGAGAGAGGTAGGGTCAGTGATGCTAGAACACACCCACATTCTAAACACATAAAAGCAGACAGACAGGACAGATAGGGACCTTCAATTCCATCTGCCGCTGGAAGCTCTGCCGGAAAAATCCATACTTTACCTCCATCAAACCTCCAGAAAGCCAAACTAGAGACTTCAATCTATCCAGAACTAAGAGACCAGACCAGAGAGAAAGCAGTGCTGTACCCAGAGAGACCCAGACCAGCAGAGAGAGCTGACCCAGATCACTGTGAAGTGCAGAGGCCAGACCAGACCAGACCAGAGTCTAAAATCTGACCAGATCCGTGGCGTGGCCCATTTCACTCAAGAATATAGTGTGAGTACCTAGAAAACTGTGCAGATCCAATCTCCTAGTTAAAATAATATAATTCAATCTATTAACCTAAGTAGAACTGCCTGATAGATCCAAATCTGTCACCTGACATTTGCATAGCTGTCACTTGTCATTTTCTAGTTGCAAGCTGTACTTGTCTTTTTGAACTTTAAAATTTCAAATCTGAAAAACGACCTTTATTTAATCGCTCATATCTCCGCAACCGTTTGTGCTAGAGACTTGCAGTAACTTTCATTTGGAAGATGAGATCCTAGGCTTTCCTAGGACCCCAAAACGATAGAGATAATCCTTGTGGTTCTTCTGTAATAGCGCTCGGCGCATCCGCGAATTTTGCCGCGATTTGCAAATTTCTTCATGTTTAAAAACTGCTGCTGCTTGCCTTCCATTTGCCAGAAATTCGTTTAACCTGCTAATCATTCCTGAATCATTGCAAGAGTGAGCCTGAGCTAATATTAACTAGATACCATTCACCCTGAACCTCTGAAAGGGAATTAAAAGCATTTTAGCATATTTTTTTAATTCATTGCCAGCACATATCAAAGCAATTTGGGCCTGTGTTTTCAAACTTCTGTAGTCTAAGCTTGCTGGGGTGAACTGAATCACATTTGATTGCATTTCTGAGAACTGTGTGTTTTCCTTCCATTTCCTTGCCTTGCATCAAGGGGGGGAGGGGATTGCCAGAGAAAAGTGATTACATTGTTTTGTTGAAATCATATTGAGTATTTCTATACTGCATTTCATTCATTCAACCTTGCATCCATTTGAACTCTATAAAGCATTTTGTACCACCTTCTTCTTTTGTTCCTATTTACCAGTGTGCTACCTTATCCATTTCATGTCAACTCATTAGTGATTATAAGAAGTGTGCTAGTGCCAGATTCTCCGTTGTTGATCTTTATCATATCAGATTAAGTGTGCTATTCAATTATTAATTTATTATAAAGTGTGATATATATATATTTTAAATTATCAAATAAACCTTTTAAACTTGCAAAACAGAACTACTTCTTGGCTCAGTGGGGTCAGGGGGATTCCAAGAGAGGGGTGTTATATAGGGGTAGTCATCCAGAACGCATGAACTGGACATAAAGATATATCAATATGGGTTTTCATTCAGTATTATAGACTAGGCGTTGACTTAGCTGTCGTGTTGAATTGAATCCTCTTACAATCCGATATTACACAAGGCAGTCACCCCTGACTGGGGAGCCAGCGAGAAATATACTGCATGGGTGGGGAGAACAAGGCTGCATTCTAGGTCCCAGATCATAACTCTGTGATGCCACAAAGAAACCTAGGAGAAAATCAACCCCAGAATCAGTGTTTCACATTCTACGTAAGTTATTGTTCACACAGTTCAGTGTTCTGTCACAAGTGAAGTCGAAGATCAGTGGATGATGGGTGTGCAAGCTCTGGCCTGGGCCTTGACCAGGAGACAGACATAAATTACATGGCAGACCTCAAAATCACACTTGGCAAATCCTTGCAGGGAGGAGAGAAAAACACAAGAGTGCTGCCATGTTAGCACCGTTGATTCCAACAAGAAGCTTAATTAGAGGGAGAAAGACAAGAAGAAGGGGAAGAAAAAGAGCAGAACATGAGTTGACCAACTCAAGATGGTCAACTAGACTCAGAGAGTGAGAAATTGAACTTGATGAACCAATGGAGCCAGGGTTTAGGAGACACGCGGCTGAAGGGAAAGGATAGTTTTAATGGCCTGCTGAGAACTTTGGCTCAGATACCTGTAGGGGAAACACCCTGATATCCCTGAAGAATTTAGAGTTAAGTTAAAAGGTGGCTGCAGTCCAGACTCTTATGGGAGTGTTAAGGCCACCAGTCAAAATAAAGAACACTTGCTAAATCTTTGAGAACTCAGGTAGCAGTGAGTAAATCACGCTGAAAGTACCCAGTAGTGTGGATAATGGTATTAGCATACTTGATAGAAACAAATTGACCTTTTACATTTGACCACATTTTTTTGATTGTTTTTTGGGGGAACATCAGTAAAATGTAATTAAATATATATATGGGGTGGGGGGAAGGGGGTCTAATAGGTTAAGGTGGGGATTAGTGTGGAGTGTGTGAGGGGGGTCCCTCCCGTATTTTAGAGCAAAGAAACGACCAAAGGAAATTCGGTCAAATTGAAAAAAGGTCAAAACATTTCTATCAAGTAGACCGAAACCTGGATAATACCTAATAGATATACCCACAAGGAAATCTCTGTTGCTAGAAAAGAAGTACCATACAGGGCTTACCGAGGTAGCTTTTGTGAGGCCATTGCCTTATCCTACGATCCAGTATCAAGACGGAGGTCAAGACCAAGCCAGAATTATGCCAACCAAAGCCATGATAAATACCACAAACTACAACATAGGTGTTGTCATAGAATAATAATCCTGCTGGGACACTTTAAAAGCCCTGTGATTGTGAGTTACTTCTGGGACAACGTCCTGGGTGGACACCCATGGGTTTTCTGAAACTAGACAAGGAATTGCACTCCCTGATTTCAAATAGACTTATACATGTCACATTATTAAAACATGCTGTCCTTTTATTATTGTAAAATGCCTTTTAGAGCAACATCTATGAGGGAATATGCAATCACTTTACCAGCCACCAATGACGATATTGTACACTGACTCTTAAGTGTGAGTTTAGTTGGTCATGACAAGTAACCCTTAAATGATACTTATTATCATGAGGTTTACACAAATACAAACTAGATCAATTCATTCACTGTGAGCTGATTGCATTAGTCATGAATGTGTGAAACAGAACACACATTTGGATTCTGATCCAAATGTCGCAATAACAAAAATAATCATAGCATTGCTTGTTCTAGGCTTCTGTTACATTTTCTTTGTTCACATCTAGACAGAAAGAGTTTCAGTGAATAATAACAAAGTAAGTAGCCTTGTCACCTTTGAAGTATCTAAGGATTTATTTTAATAAAATCAGACATTCTAAGGCCCATTCACTAAAAGGAAAATGCTCCTGATTCATAAAAAGGACAAGGCAGTGTGTATAATGTGCGTAGCACTCATGCTTAGCTTACTCACACTTAAATTGAGAAACTGTGTGCGTGTATCCAGGGTAGAGATCAAAGAGTAGCAAATGGCAGTCAATGCTAATGAAGGTGTGTGGACCCAAAAAGAATGAAACATTCCAAAGCAGGTTTGATGATTCACAACCCGAAGATGAAGTTGTGCGCTTGTTTTGCCTGACTTGACAATACTTTTGTTTTGATCTCGCGGGAGTCAAACACCTCGCTGATGAGCTGTGACGAATGAATTGGTGATTTTGTTTTAACTTAGTGTTCCTAAATGTAATGCTTGGACCGTTGAGGAAACTTTTCAAAATACTTTAAATTGTTTCTCTTTGCATTTGGCCATGTACAAGTTTCCTGCAGTTGCAGAACCTATAACCTAGAAACTGCTTTTTTCTATGAATCACAGTTTTTCAACTGGTAGAGCTACACCATTTATTATGTACTACTGGGGCATCAGAATTACAATCAAGAAGCTTTATTTTGGGATATAACACCATAAAAGCATTCACATAAAAACATATTTCATAAATCACAATTTAAAAATACAGTAAGAGGAGTCTTACAAATCAAAGGTAATCAAATTGAATAACTCATAAAATATACTATTGCATATTAAGTCTGATATCATAAAATGAATACAGTACAATTAAAATGCAAGCCAGAACATTTCTGCAGAAGGCTTAATTTTGCCAACAATGCTTTACTCAAAGCCACAGCATTTAAACAAAAAGTCATGTTCTACCGAAGATAAAACCTTATTCGATGGCATGAGAATGTACAATGAGGTAGGCTTATATTGCCTTAAACCTCTATTTTTCAAAATTGGTACCAACACCCCACTCCTCCTTTTAGCATACGCAGGAAAAACCCCACATAAGACGACTTCTGGTTTCTATGGAAATGGCGCAGAAAGGATTTTGACAAGGATTTTCAGATTCAAGATTCTCCCTTCTCCCCATGACCAAATTGACTGGGAGAAGATTTTATCTCAGCCATGTCAAATAACAAGGCTCAGAATAGGACAGACATCACCCAAGAAAAGACTGCCAACACTTTGGATTTGATATTTTCATAAGTTCGTTGCTTGAGGACTTTTGAAGCTCAACATTTTCAATGGATTACTCCAGTTGGTTATTATTCTGGGGTCATTACAAAAGTGGCGTGCATTAATCAATGAATGTTTCTCCTTGACATACTGTAGCCAATTAACCCGATCCTCACCTCCACCTAAAATAAGGCTCTCAATGATATTCCTAAATAAAGCATTCATAGGAAGTGCCCAAGCTGGCATGCTGCAAAACAGGGTTGGAGCTTTGGTCACTATGTCATCCAGATTGGCAAGAAATAGTTCAGTATGGACAGAAAATACTGGAACCCTTTGTTAGAGTGACAATAATTTGCACATTTATTTTCAATCATTTGTAAGGCATTCACTGGGTCTTGAACCCACAGTTCTGCCCAAAAGTGGGAAGGGAGCCCACCTCGGTTTTGTAAACCTTACTCATCATCGAGGGGCGTGGCCAGGCAGGGCGCCATGCGGACGTGCCTGCTGTAAGCTATAGGATGGGCCCCAACTTAAAGGCTACTATATGCTCTTAATCCCCCTTAACTGCTATATGGAAGCCGCTGAGTGTGTTTGGCAGTACGGCGGAGAGCAAATGTGGCATTGGTAATTACCTGTAAGCTGTTTTCCTGAAGGTTTGAGCTGCGAGAGGGGAACCCGAAGGCACGCAAGATGGTGGGCGCATGGGAGCTGCTGGATATGGACCCGGCTGCACGGTCTGAGGGAGTGCGCAGAGGCTGGAAGTTGTGACAGGACTGCGGGAGAGGAGCGCTGCTGCGGGTCGAGGTGTGCAGACACCGGGAGGTGCCAGTTGCGGAGCTGTGCCCTGCGGTCCGGTGACGCCTTCTGAGGTGGTGGCAGAGGAGCGAAGAGTGCCGCGGGGAGAGGAGGCGAGCTGGCCGGCGTGCCGGGGGAGAGGTGGAGACCGAGAAGCTGAGCCCCTTCAGCGAGCTGCCCGGCGCACTGGGGGAGAGGCGGAGACCGAGGCACTGAGCCCCTTCAGTGGTCCGCGGGCTCGGGACATGCGGTGCCAGTGCAGAGGGACAGGTCTCCTAGACGGCAGAAAGTCGATATGAAGGAGCTGTGGGAGGAGGAGCGAAGGTTGAGACGGCGAGCCCGAAGAAGGTTGGTGCACTGGCTGTGGGCGAACGGAAGGCCCCGGAGCGGAAGGGGACGCTGGGGCGGGCAGCCTGAAGAAGCCTGGTGAGGTGGTGAGGCACTGTGGATTTGGAGCGTGCCCCCCCGTGATCCACTAGCTTGGGTGAAAGGTTGGGGGAAAGAGCCCCGTGTGGCTCGGGGCGGACTTCACAGGGCTGTGGAGCATCTATGAAACTGAGGAGCAGCGTGGTGAAGCGAAGGCACGGCGGATGGGGGAGTGGTGCACTGATGCCTAGTCTGGGAGCTGGGAATTGGTGGAGCAACATTGGCAAGCCAGCTGAAGAGAGGCAGAGGACCCCAGTATAAATAGGGGCTAATGATGGGACTCTAATACTCCTGAATGCTGCATCATAGCGGCACCAGTCTCCCACATGCTGTGGTCTGCAGATATAGCTCTTGGGAGCACTCCTGAGGGCGCATTACCGAGTTGCGCAGCCTCCCCCGGTGATGCCCAAAATAGGGAATAAGAACAAAGGGAGCAAAATCACAACTTTCGTGACGACATCGACACTGACCCCGCAGAAGATGGAGGCGGTTGTGGCGGAGATCCATGCCTCACAGGGGCCTGACTTGAATCTTGATCTGGCCATATCCAGACACGAATTGGAGGGAATGCTGAGGACACTTAAGCAGGACATCACTACAGCAATAACATCAGAGATCCAGTCTTCAAAAGCCTCATTGGCACGGTCTATCGCGGACATAAGTTCCAACTTGACTGGCCTTGAGACCAGGGTTGATGAACTGGAGAACCTGGCATGTGAACACGAGCGGGTCAACGAGGACCTTGCCTAGAGAATGCAGAATGTGGAAGATAGACTGGAGGAGATGGCGGCAAAACAGGCGGACTTGGAAAACCGCTCAAGGAGGAATAATATTAGGATTCGGGAAGTGCCAAGACAGGTTCAGGACCAGGATCTTGCTGAATATGTGCGTGACCTGTTCAAAACCTTATTGAAAATGGGAGACTCTGACAAGCTGATCCTGGACAGCACTCATTGGGTGTATTCCTCCATTCAGCAAAAGCGTAATCTTCTCCCGGATGTCCTGACTAGGGTCAATTTTTTCCGGCAGAGAGAGGAAATCATGTCGGCAGCTAGAAGAGTAGAAAAGGTGGAATTTCGCGGCTCTGCAATATCTTTGTTCCAGGACCTCTCACCATATACCTTGCCAAATCACAGGCGCCTCCAGAAAGTCACCTACTGGCTGCAAGCGAAAAAGATGCGCTACAGATGGGGATACCCGTGCAGACTACTGTTCGAATACCAGAACCGCTCCTGCATCATCGGCTCCGAGGGAGAAGCAGAGGAGTGGCTGCGAGGAGTTGTGGGGGAGTCAAGCGGCGCAAGTGCTGGAGTGGAGAGTGAGTCGGATGTTAGCTCCACGCCGAAGGACAAGAGGCGAAGGCCCAGGGGTTGGGCTTTAGCTAGAACATCCAAGGGACCAGAGGATGCGGCACAGAGGAGCACCACCCCCCCTGGAGTGGGTGGCGAAAGTTAATATGATGAATCCACATGCCTAAGCTGGAAGCTTAGCAAGACTGTAGCAGTACAGGTGGCTGGAGGTTGGCGGACCGGTCCTCTTCTCAGCGGCAAGTATTTGCCTGAATATGTGAAAGATGTCAGCAAGGTGACTGATGAGAAGCGAATGGAGGCGGACGTTGGGCGCCTCCTGTGGGGCAATCATTATAATGAGCTGAGATAAAAAAGATTTACATTCGCCCTGTTCTGGGTATTGCTCAGCTGATGAAATGGAGCTATGAGTTGCTCGTGAACTGATTAATTAGAATAGCCGCACACGTAAACGGATTGGACGGTGGATTGGCTGGGATCCTGCACCAGGGCTGGAGAGCATGTAGAGAAGCAATAAGGCCTGGCGAGACTTTTCTATATGGTCATGGTGGGATTACCATGGGGGGGTATTGGGGGATGCATTTGAGAAATTTGAAGTTGGGTGCCCGTCACACGGATTACGCCCATTATTGTTGCCCTGGAAGGGTTACTGTTCAAATTAGTTGCATTACGAGTTTGGCAAGCACTTTGTAATGTGTATTTTATTCACTTCTTTTCTTTTTTCTATTTCTTTTTCGGTTTTCCTTCTTTTACTGCATTGTTATGTCTTTTAAGGAGCCTGGTCTTTAAAGGTGGTTGCTGGGTCCGAACTGGCCTGTTGGGTTGGAGGCGTCATGAGACCTCTGAAGTATGTTTGAAAGACACTATGATGAAATACAAATGTTGGGGATGGTGATCGGGAGGAACCAGCTTCAGTATATGCTTAATTCACCTGGGTCCACTGGAGAGGGGAGACTGGGGAGGGGGATGGAGAAGAGGCACCTACTTCTAGCCATTGTGAATGGGTGATGAGGAGGGGCGTTGGCTAGGAGGAGACAATGATAAAACTATGACTAACCCGAATTGTTGTTGCCTCTCCCTGAATGTGCAGGGGTTGAAATCTCTGATTAAACGAAGGGCATTGATGCACCGCATGGCCACCTTAGACTCTTCGATCCTGTTTCTTCAGGAGACTCACTTGCTCCCGGCTGATGAATTCAGGCTGAATAATAAATGTTATCCCATGAAATTCTGCACTTCTTCAGGGAGTAAGAGAGGCGGGGTGGCCATCGTGGTACGCAGAGGAATATCGTTTGTGGGTTGCAAGGTGCTGAAGGACGTGGGGGGCAGATATGTCTTGGTTGTAGCTAGACTGCAGGGGAGGATGGTGACACTGGTCTCTTTATATGCACCTAATGCACAGCAGGACGTATTTTTCGAGTCTGTCTCCAAACTCCTCCTGTTCGAACATGCGGAGGGTGAAATAATAATTGTGGGTCATGTTAATGCTGTAGTTAATCCTCTGCTGGACAAGTCTCTCCCTCCAACGAGTGCTGATAAAAAGAATTACTTGGCGTTGACTATGCTTCTGCGAGAGCACTCACTTATGGAGATTTTGCCATCCAGAAGAGCGAGAATATACATTTTATTCTGCGGTGCACAGGGGATTCTCCAGGCTGGATATGTTCTTAGTATCTGACAAGCTTATACCCCAAATAATTGATGTAGATATATTGCCCAAAGCCTTGTCGGATCATGCTCCGGTACTACTCACGTTGTCTTCCTTTAGGGACTCTCCAAACCCAAAAAGTATCTGGAAGCTGAATGAATTCCTCCTGGAGGATCCCCAGTTCTGCTCATGTATCTCTGAGGCTATTAATCATTATTTTAATGAGAATGAGACGGATGAAATGCCATATACTAAGGTATGGGATGCAGCGAAAGCTGTGCTTCGGGTCAGATAATTGCTTACTCGGCGGAAACTGGGAGGGCAAGGAAACAAATACAGTCCCCGTTGGAGATGGAGCTCTGGAAGAGGGAGGAGGGCCATCGATGTAGGCCCACTCAGAGACTGAAGCGCGAGGTTAGGATAGCCCAGAGGTCCCTCGAAGCCCATCATATGAGCCGCGCAGCGTATAGCATGATGAGAGCCAAACAATAATATTATTCTAAAGGTAACAAAGCCAATCGTCTATTGGCAGCTAAACTGAAAATGCGCACGTATCACAATAGGATTGAGGCTTTGGTGGATGGGAAGGGAGGAGGGTCACCTCAGAGAGAGATACACTTCTGGTAGTGAAGGAGTATTTTAGGGCTCACTCCGCCCCACATCAAACGGACAGGGACATGGCAGATGGGTTTATAAGAGATGCGCGCTTGCCACCGCTGTCTCAGAGAACTCGTGAACTTCTAGAGGGGCCAATTACGAGGGAGGAGATAGAAATGGTGATATGATCCCTTCCTTTGGGTAAGGCCCGAGGGCCTGACGGGTTCACAAATAAATTCTATAAGACCTTCAGGGCTGAGCTCTCCCCCTATTTAGAAAAACTCTTCAATGACATCTGGGAAACGGGGTCGGTCTCGGCGACTATGGCAGAGTCTATTACGACGCTGGTTTTGAAACCTGGAAGGACTCCACTGGAATGTACATCTGATCGACCAATTACATGGCTAAATACAGATGCAAACATTTTGAGTAGGGTAATAGCAGGGCGCCTAGGGGAGGTCCTTCCAAAGTTAGTGGAGAAGGATTAAACAGGGTTTATCAGTAACCGTTCGACACATGATAATATACGTCGGACGATAGATCTAATAGCTTTGGCCCCTACACTGCTGGGTAAACTGTCTCTGTTGTCATTAGATGCTCATCGGGCTTTTGATAGTATGTCATGGAGTTACTTACAGTTGGTGCTGGAAAGGTTTGGGGTTGACCCCAGATTTCTGAGGCTGATTCTCTCAAATTACCAGTTCCCCTCTACTAAAGTTAAAGTGAATGCGAACTTGACCCCAATTATTTGTTTGTATAGGGGCACTAGGCAGGGTTGCCCCCTGTCCTCTTTGCTCTTTGCATTAGCACTAGAACCCTTGGCACAGCAGGTTAGATTAAGTAGAGATATGATGGGCTTTGAGTTTGCAGGGCAATGCCATAAGATAGCGTTATACGCGGATGACTTGTTGTGCTTCCTACTGGATGCACCTAAGTCCATCCCGCCTTTGATGAACTTATTGTCCCACTTTGAAAAGATTTCTGGCTTTGGGGTGAATGCGAATAAATCGGTGGGTATGGCGTTAACTGAGTCTCCAGAGGGCCTGGCTGGAGATACAGGCGGCCTTCCCCATTCCCTGGTCCTCCACGAACATTCCCTATTTGGGGATTAAACTGACCCCGACATATGCAGGCCTATTTAAAGCAAACATACCAACTTTATTGAGAGAAGCCAAAGAGTGGCTTTGTCGTTGGGATTCACAGGAAATATCCTGGCTGGGCAGGGTGAGCGCGGTGAAGATGTCTCTTGTTCCGAAGTTGCTGCATGCCTTCTATTCCTGCCCAATACAGATTCCCGAGAGGGATCTTATCGATATGCAGAAGGAGATAGGACGCTTTGTGTGGGGAAATAAGAAGCCTAGGATCGCTTACAAACTCGTGACGAGAAAGGCGGTACATGGAGGTATAGGTTTGCCTTCGGTTCAGCGATACTATAGTGCGTCACAGGTGGCTCCTATGTTAGCCTGGGGAAGCCCTACTGAAACTCCTAGATGGCAAGAAATAGAGCAGGAAGCTTATCCCTTCCCGTTGGAGTACTTCCCTTTCCTGCCCAAAGAGGCGCAAAGCTATCAGGGGGGACTGTTGCCCACGACATTGGCTACGTTGCAAAGTTGGGACAAGGCAAGGGCGCAAAGAGGTATCTCGCTGGGGCTGGGTCCGCTATCTCCGGTGGCTCAAAACCTGGCGTTTACGCCGGGACTAAACCCTAGCTCATTCCAAGTATGGGAATCGAATGGACTGGTAAGGCTTAGGGACTTATATGTGGATCAAGAACCCTTGACATTTCAGGAATGTAATGGAGAAGTTTGGGCTGTCAGAGGTGGAATGGTTTAGATATATACAACTACGACACTGGTTGACTAACAGGGAAACACGGCAAGCGGCCAATAGGGCGCCTTTTGGCATAGAACTTCGTGAGGGACAGAGCTCCCATAGGTTGGCCGCTTGTTATAACCTTCTGGAAAATGCCTCAGAGGGCGAGAAGCTCCCCTATATGATGGCGTGGGAAAGGGAGCTCGGAGTTGAAATCCCAGAGGAATCTTGGCAGCGAATATGGCTCAGAGCCCACAAGACCTCTAGGTGTACATTGGTAAAAGAGAACGCTGTTAAGATTTTCTTTCGTTGGTACTTCCCTCCGACTAGGTTGCATGCAATGAATTTAGATTATCCGGATACGTGCTGGCATGGGTGGGGAGAAAAGGGTGATCTGGGGCACATGTGGTGGCACTGCTCGATTATCCAGGCCTACTGGTTGGAGATCCGTTCCAAGATCAAGGATGTTACTGGCACGCTGCTTCCTATGGACCTGCGTATACTAATCTTAGGTGATGTGCCTGAAGATGGGTCTTTCCCGATGACGGGTTCTAGAGCAGCCCTAACTGCTGAACTACTCATTGCTGTGCGAATCACAAGAGCTCGATTTTGGAAATCGGTGGAAGGGCCACATGTGGTGTATTGGTGGGTGAAGGTGTCGGAATTGATGGGTCTTGAAAAGCTCACTGCCATGCTAGAGGGGAAGCTCTCGAAGTTCAGGCGGATCTGGAACCCTTTCCTGGACTATGTGTCGGACAGAGAGCAGATGTTTTTTCGACCAAACTTGCTGAGACACTTTATGAACTCCTGACAGGCTTGAAATTGCCTACTTTGCACAGAAAGACATTGCTAAGGTTTGCACAGGCTCCAATTTTAATTCTCTTTTTTTTTCCCTTTTCCTCTCCCTTACTTCATGTTTACACTTACATTGTTCCCCAATGAATTGTTGATAAATGAATTTATTTGTGTTCTAGCTGAAATTGAATTGATGAATTGATAATGTGTTGTTATGTGTTGTTGAGCGGGGAGGGATTTAAGGGAAGGGAACTGGATTGAATTTCTTCTGATGAATTGATATATGTGCTCATTTCCTTTGTTTGTTATTGTTGAATTAACTGTTTTTAAAAAACTTAATAAAAAACAAATAAAAAAAAAACAACCTTACTCATCATCCATATAGGTTGTATTTTAAATTGATACGAAATGCAATACATGCCCCCAAATGCCTTTTCAGAATATAATCTCCACTTTCAAAATTTAAGAAAGGTGAATTAGCAAAAATGTATATATTACACATAGGTGTAAGTGTAAGTTACATCAGGACTAATGTAGTAACTCCAACAGCCAGGTAGAATTGTATTTGCAGTTTAGGCACCCAAGCACATTGCAGTGCTTTGTGCTCCATTACCGAATGATTTTGCACTGACTTTGTCAGTAAGAGTGAGACAGCTGACTTTGTGACTTTCCTGACTCCAACTTGGTGGTGTAAAGCTGCACCTACCCCATTACCACTAGCAGTTTCTGTGAGTATGGATTTCTGGGAAGTATCAAAAGGTATCAGTCTAGCAATCATCCTCACTTAGGGGTGCCGTTGTGGTCGGTAACAGCCCTATAGCCTGAACCTAGGTAGGCCTGAGGTTCATCCAGGGTACAAACAGTTTTTGTTTGTTTTTTATGGGAGTCCCTTTTCTATATTTATTTCGGTGGCCGATAGCAGAAAGAAGCACCGGGACCGGCGAACAAAGCTCCAGTCCAGTGGGTAAGTGGGAAGGGAGGGATGGAGTGGGGGAAGGATGCAGGATTTCTTTGGGGGTTCAGTGAGGGTGGGGCATGTGGAGGCAACAGTGAGGGGCTCCCTGTTGCCTACCCACAATCAAGATGGCGGCACTCCGAGATGGGCCTCATGTGGCTGAGTGACGCAGGCCGTACACTGTGTGTTCCTGCCCGCTTTTCCAGCCACATGATTAGCTGAGCGCCCTTCCCTGGGTGAGACTATGAGTTATTTTCTATGTTCACACCTCCATTGGAATGTTACACACTTTTCAGTTTTGGCCCTAGGTATCACTTTAATGACACCTTCAAAGAAAAGTAATGGTATAGAATACTGTGCATTAGGATGATCCTACTTGATTGAATCTGTGGATGGTTACATTGCTTCATTCTTTTTTTTAAAATTAGTTTATCATAGTTTACAAAGAAACTTGTTTTACATATTTAAAAGAGACCAAGAAATACAAAGTACATGTACAATACATAGACAAGAGATATAAATCCATAGCCATTTCCTAAAATCGAGTCAATTACATTTGTAAAATACCATTTAATAAAGCATCTTCACCTTACTTAATGTTTGGGAAAAATAAGAAAAGTAAAAGCCACACTCAACCTAATAGTTAAAAAAGCCTCTGAAATTCCTTTCATAAAGTGCTTTTGCGGGCTTCGACTGAGCTCACCTACACCTTACTTTATAGAAATGACATTAATGGCATTTTAAAACCTCAATAGCGAAAGTAATAAAAGTAATGTATTCCCAGATACTATACGTTGCCAGAAGGCCTGGGTGTTGACTCAGCAGATATTGTCCACAAACTTCTGGCATGTTAGAGATTGTAGTCTGGGGCATTCAATGGCCAAATTAACCAATCTTTATATGATATGATAGGTCATTTATAACGCTCTTAAATACCCAGAGGTTTCTAAGCACGACCCGGGGATCGAACCTGTGGTGTTCCATGTCGTCTTGCTTGTTGCCCCTGAGCTATCCTCCCGAGACCTAACTCCGCACAATATTTGCACGAGTTCTTGGGAATAAATCCCCCGCCTCCAATACAGTTCATTTAACCTGTTGGCAGCACATTCATTCTGAATCTTAGAAACTGTGGTCGCCAGTGTGAGTTACCTAGTCAGGTAGTTTGGAATTATGCCCCGATTTCATGAGTCCCAGTGAAGATGCCTGCATGATTTATAGTGAGATATCCCCTCCATGATATATGACCCTTCCTTTATAGAAATGACATTAATGGCATTTTAAAACCTCAATAGCGAAAGTAATAAAAGTAATTTATTCCCAGATACTATACGTTGCCAGAAGGCCTGGGTGTTGACCCAGCCGATATTGTCCACAAACTTCACAAAGGTCTGGCATTTTAGAGATTGTAGGCTGGGGCATTCAATGGCCAAATTAATCAATCTTTATATGATAGATTAGGTTATTTATAACGGGCTTAATACCCAGAGGTTTCTAAGCACGGACCGGGATCGAACCTATGGTGTTCCATGTCGTCTTGCTTCCAAGGCAATGTTGCCCCTGAGCTATCCTCCCGAGACCCAACTCTGCACAATGTTTGCACGAGTTCTTGGGAATAAGTCCCCTGCCTCCAATACAGTTCATTTCGCCTGTTGGCAGCACATTCATTCTGAATCTTAGAAACTGTGGTCGCCAGTGTGAGTTACCTAGTCAGGTAGTTTGGAATTATGCCCCGATTTCATGAGTCCCAGTGAAGATGCCTGCATGATTTATAGTGAGATATCCCCTCCCTGTTATATGACCATTCCTTGCTAAAAAAAAAAAAAGTATTTTTTTCCCCTCAGTGGTGCACTCAATCAGTAATGATGTTGTTATGTTCAAATTAAGGGCGTTTTCATTATTATGCTTATCCAGCCACTGTTCTGCCAATTACTTTACTCGTTACATGCAGGCTGTTATCTTCACGCCTTGTCTAATAACATGTGTTGGTGGTGATGGTCTCAGATTTGAAGAGGAAGGTTTACCTTCTTTTTCCTTTACTTCTTTGAACATCTTGGGAAACTGCATTCCTGAGTTGAGCTGCATGCAAGCCAAGCTGTTTTAGATGGTATAGAGGGTACCTGTTGTTCCTCTTACACAATAGGAAAGGCAAGACTCGTGGTGCATAAAAGTGTGCTTGTTCATTTTCTGTTAGGAAAACGTCTGAATTATTTTATCAATTTCATGGCCATTTTTATTTGCGATGCTGCATGGTAGAAATGTTATCAATTTCATGGCCATTTTTATTTGCGATGCTGCATGGTAGAAATGTTATCAATTTCATGGCCATTTTTATTTGCGATGCTGCATGGTAGAAATGTTATCAATTTCATGGCCATTTTTATTTGTGATGCTGCCTGGCAGATGCACTTTAACAGATGATTATCCAGGTTTACATCGAATAATGTGCGGCCTGGCTTTTCATGAAAGGGTTTTCTATGGAAGGAGATGGAATTTCTTTATCCGAGTTTAATGATAAACATATTAATGAAGGCAGAATATTAAATCTTCCATACAATTCTTTCAGTGCAATGAAATTGAGTAAATGGCAAGGATTCACTGAAACATCCTGTGACACACAACTTATGTATATTATGTATAGAAAACAAAGATGTATTGTGATGAAAGCCTTTTTGTGTGGAAGCACAATTAAGGAAATGAGCATGACCTCCTATTGTAGGCTGTGTGTTTGAATTTAAAAAGCACACACATTACCTTTTGCACAACATTAAAGTGTGATGGTGAATACCAACAGTGCCTGTTTACGTTCCTGCATTTGTATAGGTTCCGTGCTTGCGAAATAAAAAAAAATCCATTTGTAAGCAATGAAACCATTAGAAACCACTGATTAAACGGATCCATTTCTGACACATGGGTTTTTGTACATGTCCTGAATTGCTATGGAGGAAGTTTCAGGGGCTATTTTATTGTATCAATTCAATTTTAATTGTTGTTCTAAAGGTATATACATATAGATACATAAAGAGAAATATTGATATCTTTTAGAGAGGGATAGAGCTGATTTACTAAACTAAACAAGTAGTTTAAGTAAGATGAAATTTACTAAGGAAAAAAAAAGAAATTGTCTATGTAGAACAAATGACTTTGGCTCTTACTTAAACTACTTATTCTTTTTGGTAAATCAGACCCAGATATATATTTGTATTGGGCTGATTTCCCAAGCTCAAAAAATAGTGTAAGTAAAACTAAATTTAATAAGCAAAAAAAAAAGCAAGTTACTTATTTAGCTTAGTAAATCAGCCCCACATGACTCTATAGTTAAGGTAATTGTGAACAAGGGCTCCTGGTGGTGACTCTATTCTGCCCAGGAGGGCTATATGATTATCAAATACAGGTGAACGGGTCAGTAGAACAAGCATGCCCCCCTATCGCTCGTTTTCAGATCACAGAAGATATAAGTACCACGCCTGGATTGTTGTAATACTTATTTTTATGATTTGTAGCATTTATACCTGCTTATTGGTTTTAGTATAATGCAGAACACCAATTATTACATGTAAGGCAATATTGATTGCACAATGAACAAAAGCAAGTTAGTTTCCTTGGTCATACATATATACAGTTAACATAGTAGAGATTCTGCTGTCCATATACAGAAACGACAGGGGTCATATCACATAAACAATTGCAATGGGTACATATAATGAACAACAGTTAGGTACAGTGAAACATTTGTAGCACTGTGTTTGAGAGTAATTGTCTACACTACAGTGTTTCGGCCTTTTGTGGGGGCTGTATAAGCCATGTTCTTCGTCAGGACAGGGAAGACTGTGACGTCTTGGTGTTCAGAGAGTACTGTGAAAATGAATGAAGTACAGTAAGGGAGGTGCTATAGGACATAGTTTGTGTGACACGTGATTAAATCACCCAGTGTCCCCAAGGAGAAGGGTGGACACAGCTTACCTGTGGGAGGAAAATGGGGCCACAGGCAGAATGTTTGGATCCAGAGACCTGCAGTGTCTCTTCGCTCGAAGACAAAATGGACACCTATTAAAATAGAATAGAATGGGAGGGCTTAGTGTATCCCTACTCTATTAAGTGGAGCACTCTGTATTGGGCGCAGAAGAAAAACACTTACCTTGTACTAGGTTGCGTATGTGCGTCACGGGATCAAAACCGCATGAGGTAGTGCTGTAGTGCTGGACCTTGTATATATCCCTGCAAAAATGCACGAGGCAAATACAGGCTGCTCAGGCTAGTGCTAGCCGTAAACTAGTACATTGTAAAACGTTAGAGAAAGGATTACCTGTGATTGGGTCATGTGGCACGAGTCAAAATGCTGGTGCCAGGCCTGGGAGCGGGCATCCGCTGGGCGTGATGGCAGGCGCTCACCAAATGCCCTGTAGTGAATTAGACAAGCAGAGCAATGGGAGAAAAGCTCTGTCAGCACAGGTTGCTGGTACGGCGATCTAGCGATGTGGACGATATTGCTATGGGCACCGTGCTATAAATAGCGGTGGCCATTTTGGGAAGGTTTACGTGGCGATCAGCATGTAGAATGGTGTATCTACTCACTAGGTTTAAGGAATGGTTTGTTAGTAAATTACTCATGCACCTGGCCTCCTGTGTGTAAAAGTCATGGGGCCTCATTACGAGGAGCGCGGTAAAAACGGGGTCATTACCGGCATGGAGGTACTAGCAGGTCCGAGCTCGTATGACGCCGCTAATAGCGGGTGATTACGAGTGCGCGAGCACGCGTGAAACCCCATGCCGGTAATGGCCATACCGGCATGCCGCTAAAGGCCCTCCAACCACCCGATAGCGCCATCACGGGACCCGCCGATGCCGCCTCCCCCTAGGAGGCACCCCTTAATACCGACCTGGTAATAACACATGCTAATACCGGGCTCGTAATACGGGACCCGGAAGTAACGTCATCGCGTCGGAATGGGAAATGCTGCGGCGGCCATCTTTAAAGACACAGTCCATTGCCATCCTCCCAAACCACCAGTTGCATTCAGGAGAAACCAGTGGCAATCCCTTCACCATGTCAAAAGCTAGCCGTAAAACAACCTCCCGCCTGCGCAAAAAGCGTTTCTCAGACGCAGAACTTAATATGCTGGCAGACACCCTTGCCGCACATGCTGATGAGATAAATCAGCAGAACCTGAAGCGTGAGGCACAGCAGCGCAAAAATGAGATCTGGGAGGAGGTAGCCTGCAAGGTCTCAGCTGTCGGAACCACCTCACGGACAGTAAAGGATTGCAAAAAGAGGTGGGATGACTTCCGCCTCAGGGTTCGTAATATCCTGGCAAGCAACAGGAGGGAGGCCATGGCTACAGGCAGGGGTCCCCACTCTCCTGCCAAAACGACCAGCTGGGAGGAGACGGCAAGCACGTTTATCCAGATGGAGTCCATTGAGGGATTTGGTAGATGGAGACGGGTGCGGCAACATCTGCAGATGGAGGTAAGTGACCCTGCAGATCCCTGTAAGGAAACCATGACGTAGCACAAGTGATGTGGAAGAGAGTCTAGGCAAGGCAATGCATGTCCCAACACACACATCAACATATTCTTGTCCAGATGGCGGGCCAAACCCTGCCACACTGAAATGCATGCTGAGTGCCAATCCCATTACCAACACACAGCCAACACACACGGACCGTGCCCATGTAATACATCACACAAACCCCAATACAATGGCATGCCACCTGCCATGCAGAAAATGCCAAAATGCCCCCTCCATACTGCCCTGTGTGACACACCTGAAAGAAATGAATGCATGATAAATGAAATACTCCTCAGCACCATATAATGCATCTAGCATGTCACACCATCACTGATGCCCTGCATCTCTTCTATCCCCCCAGGCACCGATGGAGAAGATGCCAGCCAGGATCCCACCACAAGGGCATCCACGTCCCGGCCAAAGACAACGGCCAGCGACAACACCACCTCCGGGGCAGCCTCGCAGCCGACAACAACACCCAGTGCGCCTGACACCGTGGACACCGTGCTGCCTACACCTACACCAGTGGAAGGCGAGGCCGTAGAACCACTGACCAACACTGATGATGCAAAGGAGGAGAATGTGGACCAGGAAGGACTGACGCATGTGTCATGTCCACACTCCCCAGACCCTGTGCAAAACCCCCCCACCCCACATTCACCCCTCACCCACCTGCAGCAGTGCAGATCCCTGCCTGCACGATTCAGACCTAAGCAGCATCCACGAGAACAGCACTGCCATTGCAGGCCCCATCATAGCACCCTCTGCCACTGCTGCTCCCACCATCACCCTTGAGGCACGGCTGGTGAGGGTGGAGGCCAGACAGGACTCTATGTTGGACCTGCTCCGGCAATACATCGCGGATGGGGAGGACACGAGGAGTGGGATAGCCCAGGCCATAGCGGGGACCACAGCCGCCATAGTGGCGAACACAGCCACCATAGCGGCCAACACAGCCGCCGTCAATACCTCGGCATTGTTGATGAGAGACTGTCTGGGGGCCATCACGAAGGTCCTCACATCCATCCTGCTGCACATGCAGCAGCCACAACCCACACCTGGTGTGCAAATGACCACAGCTTCCTCCCCATCCACCACACCCGCTTCCTATGCCCTCCCTTCCTCTGGACCCTCCAGCCCTGTGCGTCAAACAAGGCGCACTACGAGGTACCCTGAAATGCCGCCCCGGTCAGCAAGAAGTCCCGGAAATAGTGTGGGAGAACTATGGGAGTGGGCCAGATGGTGTTGGCAGTGAATGGGAGTATTAGGGGGAGTTCACTGGGGGGTTTGGGGAGTTTACTGGGGGGTTTTGGGAGTTCGCTGGGGGTTTTTGGGAGTTTACTGGGGGGTTTTGGGAGTTTACTGGGGGTTTGGGGGTAGGAGGTTTCACTTTCTTCACTTGTTATCAATACACCCGTTGTGTTAAAAAACATTCAATGGCTGGACATTGTTCATTTTGTGTGTATCCATTTAATTAATGACGGTGTACAGTGCCCAACTCCACACATTCCCTGTGTGCATGTCCACATGGACACAGTGTACAAAGTGTCACTGACACATATCTAACAACGTCCCTGTGGGTCAGAAGTATTCGTCAATCAGTGATTGGTGTACTGAACGGCCATCCTGTGCATCACGTACTGGCAGGGGTGCTGCTTCCCCTCCATCTTCATCCTCATTATCCCTACCCGTTGCATGCATGTCAATGTCAGGTGGCAGTGGTACATTTCTCCGGACGCACATGTTGTGCAGCATGACACAGGCCATTGTGATCTTTGCCACCTTCTCAGGCGCATAGAGGAGTGCTCCACCAGACCTGCTTAGGCAGTGGAACCGCGCCTTCAACAGGCCAAAGGTCTGCTCAATCACTACACGGGTACAGCTATGTACCCGATTGTACTCCTCCTCATGGCTGTTCCGCGGGTTCCGGACAGGGGTAAGTAGCCACCACTTCAAGGGATATCCTCCATCACCTGCAAGCGAATACAGATAGGTCTAGGTGAGTCACTCTGACCTGCCACCTTTAGGATACACAGTCATGGCCGCAGTTATTTGTTGTCGACCTGCACATGTCCCTGTAGGTATGCACGAATATTGTTTAGATGAATTGTATACTGCAATATGGTGTGGTAGTCTGGATGGCATTGTACAGATGATGCAGGGTGAAATCATGCATGCTGATGCGGACGTACTGTGGTTGTAGGACTTTGTTTTGTCTCCCATTTCTGCTGTGTATACTACACTGTGCATGGTCACACTAGCCACATTGGCACAGTTGCAATCCTGTTCAGTCATGCATTGCTTGACATACCCATGGTGGCCAGGTTGTGCATCTTACATGTTGTCATTGATTTGCGTAATTGGTCAAATGTGTGTCAGTGATGTGTCATGTTGGGGTTGGGAGGTTCAGGTCAGGAGTGTTTAGCTCTGCGTGCATTCTCCAATCACCATCAATTCCCACCGAGGTGGAGTATGCATCCTCCCCTTTCCCACCCAGGTGGAGTATGCATCCCCCCCTTTCCCACCCAGGTGGACTATGCATTCCCCCCCATTTCCCACCCATGTGGAGTATGCATTCCCCCCTTTCCCACCCAGGTGGAGTATGCATCCCCCCCTTTCCCACCCAGGTGGAGTATGCATCCTCCCCGCTTTCCCACCCAGGTGGAGTATGCATCCCAACACATCAGTACCCCAAAGCACTGCCATGGGCCAGTTAGGCAACTCACCAAGCAGCCAGGCATGTGGTCCAGCATGTCGCTCCATGTGACAGGGTAGCGTGAAGTTGCGCAGCATCATGGCATCATGTGTTGATCCAGGAAATCGGGCGCAGCAATGCGTAATGATGTTGCTGGAGTCACATACCATCTGCACATTGATGGAGTGATATTGCTTGCGATTGCGGTACACCGCCTCTATGGCATGGGGGACTACCAATTCCACATGGGTGCAGTCCAGGGCACCAACACAATTGGGCATGCCTGCCAGTACATGGAAGCCTACTTTGGTGTCGGCTGTCTCCTGGGCAGTCCGTGGTAGGGATATGTGGGTGCTAGCATGCTTCAGGAGGGCATCCAGCACTTGGTTCAGCATGCGTGAAAATAGTGGTTGTGAAATGCCATGCAGCTGGCCCACTGTGTGCTGATAGGTGCCTGTGGCCAGGAAGTGGAGCACAGACACCACATTTAGTAGTGGGGGGATGGCAGTGCGTATTTCTATGAAGCTGGCAATGTCGTTGCCTATCATGTCCACTATGATGGTGATGGTGTCCCGGTCCAACCGGTACAGGGTATGGATCTGGTCAGGGGTTAGATTGAATGGACTGGGTCTGATGCGAGGGATTGGTGGCTGCCTACGAGGTACTACTGGCTGCACTGGTGGTAATTGCTGGGCCTGTCTCACCCTCCTTCTCCTCCTTGCGTCTCCTCTGTGCTGCCTGTTGCTGCTGCTGTAGTTGTTGTAGTTGCTGTTGTTGCTGTAGTTGTAGCAGTATAGGAATGTCCTCCAGCGCCATGATTGCAACAGCTAGTGGTATCATTTTGGTGTACGAAGGGGTGTGGTGTGTGAGTGTACTCCTTTTATACTGGGTCAGGCTCCATTGAGTCCACATGTGGTGATTGTGTGCACCTGTGGCAGTTGGCTTGATTGCTGATTGCTGTTTACGGGTGGTCCGCGATGCCTGTATGGCCGCCATTGTGCAGGCTCTGATTACCGCCTTCGGGATGCCGGTATTTGCATGCCCACGTGGGTTGTGATGTCCTCCTATTACCGGCATGCCGGTATTTACTCCCCAAAGGGGTGTGTGTACACGCCCATGCCGGTATGAGGGGGCACGGTACGGGCGGTGCCGGTATTGGCGGGTTGTCGGGTCGTAATGCTCCGGACCTGTTAACGATGCCGGTATTACCATTCCGCCTTCCTTTTTTCATTACCTCCATTCTCGCAAATGAGTCCCATGGTGTTAAATACATATGTATACACTGCTGCCATGGTAACGGGGCAGAGCACACGGCAAGAAGCTAAATTGCATAGATGAAGAATTAAGGCCCCGTGTAGTCCACAAAGATATTAGTGGCACAGCAAAATGCCGTAACTGTAAAGTACCACTGACTGAAAAAGATATTACGAAGGGACAAATATTTCAATAAAAGAATATTTCTTTTACTGAGAGCAGGATGCACATGGCACGCCCGTATCTGATTGATGTGACTGCTTACTGGAGTGACAGATGGATCTATTTACATAGTTACTTGATGTCCCGTTTGTCGAAAACATGGTGATGATTAAGTGTTTGAAGCCGTTGCCATGGTAACGGACTGAGTGCAAAAGGGACAGTCTTTTGGGTGGATACTATTGTTACATATAGTGGGGTCAAAGATCAGTGCTAGTCAGTATGGGCCAAAACCCCCTCACCATATGTGCGGTTTGTTAAAGCTGTAGATGCCTAGGTGGTAAGGCGGGTGCCAGTGTAATGTGACGTGAGACTACAATAACGGGTAAGACAAAAAATGCATAGGTGATGTACAGAACAGAGGGGACCATATAGATGTCGCATGGAGATTTCATAGAAAGGATTTCCACTCTACTGATATGTTTAATGCACATTTAACAGTGTCTAGCTTGTTGACCCATCTCTGTTCTAACCGGGTCAATGCCTTGTTCAAGTCCCCCCGTCTCACAGTTGGTGTTAGTTTCTGTAAGATAAACTGTGTCCTTGTGGTTATTTTAGGATGAAGTGGTCCACCAACGGTTTGTCTGGAAGCTTATTACTGATGCAGGACCGATGCTCTGAAATGCGCATTTTGATAGGTCTGATAGTCTTGCCTACATAAAGCAGGCCACAAGGGAACTCAATGATGTAAATCACGTCTTTGGTGTTGCAATTGGTATGTTCTCTCAGAGTCCACTTGACATTTTTGTATTCAAAGATTTTTTTCTGAATAGTGAGGGCACATGCAATGCATTATCCACATTTATAATGCCCTACGATTTCCACAGAGTGTTGATGCGTGAAGCCGGTTCCAGAAAGGTATGAATCAGAGATTCCCTCAGATTTGTATTTTTCTTAAAGGCGAAACACAGGACTTTGTTCAGTGACCCTCTATGTTTTGCCATTTGCCAGTTTTTCTTGACGGTCTTCTGTATCAGATGACCCAGGGGACAAAACGTGGTTACACATACCATCCTATTGAGTTCTTTTTTAGGCCTAGTTTCCAAGCAGACGTATCTAGGGGTATGAGCTGCTCTTTTCTTGGCATCTCTGAAGGCTTTACGGGGATATCCTCTTTCAATTAATCTTATCTGTATCTGTAAATATTCTGCATGTTTTTTGAATCTCTCTAACACTGTACAATTCCTCCGGATCCGCAAAAATTGGCCATATGGGAGATTGTATTTGAGGCCATGTGGGTGGTAACTTTGAAAATGCAGCAGACTGTTGCGGTCCGTGGGCTTACGGTACAGTTCTGTCTTTAGGTGGTCTCCTTTCCGATAGACATGGTGATACCATTGCATGGTTGCTCTGTAACTTTTGTTCACGTCCATGAATGTTTTCCAAATTTAGCATGCACCTAAACTTATCATATCCAAACACTCATTCCAAACATGGCTAAGTTTCCTCAGCATGTTCATGCATAAATTAATTCCATAAAGACTGAGAAACAAACTATTTAGCCGACTATGGGGCTCATTCCGAGTTGGCTGGCAAAATGTCATAAATACCACAGTGCCGGTATTACCGTTTCCTCTGGTGATATTGCCAGAATTACCAGTGTAGTAGGAGTCCACAGGTGTGCACACATCCCTCTCCAGAAACAATAATACCGCCACACCGGTATTTCCGGTGGCAACAACAAAGGGGCAGTAATAATGTTACTGGCACCAGAACTGCCGGTAATATCAGCATATCGATGGGGTCACTGGTAATAGCAGTGCCTGTATTACTGGTACTGCAAATAGCGTCAACGCTGGAACAGGAATACCTGTGGAAGCCATTTTAACAATGCAATCCATACTGAATACCCCTATTCCTGCCGCCACCCAGACCCAGAAGTGCATCAGACCAATGTCACAGGAGAAAAGGTCACAGGCGCCATATCCCTGGCTCTGACAGCCCAAATTCTCTGTTGCTGAGCTCACTGCATTGGAGGACACGATAGTGGAGCATGCAGAAGAACTTTTGGGAGCAGGCAGAGGAGGAGTAGCGCTCAGCATAAGACTGCCATATGGGTTGAAGTCATGGCAAGGGGAAGAGCTGTCAGAACTGTCCTCCGCACCAGCAGGGACGGCAGGAAGAGGTGTGATGACCTTAAGGCAAAGGTCCGTGGCATCATCGCCAAGCACAGGAGGGAGTGCACCACCACCAGAGGAGGCAAGGAGGACCCCCTTTGCCTCATACCCTGGGAGGAGATGCCAGCAGTAGCCTGCATATGGAGGAAATCATGGGCATAGGCAGCGCTGAGTCCGGAGAAGGGACTCACGGTGATGGCAGTAAGTACAACTGCATGTACATGTGCATGTTCCCACCCCCAATTGCATGCATCCGCCAACACAGCTGTACAGAATGGGCATGGGAAACGGTTTTACATATGGCATGCGCAGCAAATGGGCAGTAAGCACACACACACATGTCAAGGTATGTAGTTGAATGTACCACCTCCCACCGCTGTTGAGATACCATTGATCCTTGAGGGGGACACACCACCCATGCCAACAGACAGTACCCCCACCCCGCACCTGCACACCAGCATCCCCATCACATGGAGTTCAGCCCTTGGTGCTTTTCGGCAGGGCCCATGTCCAAGGCTGGACTGGGAACTAAAAGAGGCCCTGGAAATAATTACTGGGGACCAAAAGAGGCCCTGGAAATAAAGTTCAAAGTGGCCCTATATGACACATTTTCAGCAAGCCCAATGCCTTTCCTATGAGAACATTTGGAAATCCACAGAAAAGAGGCCCAGGGTGCAGAGGCCCACCGGCAAATCTCCACAGTTCCCTAACTGCCCATGTCCAAAAGGCCAGTCCACCCCTGCCCATGTCCCTTCTACTGAAGGGCAAGAGGAGGAGGATTATGAGGGTGACACAACACATGTCTTCAGCCAAGCACCAAGTCCGCAAATCCCACCTCCACTGCCCGAGTCCAACTTGCGGGCAATACAGGCAAGGCTAGACAACATCGAGAGGCAGTAGGTAGGCATACATGCTGTTGCAGGCCAACAGCTCCAGGAAATGCAGGCAATGCTGGACTGCATGCAGGCATGCACCCGGCATATAACGCTCTCACTGTGCCATGCCACTACTGCCATGGTGACACTGGGCCAAAGTGTACGTGAACACACCGATTCAACCTTGGCATCAGCAGAGTCACTGAACCAGGCCATTCAGTGGACTCTGTAATATATCCATGCCCAAGGGTCTGAGTCGTCCATCTCTGCAACACCCACTGAGGGCTCACTACCAAGCACCCCAAGGTGCCGTTCACTGTGTCTCCTCACCACCAGGGAGCAGGAACAGGCCTCCAAATTCAAGAGGCCACAGAAATGACACTTTAACATAACTCTGCAGGGGTGATTTTGGGCTTGGATGTTTGGAGAGGGTGTGCTGAGAGTGGGTGTTTGGGAGGGTGTGCTGAAGGTGGGTGTTTGGGGAGGGTGTGCTGACGGTGGGTGTTTGGAAGGGTGTGCGTGCTGAGGGTGGGTGTTTGGGGAGGGTGTGATGAGGGTAGATGTTTGGGGAGGATGTGCTGAGGGAGGGTGTTTGGGGGTGTGTGCCATGGTGAGGATGTTGGTTTAGTGTTACACGTTGTTGGATAAATAAAAATCACTAAAAGCAATGAGTGGACTTTTATCATGGAGTGAATGTGTTTCATGTGGACGAAATTTTGTTTCCACATCAAAAGAAAATGTCTATGAGTTCTAGGTGAGCCAGTCACCCAAGGCTGGCCTTAACACGCTCAGTGTGAGCATGTGTGCTACCTGTGGATATTATGTCATCATCCTCAGGGGGTGGCATGTCCACATGTGGTGGCAGGGGTATGTTGCACCGGATGCATATGTTGTACAACATAGCACATACCAGCACAATCTGGCCACCCTGTTCGGCCTGTACGTGAGCGCATCCCCAGTCCAAGGTAGACATCAGAAGCAGGCCTCCCAGAGGCCAAAGGTGCACTCAATTGACACCCTGGTCCTGATGTGGGCCTGGTTGTATGCCACCTGCGGTGGCATCAGGGGATTCCTCAGAGGAGTCATCAGCCACAGAAGATGCAGGTATCCTGAGTCACCTGCAAGGGGGAGAGGCATAGGTGTCAATCATGGTAATTTGCATATGAATTTCCTGTACCTACAGCATATTAATAGCCAGTCTGTGCATGCATGTTATTAAATCGGTTAACGGTAGAATCACTTGGGAGCACTGAGGAATCACCTTCCTGTAAATGTTTGCCAAGGCGATAAAGCGCTGTTATGCCTTGAGGGTAGTGGGTTCAGGCCAGCGTAACACCGCGTTTATCTTTCTCTGATCCATGGATACTCCATCCTAAGAAAGGCGATAACCTCGGTACAGTACAATAGCTACATCGAATTTGCACATTTCCAGTTTGACCAGAAGATGGTTAGCTTGCAATCTCCAGAGAATCTCTTGAACGTGGGTGGTGTGCAAGAAAGGGTCTTTAGAGAAGATTGGGATGTTATCCAAGTACACAATGGTAGTGTGCCCCCAACAAGTCAGAAAAAAGATGGCCCATGAAGCGCAGGAACATTCCAGGCCAAAGGCCATAAACCAATATTCATAATGGCCATACAGTGTTCTGAAGGCTGTCTTCCATTCGTCGCCTTGATGAATCCCGATCAGATGGCACGTTCCCCTCAAGTCGAGCTTGGTAAAAATGACGCCCCCCCCTGTACAGCAGTAAGAATATTTTTTATCAGGGGAAATGTGTATTTATCATTCACTATGATCTTATTAATTCCCCTCTAGTCCAGGCAAGGCTACAATTCAGTCGTGTCCTTTTTGGGTACGAGAAACATTAGTACCCGGCGAGAGACAATCAGAATGCAACAAGCATTCTGATTGGCTCTCTCCGGGTCTTTACCCGGCCGAGAATCCTTCGATTCTCGGCCGGGATTCCAGCCGCCTTGTCCTCGGCGGGGGGCGTGTCAGCCCCTCAGCCAATGAGGAGGCTCGAAGCAGGGCCATCCCCGCTCCAAGCCTCCCCATGGCTGGAGGCTTCCTTCGTCCCCAGCCGGGGAATCAGGTAAGATTTTTTTTTCCCCAGCCTTTCCTCCCTCCTCCCTCCTCTCTCCCCAACCTACTTACCTTCTGTCCCGCGGTCTCCGGTGGGGGACAATGGAAACCTCCAGCCGTGTGGAGACTCGCTCCAAGCCTCCACACTGCTGGAAGCTTCCATCGTCCCCCGCCGGAGACAGCGGTACATTTTTTTTTTCTTCCTCCCCATCCCCTCCCAACCCCACTTACCTTCTTTTTTCTTCTGGTCTTGGAAGCAAACGCGCTGGGAACACTTCTGTTCCCAGCGCGTCCGCTCCCGATGGCCGCCATGGAAAGGGAAAACGGACTACGTTTTCCCTTTCCATGGCGGCGGCCATTTTTTTGCCGTATATAGGGTGTTTTTCCCATTTTTAAATAAGGCATACATGCGTCCAAGGGGCACGGCTGTCCCTGGTTTCAAGTCTATAGAGTCATCATCCCAATGCTACGGTTCTGTTGATATCATCCTCGAAGAACAATGTGATATTCCATATATTTGGTAAGAACTAATGCAATGGAACAAACCTCAGTTGTTCCCGAATACACAGCTTCGTTCCAGGCAGAGAGAGAAGCAGTTCTCATCATGGTACAATCTTGGAGTCACCTTTCGTATCCCAGAAAAGGGTTATGCTTATCCAGTTGATGTAAGGGTTGTGATACCTTAATTATGGCATACCTAATATTTCAAGGAAGTGATCGGTGACAGGTTTCCACAAATTAGCAAGGTAAAAAATGTTTTCCAACATTATAGATAGGTTAGCATTGAGCAGACACTGTCTGTCAGGAGACTTTTAATATTATTTGCCACACGCAAAAGCTTCTGTAACACTGTCCTAAAACAATTGGGGGTCACTTCAATGCGCCATTGTTGTACAGGGGGCAGAACTTTGTGCTCTACTTCCAAGAACAAATAGTGCTGAAGTATTTTCAGGGGTAATTGTGTGGAATGGTGGAGGTATGTTGTTAGTCTTTTGGTACAAGGGGGAATGCACCTCAGGTGCTTCAGTGTCTTCCTATGTCTGCACATGGAGCAGCTGCATGTGAGGACCCATATATGTGATACTCAAGTTATCCCCTGCCTTTCTTCAGCAAACCAATTTCCAGCATAGTGTGCAAGTGGCCAGATTTGGTTGCTATGTATTACATGCAAGGTACTGCCATACTTTGTCTTAAATAGTGGGCAAGCACACAGGCTGGATTTATATGGGTATGATGATGCTGGCAGCGGTGGCTTTGTTGGTGCTCTGTATGCCACATAATGAAGTGATGTCTTTCTGATCTGTGATGGGAAGGCTGTTTCTCAAAGAGACTCTATGCAGGTGGTGGCCATGCTTCTATTAATACTACAGCCTCAGCGTCAGTTATTTTCCTCTGCTTACACATCTCTGCTTTCGAAGAGAAATATTTGAACCCACCTGGATTCAGCAGGAACATAATCTTTGTCTTGATCATCATCCATCTGATTGTCGGTACTGTATGGACCCATGAGATGAGTGTGGAAAGATGGAGACAAGGGGTTTTCAAACTCCTCCTGTTGTACAAGCACTCCATCAGATGATCTACCCTTATCTTCTGTAGATAAGATCTGCAAACCTCCCCCTTCTGCTCCTGAGCTAGGGGACAGAACTGAAAGTGCAATGTCCCTTGTCAATGTCAGTGAATGTTCACTGTGGTGATGCAATACCCACACACTTCGCACCGTCACATGTCTTGTACTGGCACAGCTATCCGAGAGTGGCCTACAGGAGAAGTGGCACCTGAGTTGGATTATACCCTCAATAGACCATCTCACAGGAAGTTCAGCTGCAGGAGTGTAAAGACCACGAGCAGACGTGTCTCCCTGCCTGTGGCTCATTTGGGTGCTGACATCTTGTTTCAAGTGTAAATGTTTGTCACTGACACCTCCCCAATCTCTGCTGCCCCCGCCCAGAAAAGCACATGCCCCTCATAAGCTCCCATCATGGATTCCCAGCTCTTCCCGCTCCTCCTCCCAGGTGTCACACAATGGCACTTGTATCATCCACTTGCTTCAAGAGGTGAACACTGCCTGGTTTGTCACCAGCCACCTTGAATCTCTGCTGCTTTTCCCAATAAAATAAGGTATGCAAGCCTCTGCCTCAAGCTGCCCTCAAGGATTCTAAGCTCCTCCTGCGCCTCCTCCCAGGTGTCATCTGATTGCAAATGTCTCAACCACTCACCTTAAGAGATGGATACAGACTGGTATGTCACCCACTGACTCCCTAAATCTCTGCTGCTCCCACCCATGTAAATCAGGTCAGCGTGACTCTTCCCCCAAGCTACCCTCAAGGATTCCTAACTCCTCCTGCTCTTACTCCATAGTTCACCTGATTTCACGTGTATTTTCCACTTGCATCAAGAGACAGATGCTGACTGATGTGTCAGCCACTGCCCCCGGACATGTCAGCTGCTCCCTCTGAAGAAATTAGGAAGGCATAACTTTCCCACCAGCTGCTCCAGCTCCTTTCAGCTCCTAATCCCAAATGTCACCAGATGACACGTGTCTCTTCCACTCACTTTCAGATATAAACATTGATGGTGGTGTCACCCACCTCCCTGACTCTCTGATGCTCCCTCCCAGCAGAACCAGGCATGCTTGCTTCTCCCACAAGCTGCCTTCAGGGATTCCCAGCTGCTTTAGTTCCTCCGCCCCATTTATTTATTTATTTGTATTTATTTATAGTTTTTATGATGCGCTACTCGCCCATTGGCCTGAAAGTGCACAATGAAAACAGACAAGTCAGAACAAAAAAAATACACAGCTGGAGGCGATCTATAACCTAGAGGCATTAGTCTGGATTAAGATTGAACAAGAGGGTTTTAACAACTATCTTGAAATCGAGAGTGGATTGGCCTGCCTAAGCTCAAGCGGGAGTTTGTTCCAAAAGGATGGGTCCTGAACATCAAATGTGGAACCACCAAAAATGGTGAGTTTATATCTTGGTTGTGCCAGTTTGGAAGGGTCACAAGAGGGTAAGCAACGCCCGGGTGGAGGAGTGATGAGGCAGTCTGCTAGATATTTGGAGCCTCGCCATTACGTCATTTGAAAATAAGGGAAAGTAACTCGTGCATAAGTCGATACTTGATCGGAAGCCAGTGAAGCTCTCTTCTGGCGTGTGTAACATTGAAAACAGACTTTTCTGATGATTTAACTACTGGGGCAAAGTTCACTCTTCCCCAAAGCTAAGCTATTCCGGCATCTTCGCAGTTTACATTCATTCAAACGTTGACAAATAATGTAGCATAAAATACCGAAGCTTGTTCTCCTGGATAGGCCAAAGACAGCTCTGACTGCCCCATTTTGTGCAACTTGCTAGGCCTGGGGGTTGGCCTTTGATGTTCCCAACAACAGGCTATTGCTATAGTCAATGTGCAAGTTAATTAGGGTTGTAGCTAGTAGGGATCTATTCTTTAATGAAATATATGGGCGAATATAGTTGAGTAGTTTGGCGACATGGCCACAGGAGGCTCGAACATGGTCGAACACAGGCAACATGAGGTTTCAATAAAAACTCAGCATCCAGGATGATACCCAAGGTCTTCACGTTTTTGGACACTTTGATATTTATTCCCTGTGATCAGAAAGCTTTCATAATCAGCAGCCAGTTTTTTAAATCTTTTGTCCTAAAGCTATAATCAATGTTTATGTTTTTCAGGGCCAGGGAATTAGTTGTAACCAGATGTCTCATCCTCTAAAAGGCGGACATAGATTCGTGTGTTAATCAAATTGCCAGAATTCCTGATGATTACACTTGTGTTGTTCACCAACTCCAAATCAATCGTTGAAAGTGCGTGTGCAAAACCTGCCTGCATTTTACTGTCTCCCAGCACTTAGCATTACAACTCTTCTACATGCACTCTCATTTATGAGAAATGGTCTAAATGTTCTCATCCTACCACGTCTGATCCTACCTCTTCTGATCCTACCTCCAGCAACAATCTCCAACCTCTCCCAAAGGTGCATGAGACTGAATGGGTGCTTCAGCCAAATGCCCCACCCTTTACGCTAGGTGGACAAACTTCATACAAACATTTCCAAAGGTTGGTCCAGGTTCATCCTTGATGAATCACCCAAAGCCTGGGACTGGGTGATTCGGGTTTTGTTGCAGCTGAATTTATCCAGGCCTATCATTTGCACCTTACATCAACACTTTTATTTGTGCTCTGGACCTGTCGCCTGATCTGCCCCCTTCATTTTTACACACTGACTGTCCGCTTAAGGTGGTCCTTTATAGAGATGCTCTAATGGCTACCTCCATAAAACCCCTTTCTGCCTTTTACCAAATTGTGTTTCTAGCTAATGAGTGTCATTTACTCTCTGGCTACAAACTTAGTGAATTTAAAAACCATTGCCAATGTGTGGAATTACACTGTGTTTCAAATGGGTAGTAATGGCACTTATTTGGGAGTGGTGATACACGAATTCCCCAACCACCTGGTGACGTTGGCATTTGTTGGCTCAACACATTATCAGACGTCAATCGCCCTGCACATGAACTCTGCAGATGCAAGTCCACGTGGTTTCAGTCACTAGAAAGATAGTCACTTTTCCTCAGCTATGCCCTCGGTTTACACATAACAAATGGCAGGCATTGTTAATTCACGTTGAATCAATTATTTTTGTACGTCAAGACGGTGACGGTGTAATACGCCGACGACGCATCACAAACTATCGCATAAGCATGACGAGCAGCTAAAGCTATCTTTACCATGCGGAAATGAAAACGGAATTCGCTGTGGTGGCACGATGCGGTCAACAAGCTTCGGTATTTTATGCTACATTATTTGTCAACGTTTTTTAAAAGGAGAAATGAATGTAAACTGTGAGGATGCCGGAATAGCCTAGGTTTGGGGAAGAGTGAACTTTGCCCCGGTAGAGTTAAATCATCAGAAAAGTCTGTTTTCAATTTTCTTTCTAGTGTTTTCTCTGGAGCAAAACTACTATCAAACGTATAATCCAGAATATTCCAGCTCCTGCTTTATGGCTGCCTGGTTATTATTTCCTGAATTGCCATGAAACCAACCTTTGAACACATGCGGCTCAACATTAAAAATGTCATGTCTAAGTATGCCAAATATTGGGTTGAGTAAATCGGGTTTGATGTGAAGATACCCCCCTATAAAAATATTGCAAACAATAATCAAACCCAATAACATCACCAAGATAATAATAATGGCATGCACTACTGAGCTAAAACTCAATCCAGACATATTATATGATAATATGAATGTGCTGGGGAGTCCTCTCTCCCAGGTGGTAGTTTATTTGGGAGTAAGTGTTGCTAGCAGGGACGTCATTTAGGGGTCGCCAGAGATCGCAAATGCGACCTATTAGGTCTCCCTTGCGACCTCTAAAAAAATAAAGTGTATTCTTGTAATACAAGCTCCTGGGCTGTGGCCAGCACCATGTGGATCTTTACTTCTGGAGTGGCTGGCTTTCTTGTTCAGGCCCCTTAAAAAATGAGAAAAATAAGAACAGGAGTGCCACAAGTATAACACTTTCAGCACTGACCCTAAATAAGAAAGAATAGGAATACCAAATAATGTGTCTTTCTGGAATTCTATACAATAATTGCTAGACTCATTAAAGGTTTATTTCAGGCACACTTCAGGGGGTGAGTCACTGAGTCAGTCTGTTCTTAAACGCCTCAACTCAGCCTTTTATCCTTCTGAGGTCGATAAATGAGTACCAACACAAGTTGGGTGATATTGGGTGTATATTTTTTCTATATAAAGCGCTTAAGCGTAAGTGCTATATAATAACACTGCATTATCATTTGGCCATGGACGTTTGCTTGCATTCACAGCCATTTTGGTAATATGAGCCTTTACACACGGATCTTAACGATACATATGGCGATCCATTCTTGTATGAAATGTACATCACATTATAGTGATATTGTAACCATATTTTTCTTAGTGTACAATGCTATGTGATGCCACTTCATGTTTTGTCTATGGGTGAAAGGTCGTGTTCCATCGCTTCCCGCGATATCACTTCGGGGTGGGGTCAAATGACATGACTTCCAGTGATGTCATCAGGGGGTCAAGGGTCATGTGATGTCACTTCCGCTACCTCAGGCATTTTGGTGAAATGACGTTCCTGGTTGCTAGGTGCTAGTTCCAAAGTTATTCTTTAGGGTATTTTTTTCTCATGTCAGATTATGGCAATTCCTAAATTAATTCTGGTGAGTTTATTGTTGAGGGGTGTTCTTACAGGGTTACTTTAACTCAATCATGAGCATTTCTACCTTGCAAGCAGCAAGTCATTCTCTCGGGTACTTCTCAATCGAATCTTCCAACTACTGTATTTAGGTTTGCTCTTAATCCAGTGGCTGAGGGCGTTGTTTAGTTTGTAGTGAACAGGGAGACACCACCACCTTTACAGGCAATGTCAATTGTGAACACAGACATCTCATTTAGAAGCGTTATCAAGTTATTGCAGTGCATAATTAACTAATTTGTGCTAATGTCACCAATTGCATGATCAAGTATGGCCAAAAATATGAATTACCAATCCATGTTCCATTGTATTAGAAACACGTGTATGAACACACCGTTGCTGGCCCAGATTACAGAAAATTTGCACTGGTGCAAGTGCAAAGTTGCACTGCACGATATTAGCAATAGGGCAAAGTATGCCCTATTTCTAAAACACTGGGGCCTATCAGAAAACCATTGCAACAAAATTATCCTAGTGCAAAAATGATATATTTTCCATGCATTTTTTGCACAAGTGCAAAGTTTGCCTTCTTGCTAATTCCATCCCTTATTAGCACCAGGACAAAATGCACCTCAAAAGAGAATAAACCTGTGCAATTTGAAGGCTGTGAAGTAGGGGAACAGAACGTCATCCAAAGTCATATTCTTGAGCAATTACTATAAGGATCTTATCAGAAAGGCCAAAAAGTTCATGCCATTCAAAAACATGGTATTTGTTGAGGATTTATTATTATTTTTTTTTGCTTGTAACGCGCTGAAAGCCCGCAGGTATCAAGGAGCGGGGAAGACCTAAGGAAAAAGATGTGCATGATAGATGGGAGTTTAGAATTCTAGGTTATCCATATCTAAACTTGGAAAGTACTCAGTTTCCTTGGAATTCACTGGAATAAGAATGTTTTCAGTGATTTCCTAAAAGTGATGTAATTTCCTTCCTGTCTAATGGTTGCTGGGAGCCTATTCCAAAATGTGGCTGCCCTGACCTAAAATGCTCTACCTCAGCCCGCTGCCCGTTTGACCTCTGGGACCACCAGGAGGCCTACATCGGCAGATCTAAGGCATCTCTTTGGTATATGAAGCGAGAATTTCTCTTTAAAGTAGGTTGGAGCAACACCGAATAGGCATCTGTGTACAATCGTCATGGCCTTAAAATTGACTCGCTCTTCTATTCTAAGCCAATGCTGATCCTTCCTTCCTGCCGATATATGGTCGCCATGTTTGGTTCTCTTGACTATACGGACAGCATCGTTCTGCAAGACCTGACATCTCTGTAGCTCCCTCTTAGAGGCTCCCATTAACATAGCATTACCATAGTCTAAGCGGGACAGTAGAATCGCCCTTGCAATATTACCAGTGTTTGCTTCGTTAATGTAGGGTCTGTTGGATCTTTGCAAGCGCGAGTAGTACGCGTTGTTTTTAGCTAGGTAGTTGACTTGGGCTTCGGCACCCACTGATGCTTCCAACATCATCCCCAGCGTTTTGACTTCAGGTAGCACTGGGATGATGGCTTCTTTTATAGCGAACTCCTTGTATTGCGCTCCTAACTTAGATCTTACTTGACGGGATCCAAAAATCATAAGTTCTGTCTTGTTGTTATTGAGGCACATCCAGTGTCTCTGCATCCAAATGTCGATAACCTTATAAACCTCCTCTATTTTGGCACTATCTATAGCATAATCTCCTGTTAATTCGAAGACCAACTGTGTATCGTCGGCGTAGTTTGTGAAAAATGCACCAATGCTTTCCAGTAGGTCACAGAGGCTGGCCATGTATAAGTTAAACAGCAATGGAGACAAACTGGCTCCGTGAGGAACTCCAAATAGGATAAGGGCCGCTTCTGAAAATGTGTCCCCCCAGTGAATTCTTCCCTTCCTGTCGCTCAGGAAGGACGCTATCCAAGCCAAGGCTGGTGGAGACACCCTGCAATTTTATCCAGTGCAGCTTGGAGTAGCTGGTGGTCCACCAGATCAAACGCTGCGCTAACGTCCAGCAGCATGAGCAGTCCCGATTTACCCTTGTCAATCAACTCTAGCATATGTGATTGTAAGTCAAGCACAGCTGACTCGGTGTTATGAGCTGTTCTAAAACCTGATTGCCGAATGTGGAGCATTTCATGAGTTTCCATGGGGTCGATTCATGGAACAAACATGCGCCGAAAATCCCAGCGCAAGCAGGCGCAAGGTGGTGCAAGCGTGAGAAACCCAGCGCACGCGCATGCGTGCGATTCAAGGAAGACGCTGCACAAGTTTCCCGCTGTCCGTGCGCCAAATCCTTGCATGGTGCATGCGGGCACACACTCCACCAAACCGCGTGCGCTACGCGCACAGCAAAAGCGCACACAACCAAAGTGGGCGGAACAGTGGGCGTAACACGCGGAATGGGGAATAACGCGTGAAAAAGAAGGCGTAACTGGGGAAGTAATGCAGGGAACTACACGGAACGCCCACACACACGCGACCAACCCGTATTCATGGATTCAAATACGGATAAACCAGCGCACGGCAAAAGACGCACACAGGCGTCAACGCGTCCGACACACGAAGGCAGGCGGAAGCGTCCCCGCGCACAGTATAAAAGTGCGCGCAAACAACAAACACATAAATACAGCTACGATGAATGCCCCATTTGTCGCAGCACTGATCGTGGGACACCGCAGGAGGAGGAGAATAGCCAGGGCACGCATTTTCGCACCACGGACAAGCCTTTTTGGGATGCCTGACGACCAGGTCTACGGCAGGTACAGGTTTACACCCCATATCATCCTAGACCTGGTCAGGGAGTGGGAAGATGACCTTACATCCCCCACCCTTTGCTCCCAAGCATTGAGCCCCTCGGAGAAGGTGCTCAATGTCCTGCATTTCTTGGCCACTGGGTCATTTCAGCGGACTACTGCCATAGTGGGGGGGGTCTCACAGGCCACGCAGTCACGCTGCCTACACCAGATCTTGGCAATCATGACAGCGCGCCCCTCAGTCCGCAGGCACATATACATGCCCAGAACACCCGCATAAAGGCAGGCCGTTGTCCTGGATTTTTACAGGGTGGCACACTTCCCCAAAGTGCTCGGTGCCATAGATTGCACCCATGTGACCCTACGTCCACCTAGGGCCACTGAGCACATCTACTGAAACCGCAAGCACTGGCATTCCATCAATGTACAGGTGGTATGCGATGCAAAGGGAATCATCACCTCTGTCTATGCAAACTACCCTGGCTCCACCCATGACAGTTTCATATACAGAATGTCCGCCCTGAGCCGGGCTCTGGAAGCTGGGCAGCATGGCGACACATGGCTCCTAGGTGAGTACAAATGCCTTTGCACATGCATGAATGTCACACACACACACACACACAAATACACAAACCCCAATAATCACAGCAATTTACACCTCTCCAGGGGACAGTGCCTACCCTCTGAGCAACCACATGATGACGCCAATCCGGAACCCCACCACACCACCCCAGGTAAGATACAACGCCGCCCATATTGCAAACAGGGCCATAGTGGAGCGCACATTCAGGGTGCTCAAGTCACGCTTCCGCTCCCTTGACTGCTCTGGCGGGCAGCTACTCTATGCACCCCCAGTAGTGTGCAGGATCATTGTGGCAGCATGTGTCCTGCACAATGTTACAACATGGCAGGGTGTACCGGTCGACATGGTGGTGCCCCCACATCCACAGGCACAGGCGCTGCCCATGGAAGGGGACAGGGCACGTGGCGAGGAAGCCCGGACCCAGCTTGTGGCCACATTTTTCAGAGTGGACACAGGCCTGGCACATACCAGGTGACAATCGATGATGACAAAGAGACAGTCAACTGTCACAACCTTACCACCCTGAGATTGTTGCCATGGAAGTGCCACATTGTCTGCATCCCTAGCTACTTAAACACAAGCTATCATGTGTGACCAAAAGGCACACATATGACATATGATATGATATGATATGGCATTAGTAACGTGCCTATACACAAGTGTTTCAAGGTGCGACGAGGCAGGGGGGGGGGGGAACAAGGGAAGACAGACAACGATCCTACTAGGCCAGGTGTCATTTAGATTGCGCAAGTGCAGGGATAGGGGGAAGGGAAAAGTGCAAGGGGAAGGGGAGGGGGAAGTGCAGTACAGGGTAAGTAGAATAAAAAATAAATAAATAGGCCAGCTGGTGGCAAGTGCAAAGTGCAGACAAGTGCTGGGAAGGGGGGGCTGTAGGGATAGAGAGACAGTCCCGCAGTGCAGGGGTTACCAGGGAGGCAGTGCAAGTGGAGAGTGGCTGGGCCAGGGACCGAGGTTGGTGAGAGCGGCCCAGTTGCAGATTCAGTGCAGTTTCAGTGAAGAATCTAGCAAGGGAGAGGGAGAGAGAAAGCAGAAGCAAAGAGGAAGGTTTTGAGGTGCTTCCGGAACCGGAGATGGTTCTCCTCAAGTTCCAGGGAGGCAGGAAGGCTGTTCCAGAAGGAGGCCTCTGCCGCGGAGAGAGATCTACCCCCAGCTCGTTGCTTCGAGAAGCGGCTGACCCTGACATGCAAGGTGTGAATCACACACACCTGCGAAACAGGCCATGACCATCACTGTTATGTCACTCAAACCCTCCCAAACCACAACATGACATGGCAAGCAATAGCCATACACCAACACAGTACAAATAAGGTACACGTTGCCATGTTAAAAAATGTACATTGGCATCAGACAATGATGCCTGACATGGAATCAGATGAAATGACTGACCAACAACCTCCCACCCAAAATAAGTAATTCCCAAATGCATTACAAAAGTTGTAGCCGTAACATAACAATGAATGCCTGTCTACATGCACATTGTGCATTGCAAAATCAACACTGCAGCTTCTGTGTGCTGTGTCAAACTCCTTCAACACACTGCTCAGCGCACAGCACAGTGAACAGCTATTGTGTGTGATGCACACCCTGAGCATCACACCTAAGCGACAAACCACATTAAAAAGCAAATTAGGCATGTACAGGATCCATAATTGGTCACAGAACATGTGCTGCAGGGACACAGTGGGCACCAGAAGGCAAACCGAGTGTACACGTGGATATCCAAGGGTAGTTGTACATGTAGTGCATCATAGTGCGAGTGTGTGGGTTAGTAAGGACATGCACTCAACATATGCATGTGCAATCAAGTGACCATCAATGTCCTCTACACATCACATGTGAACATTCACCATGTGTACACCCCAGCATGTCAAACCACAACTATCCCCTCACGCCTGAAAGGTAAACACAAGACATGAACAGGCATTGATCAGCAGAACACATCATGTACATAGGATACCACAATTACAATGTCAGGGTTCCTATCACACTGCAGGGCAAGGCAACTATCAACAACAAAACACCCCCCCTCCCTCACAAATCACCCTGACCCACTGAACAACTGCACTTGGGTCATGGAGCCTTCAACCCTCAATTTCACCTGGCCACAGGATCACCCTTCCCCTTCGTCACCATCTCCCACCTTGTGTGTAAAAAGTTGCCTGCACCCTCAGAGTCCACCTTGATTTGCAAAAACACAAAATCCAAGGCAGAAAAACGAACCAGAACAGCCTCCAGTAGATGACTTGAAGTAGCAGTACCTCACAAAGGCCAAGTACTACCACAATGATGTAACAACCAAGGTAGCACAGTAAAACAATGTCACAACAGGATGTGAACCATGTGTGGTACATAACATAGAATGATGCACCACAAACGGATGTGTACTGTCACAGCTCCCGTGTACAGGCGCAGGAGTGGCACGAACCAACCACCCCCACGGTGGCCCGGGTGCCTGCAAGGTCAAACTCACCCAGGCCTCTGAGACCCTGGTGGGGAAGGAGGGTCAGGGATATGCAGTCGGGCAGGCATTGGCACACTGGATAACTAGAATGAGTGGCAGGAGAGGGGAGGAGGAATGACATGTGAAAGTAGGGAATGCACGAAAATGTACTACCTGCATGAACACATACACAATCCTAACAAACTTGTACATCATTGTCAGGGCCTTCTGGAGTCCAGGCTTAGGAGTGGCACGAACCAACCACCCCCTCTAGGGTTTCGGCGCCTGCAAGCTTGGGGCTTACAGAGGCATCCGCAACCCCAGCGGGGAAAGAGGGTTAGGGAACATTGGTTGGATAGGTACGGGAAGCAGGAACACCGGGTAGAGGGTACAGGGTTTAGAATTGGATAGGACTCGGGGTGATTAGGGAAAAAAAACATACCAAATTGAATTACACATTCATCCATGCATTAGTGCACCCCCCAGTAAGCCTATGCAGAGCAGTTTGAAAGAAAAACAACAAGACACTTAGCTCTGGTTTTGAGTGCTGGCCTCCTGCCTGCGCACTCTCAGGTCCGGTTACAGGAGCACTTCAATGCTGCAAAGAGAGCCACAGTTAATAATCTGTGCGTGCCCATAACACACAAACACACCACCAAATAGGCCCCATAGCAACAAACTACTCTACAAACAGACAATCTGGTGTGGATGCTTCGTACCCATATGTAACATTACCCCTGTGATGGGTCACACACAGTCAATGCAGTAAGTCAGCCGCCGGTGGGTGCGTGGCAAATGGAACACCAATGTGTCACAATTCACACAACATGCAATGTTCCCTGGGTAAGCAGACAGACGCATATAGCAAGGTATGACTTCAGAACAAGTCGTGTTCCACCATGACCGAAACAAAGTAGGCAGTGCATGTTTCAAAATGTACATGGAAATGAAATGCACTGCACCCGAGTCTGTCCCTTGCTGTATGTCCCTGTGAGCTGCTCCTTTCCATGTCTCGGAAGGCTACATGGGTGATACAAGTGCCTCAATGGCCCATGGTGGACCGGAGGGTATGTGCCACTGCCCCTGCAGGTGCCCCAGACAACCTTACAATCAACTAGCCATCAGTCCACCAACACATCTGAGCTGTATTGTGTGCTTCAACACCAATATTCGTCCAAGCTCACCCTCAGTGCTGCTACTAAGCCTGCATGTGCAACTGCCCTGGTGGAAGCTTTGCTGTGTTGTGGCCCCCCTGTGCTGCTCACCTTGCCTGGAGTTCCTTGGAACACGTCAGCAGTTCTAGGATGTATGTCTGCAATCCCTGTGCCTCTGCTTGCGCACACATGTGCATGTGGGCACCAACAAACGTGTCCAGAATCCAGAAGTCCAATGGGCCATGCCTGCTGACAAAGGTGGTCTGGAGGCTCATCCCCCTGCAGAAAGGGCATGAAACAAATGATTAATGCTTTAAAGTCATCTGTGTGTGTTTCTTCAGGCATCTCATTACTGGACCATATCAGAGACGTACATCAGAAATCACACCATCAGTCCGTCTTTCACATCCAAAGTGTGGAACACACTATCTACGGCATGAATTGCAACAAGCACGTGTACAGTAAAGATAAGAAACATACTACACAATGCATAGCAATGAATGTACACATTAATCATGAAACACCCCATCTAGCAAAAGCAGAACAGTGGTCAATAACACCGCAATCATCCCCACTAGGGGTGTTAACACAAGTTACACAGCACCAGACATGCCACAGATATGACAGTCCAAAGCCCTTGTGTAATAGGCTGTTACACCCAACCATCCTTGTAAGCCCATGGATAAGGGAGGCAGGAGTGGCATATGTGAGTCAAGGACCCCAAGCAGCAAACACATACACAAGATAAGCCTGAAGGGCCCAGCTGGAACAGATAGTGGATGCTTTCAAAAGCCACAAAGCACCGCACCGTCAGATGAAAGCACAATAGACAAGCAATTTTAAACTATATTAACTAATTACACTAACTATGAAAAACCTACATTACCTAATTAAACTAACTATCAAACAGAAACTTAACTAACTAAACTAAAAGAAAAATCAAAAATGGCCACATACGACCTGGGGGGGAGGGGAGGCACCCAGGCGGGGGGAGGTACAGGGTGATGCTCAACACCCACATGCGATGATGCTGAGCCAAAAAAAAACTCCTTGGGCTCAACGCCTGCACAGCCCGACCTATGTGGGAGATAGATGGTTGTCCGAGTCTGGCTCATCCTGGAAAGGAGGACGTGGCACAGTAGCCTGGCCACGCCTAGCCGCAGCTTGCTCCTCAACGGCAGCAAGTCTGCCGGACGGGTGAGCCTGGTTCTGTGTGGCGATGTGACGTAGGTCTGCATGCAGAACCTCACGTGATACACGTGCTTCCTCTTGCAATGTAGCATGTGTAACACAGAGCTCCTCCTGCAAGGCCTGGCTGGACAACCGCTCAGTGCAGGTGTCGCGGACAGAGGAGGGTCCACATCAGAATCACTCACCCCTGACACATGGACTTGATGCTCATCCAACTCGACATGGACGTCAGAGTCGTCATCAGGGCTGGAGTCATAGGCAGCCAGAGACAAGATGGACTGTAGCACTTGGGGGTTTTCGTGGCCTACCACCCCACGACCCCCACTTGTGCCGTGTTGATGTAGTGGTAACAACCCTGTGTCTGGCATGACAACACCATCCTCCGCCTCCATTGCGTCATCACCTGAAAAATAGAGAGAAAAAAGGTCACTACACATGTCAGAAGCACACAACACACACACACACCGACAACAAACACATCAGGCAGACATTTGACACACAAAATAGAACCTGGCATGCATGCTGGGTCAACTTTGAATTGCTTCTGTGATCAGACCTGTTGAAAGGTGGCAGTTTGCATAGAAGTGGCTCTATGCAGTGCAGCAAATGTGTATGTCACTCACTACCTACATGTACAAGGACTCCATGGTGTGTGTCAGGAAATGTGAAGGCAGTGCAAGGTCAAATTCAGGCATCACGTGCACTGTGGTTTCAATGGGTAGCATATCTACAAGCAAAGCACCCCTCCACCCAAGTACAAAAGCAGGGATGCCTAGCATGGTATCAAAAGGCTGACCATACACCTGTGTATTGACAGGCAGTGTTGACTGACATCAACAGCTTAATGTGATTCAAGTGACAACACTGCAAATGATGATGGGACAGTAAGCAGGACACATGATGAAAACTATGGAGGCCGCCCACGTGTGAAGAAGACACTACAACAGTCGGACAGAGTCATTGACCATTAAACAGGCTGAGGACCCACACAGATTGTCAGACCCTAAACATGTGTGCAATGCAGTACTGAGCCACAGTTGACATGGGAAGGCTGATGAGATGCCATGCAATGTATGTCACCCAGGACTTGTATTACAGTGATCATCCAGTCAAGGACACATAGGGGCATGCGTGCAATGCACATGGAGCATGAATGTGCACTCATGTCCCTGCGGGGCATCTGACCTGTGCACAGTACAAGTGAGATACCCTGCATCAAGTACTAAGGCTGTACCACACAGCATATGTCTGGCAGATTGTACGCTGGAAGTTTGCATGTACACAGGACGCATGAACAGGAAAGTATACAATGGCAGGATTGAAGCAGACCAGTGCAAAGGTGGAACTGGGGTGCAGAGTGGCAGAGGAGGGGCAAGGGAGCATGCCTACATGGAGTACCCGCATGCAGGCAGAGGACACATGCACGTCAGTCATGCTATGACATTGTGCCTGGGCTGAGAGGAAGGTCACCCCACGCCACATGCAGAAGGGCCAGTGAGCTGGAACATGGACCGGAGGGGTATACTGGTAACCAGCATGTGAGTAGGGTGCAATAGTGGTGATGTAGACAGTCCCCGTCTGCTCCACATGTCCACCATCCAGCAGAGCAGACATGCATCACGGAAGCATTGCATTACTTACACATCACAACCATGTACATGTCACATGTAGTGGCAATCATGCACAACACATCCCACAAGTAAAACGCACACGTCCTCAACAAACACGCATCAACACTCACTGGACTGGGCATCAAAGTCCAGTATCTCTCCCACTTCTTCGACCGATTCAGGTGGTATGAACTCCGCAACGAGTGACTCATGCGGAGTGAGCTCTTCCTCCTCTGGTGCAGGCCCACAGCCAGTCACCAGAGTCAAGTTGTAATTTGAGGCATGCTTAGCCTTAGCGCTGCGTTTGAGGTCATTCCACCGCTTTTTGCACTCTTGCGGCGTGCGCACCTCATGGCCGAACGAACTGACATGTTCCGCAACATGCTTCCAGTGGGTGTCACCGTGGGCAGCCGTAGTCTGACTATTGGCACCCACTACCATGTTACGGTTGTGGCCCCGCACTAGTCCACGAGGAAGTCCAGTTCCTGCTTGCAGAAAGGCTTCTTCCTCGACGTGCAGGAGGTCGTGGCTGTGTGTGAGGTCCCAGCCTGTGCTGCAGGTGCAACCTTCCTCCTCTTGGACTGTGGCGCAGACCCTGGCTGGCTAATGCCGCCCTGACCAGTATGGCCAGTGGGTTCGGTGGATTGAGCCAAGGGAGTGGCAGGTGGAGGGACGACCAAAGGGCTGACTTGTGTCAGTGGCAGCTGGGTGCCCTCTAATGGACCCTGCGCAGCAACATCCGCTGTGGCAGGGTCATTGACTGCAACGGTCCTGGTTGGCAGACTCACAACCGGTGTGTTGTTGGGTGCATCTGCCCCTGCACTTGCCAACACCCGGCTGTTCGGAGCAGCAGATGACATAACTGCCCCAGGGACACGTGTCTTGGTCAGAGCAGCCCTGCGTGCCCCTATGGTTTCCCCCCTGCCCTGTTGGAAATCTACCAAGGGCTCCTCAAGTGCCAACGCAGCCTGTGCTGGCAGACCCTGAGCTTGGGTGGCGGTGTCCACAGCTGCACCTGCAGCTACCACTATCCTTGGGCCCGTGGCAGTCGATGGAACGGACTGCGGGTCACACGGGCGCCAGTGCCAGATGCAGAAGCTGCATCCCCCGGAACCACAGGGGGTGGTGGCATGACTGCACCAACACATGGCACAACATTGTGCTCAAGTGGCGCACCCCTGCGTCTTCCCCCTCTGTGGCCGCCCTGGACACCCTGGAGTCCCCCTACTCCCTGGTCACCACGGCCACGTCCCCGACCACGCCTGCCACGAGGAGTACGCCCAGCTGAGGCGCCCCTCACCTTTGGTGGCCTCCCAACCATGGCACAGATGCAGTAGTGCCGGCACAGATGGAGTAGTGCCAATGGGAGGTGTACACCACAATTGACCTGGGCAATTGGGGTGAAGGGGGTGGGAAGCAAGATGTTAACAGCCCCCCTGTACCTGCAAGGCTGTATGTGACCCCGGTGATGTAGTGACGGGTCATGCAACGCTCAGGCACCCCAAAACTGCAGTAAAACTGTGCACGCAACCCTGCAGCCTACACGCGTGGAATCAACCTCCCGCAGTACGCGGTGGCACCCAGTAACACGAATAACGCGTACACGTGGGACACGAAGGCTACTATCACCTCGAAAATGGGTGCGATACACAGGGGCACCCGCAGTGGGAAAAATAGCGTGTGCGACTCACCGTCTGACTAGCGCGATGCAGAAAAACACACGTAGCCAATACCCCCACCAAAAGAAGAGATACGTCCTTGATAGCTGTGAAGTTGTGATGGCGCGAGAAACAACAGGAAGCAGCAACACACGTCGGTCTCCACGAAAGGCACGTACAGCGAACTACTGCCCCCGCTCACCTTTAACCCATGCTGAGGGAAACGCCCGCGTGCGTCACGTCACTTACGCGCATTTGGCCCTTTCCTCGGAATACACGCATTCCCACGCGGACGTGCAGTTTTTCACGCGCACTGAACCACTATGCTAACGTCACGAGGGAAACGCCCGCGCACACCCGCGCGTGTCACGTCACAGAGGCGCTTACGCTTGAAGGGCCTTTGGTCCAATGAAAGCACGTACGAGTACTGACGCACTTACGTGCTAGAGGCTTTGCCTCGAATCACACGCTGACATGCACATTTTTCACGTGCCAAATCACTCCGTATCAAGCTGGCCACGCGAAAACACACGGAAGACCACGCTCCTGCCCAAAAGGCCGAATCACTGCCCCACAAAGCCCCGAGCACGCTCCCACCTGCCATCTGCTGCTGCCTGACTGCCTGCTGCCCACGTGCCCTGCTATTTGCTGCCTGCACATCAGCCAGGGGTGCAGTTGCTGTGACCACCCCTGCTGAAACTGAAGACTCCCAACTGGGATACCATCGCTCTACAGCCCAGCTCCAGAACCCAGTTGCCCATCCACTCCTGCCTCTGGGGTTGCCATGTCGGGCAGTACACCATCTGGCACTACTGGCAACCCCCAGCCAGAGAGGCAGAGGGCCACCAGCTTCACTGCCACCGAAGTTGGTGTCCTGGTGGAGCAAGTCCTGGGGCAGTATGATGCCCTCTTCGGAAGTTCCCACGCCGACAAGAATGGACGGACTTGGCTATGAACGAACATCGTGACTGCCATCAACGCAGAGGGGGTGGCAGTCCGCGACTTCCAAAATGTCAAGAAGCGCTGGGAGGACTTCAGGTCCAGGACCCTCAACAAGGCCTGGCACCTCTTGAAGGCAGCGGATGCTAAGGGGCGCCGGGGCCACCTGTCGGAACATCAGATGAGGGTCCTGGAACGCATATGCCCAGCGCTCCACGTCCAGGTCCTTGAGAGGCAGACCCATCTGGAGTCGAGCAGTAAGTGTAAATGCATACTGATTGGAAGCTGTGCGTGTGGTGGTGTCCCAGTAGTGTGCAGGTTGTACATGTGTTTTTATAGGGCCATTTATGGATGTGTATGTACAGGGCTGTGAGGCAGACACATGCAAGTCCTTTCATGTGTGAGACACATGGCTGGTGTATGTGTGGGTAAGCATGCAAGCCAAATGCAGATGTGTGAGCACACATGTTTGGATTACTGTGTATGTCAGTTGGCATGGTTGTGGTGTCACACATGGATGTTGGTTACAGCTGCATGTATGTGCACCGTGTACATGTGCATGTGTGTCTATTTGACAAGGGTGCAACAGTGATGCAACATGGATGCATGTGACACTGATATGTGGAAAACAGATTTGCAGATGTGACATGGATGCCGATCTCAACACTGCGACAGTTGGCGGAGGTGTACACATGCATGTAAGTGTGTTGGCGTGTGTGCATGTGTAGTGCACTCCCTGTGTTTCATGTGATGTCTGGCTCACCTTTGGCTGCTCAAGCTGTTGTATGTGTATGGATGGTGCTGGCTGTTGCAATATGGCTGTGGAATAGCTCATGTGTGTGAGTCAAAATGACATGTGTGTTGGGGATTGCGATGCCATGTCTGAAGTTTGACAATGCCACTCATGTGGAACTGTCATGTGTGTATGAGTCCATTGTACAGTGCCCTGATGCCTGTGTTTTATTTCTCCCTGTCTGCAGCGTCAACTGATGAAGAGGGCGGAGAAGGTGCTGTGGAGCACAGCGGCAGGGATTGCACCGCCAGCCGGAGACGCAAGGCCTGGCTCCCCTCCCAGGTTGTCATCTCGTCGGGGAGTGAGGAGTCCGGTGCCGCGTCCCAGGCTGCAGCTGCCGAGGGGAGGTCCAAGAGGCAGAGGTCGGAGTTGGACTCCTCGGCAGCAGAAGGGGCAGCTGAGACCCCACAGGGCCCAACGGAGGAAGATGGCATGGAGTCATCCAGGTTGGTGGGGGGTTTGGTGGAGGAGGAGGCCTGCAAGGGACAGAGACAGGGTCTGGAGGTGGGGATTCCACTGATGCTAGTGGTGCAGTGCAGGATGAAGGACAGGAGGCGGCACAGGCCGCCGCGGAGGTGCATGTGTGCAATCCTGTCCCTGATCCTGTCACTGCATCATCTTGCACCAGCAGGGATGCCTATGTCCATACCCGTTCTCAGGGAGGGGATTGGCTTACACCAACTGGCCTTCCTCTCCCTGCAGATGTGGCTATCCGGCACCAGGTTGAGCCTGTCCTGGGTGGGGTGGCGTTGCGTCAACGTGCCATGCGTGGTGACCTGCAGTCTTTTTATGAGCAGACTTCACGTCTTCTCGCATGGCTCGTTGACCGCGGTGACCCACTGGGACAGCTCAGCAGGGCCGGATTCCTCCGTTTCCTGGACCTTGTTCCGACCCCCTCCTCAACTGAACCCCCTATGCCCCAGTCGTCCTCCATGCCATCTTCCCACCCATGCATCACCTGGGTGCCCTGTGGAGCTGCCTCTGACCCTGCGGCCAGGCTGGTGGACAACAGATCCCTGCCACAGTCGGGAGTCGGACGTTCACCAGGGGTGGCCACCTCCACAACTGCACCCCAGCTGGAGGAGGATGTGCAGGCAGCAGGAACCAGGGCACAGGCAGCAGCACAGCAGCAGCAGCAACAAGGTGGGAGTCATGATGACTCGGGGCCTTCATCATCGGAGGGGAAGGCATCGGCCAGAGGGCAGGAGGACCCTGGACGGGAAGTGTCTTTCGTGTGGCAGCGGTTGGGCCATGCAATAGATGCGGAGCGGCAGCGGGCGAAAGAGGCACGGCTCACGATGGTCAGGGCGGAGAACTCCATGCGGAGGGCCCTGAGGCGGGCCGAGTGCCTCGAGGCCATTCGCAGGGACCTCGAGTTCCAGATGACATCGTCCCTGCGAACCCTCGGGGCCATGGAAGAGGACCGCCTCTGGGACATCGAGCAGGAGTTCGATGATGCCCTAGCCCGGGACATCCAAAAGTGAGCCGTCGGACTAGCCCGCTGCCCTTGTAAATAGTTATGTAGTTAGTGTTAGGTTTCCTTTGCTTTTTTATTTATTTTGGACCTTTTGGACAATGGACCACATTTTTGTATATAGTTTTTTTATTAGGTAGTATTTTTAGATAGGTTTCATTTCTTCAGTTGGGATCATGGACCCTGGATTGTTTATCTGTATATAGTTGACTGTTGGATTATACTTTTTTTTGGGATTTACCCATGGAGCAATGGTTTTCCGTTTTGTTTTTCCCTTGGATTTACTTTTTTGAACTGTGACTTTGGACACCTTTCCTTTGGATTATGATTTGATGTTTTTCATTATTTTACGGACATGCTGCTTTTCGTTTTTTTAATTCCCATTGTCGTTTGTTTATTTTTAATTCCATTTATGTTGCTTTTAATACATTTTTTTCAACAAACTTCAATGTGTAGTATCATCTCATTGGTTTCATGCATGTCATGATATGGGTTTTGACATTCACTTACACCCATTGTGTGTATGTGAGGGACATGTGTTCATTTACATACTTGCCATTGGGGTTGTATCATGTAATTGGCATTTCTAAGTGGGTAGATGCAATGCTTGGGTGGGTGTTTGGCATGTGGAGGCTGCCCATAAGGGCCAGGGATCTAGATTGTGATGACGTGTTGGCTGGGGGACATGTGTCGGGGCCTGCGGGCAGGTGCCCTGCACTGCTGGGGGGTGGGGGTGTAGGGGGACATGAGTGGGACATGAGTGGGGGCCTGCGGGCAGGTGGCCTGCACTTCTGGGGGGTGGGGGTGCAGGGGGACATGAGTGGGGGCCTGCGGGCAGGTGCCCTGCACTCCTGGGGGTCGGGGGTGCAGGGGGACATGAGTTGGTGATCAGTGGTGCAAGCGGACAGGTGGCTTGTCTGTGGTGCATGGCCATGGTGGATGGGCTGCCTGGGAGACATGACCAGGCGTGCAGGGTAGTCCCCTGTGGTGTGGTCTGCCTGGGGCCGTGGAGGGTGTAGATGGAACAGCTGGGAGGACCCACACTGCCAATTCACGTGTAGGATTCCCTGCGCACCCCCGAAATTCACGTACCCCGCTCTGACAGGTAAATCGCGTGTGAAACTTCCCGCGAACACCTTAAATACACGTACCCCACTCGCACACGGCCTATCGCGGGTGAAAATTCACGCAAACCCCAGAAATGTTGGCCTGTGCTAGCGAGCGGGGTACGTGTATTCCTGGGCTTCGCGTACAGTTTCACCTGCGTTTTCAGCAGGGTACATGTATTACAGGGTTCGCGGGAAGTTTCACATGCGATTGAGCGGGGTACGTGTATTACGGGGGTGCGCGGCAAGTTTCACACGCGATAGGCCTTGGGCGAGCGGGGCCACTCACTGTCTGCGTGTAGAAGAACGCGTAGCCAACACCCACCCGCTGTGCAGTAATAGCGTGTGAACCCCAACGCCTGGAAAACACACACACCGCACCCCACGGAAAGCACGTACAGGGCAATGGAAATCTACGTGGGATCTTCAAGCCCTGCCAGGGCAACACCCGTGCACGATACGTCACAGACGCGCTTACGCTTGAAGGGCCTTTGGTCCAATGAAATCGTGTATGCGTGCTGACGCGCTTACACGCTAAGGGCCTTTGTTCCAATGAAATCGCGTATGCGTGCAGACGCACTTACGCGCTAAGGACCTTTCCTCGAATTACACGCTAACGTGCAATTTTTTCACGTGCCAAATCACTCCATATCACGCTGGCCACGCGAAAACACACGGAAGACCACGCTCCTGCCCAAAAGGCCGAATCACTGCCCCCCAGAGCCCCGAGCACGCTCCCACCTGCCATCTGCTGCTGCCTGACTGCCTGCTGCCCTCGTGCCCTGCCATTTGGTGCCTGCACATCAGCCATCTGCAGGGGTGCAGTTGCGGTGCCCACCCCTGCTGGAACAGAAGACTCCTGACTGGGATACCATCGCTCCACAGCCCAGCCCCAGGACCCAGTTGCCCACCCACGCCTGCCTCGGGGGTCGCCATGTCGGGGCAAACACCATCTGAGACCACTGGCGACCCCCAGCCAGAGGGGCAGAGGGCCACCAGCTTCAGTCAGAAGGAAGTTGGTGTCCTGGTGGAGCTTGTCATGGGGCATTATGATGCCCTCTTCAGATCATCACGCGCCGACAAGGAAGGACGGAACAGGATCTGGGACGACTTTGTGGTTGCCATCAACGCGGAGGGGGTGGCAACCCGCAACATCAAGCAAGTCAAGAAGCGCTGGGAGGACTTGAGGTCCAGGACCCTCATAAAGGCCCGGCGCCTCGTGGAGGGGGGCCGGGGCAGCATGAGTACCATCCAGATGAGGGTCCTGGAACGCGTACGCCCAGCGCTCCATGCCCAGATCCTTCAGAGGCAGACCCGTCTGGAGTCGAGCGGTAAGTGGCCAAGCATTGCTGTGTGAGACAGGGCATGTTGCAGTGTGCTGCTTGTCTGATATTTGCCTGTATGTGTGACATAGGCCATGTACGCATGTGTGTGTGCAGGGACATCATGGTCATGCATGTGAGACCAGTAATGTGTGAAGCACACGGTTGGTGTATGTGTTTAAATGCAACATGGGGAGCCCTATGCGGAATGGACACATGAGAGCATGCCTGTCTCTGTTCCTGGACATGGGTGGGGGTGAGGGATGGGTGCTGATGCCATGTACATGTATGGTGTCAATGTCTGTGTGTCTGACCTGCGTGTATGTGACTTGTGAAAGCCATGGATGCATGACACATGTCTGTGACAATGTTCAGAATCACTAATGCAGCCTAGTTATCCTTGCATCCACTGTGTCTGGGGTGTACGAGTCCAGATGGATGAAATTACAGTGAAGTGTGTGCATGTGATAGGCATGATACTGTGACTGCATCACCATGCACCAGTGCACCACCATGCACCAGCAGGGATGCTCCATCCCAGGCCCGTCCGCAGGTAGGGGGGATGTCCATGTCATCTGATGATTTCTACTCCGAGAAGCACCAGCCGGCAGGCGGAAGCCGGCGCCCACAACGGAGAAGGCCCGCAAGGATAAGGCCTGTTCCTGCGCCTGTGTGCCTCACTCTCCGGAATCCAAGGAGCGGGCAGGAGCCCCTCCCGATCCTCAACCACAAAGCAAGCCTACCATCAAAGTAAGCCTACCAGCATAGGAAGCTCCTGCTACCCCTATCACACGAGACAGCATATCTCTGTCTCTCCGATGCTTCGGCTCCACAATCAGCTGATTGCGAGCGCGAAGATTACGCCGACAGCCTGATCCCAAAATGGCCGACTTACGCGGCAACTACGACACGCAAGGGAGACCAGCCCTCGGTTGCCAGGCAACCCGTTGATTTCTACTCCCAGAAGCACCAGCCGGCAGGCGGAAGCCGGCGCCCACAACGGAGAAGGCCCGCGAGGATAAGGCCTGTTCCTGCGCCTGTTCATAGCACTGTGGGCATGGGCACCAGATGCTGCCCATCAATCCCGATAGAAAAGGCTCCTAATCGCACACTATTCCGTGTAACCATGTGAGTAGAACCTCGCCCTCTATACCCACTACAGCATCTAATGCACTCCATCAGTTTACTGCTGTTACACCCAGCTGGCATAAAAAAGATTGGACAATCACGATGTCTTTAGCACCATAGCACCCCGCCCTGACGGTACTTCTATGCATCCTAGTTATATACTGCAGTCTGCACAGCCGAGGACATTAGGATGTACAATCTATCCCTCAATCTCTATACGTCTTGACTTCTTGCGATTTCGCTCTGCAACTGCCCTTTCTCACTCAGGCGGCAAATGCGTATCTACCTATAGTTGTGCCTATGGTCACTAGCAGACCACTGTGTTGTGCCTTATGGTCACTAGCAGACCACTTTTTAGACTGTCTTGTGCCTTATGGTCACTAGCAGACCACTGTATTGTGCCTTATGGTCACTAGCAGACCACCACTTTCAGACTGTGTTGTGCCTTATGGTCACTAGCAGACCACTGTGTTGTGCCTTATGGTCACTAGCAGACCACTTTTTAGACTGTGTTGTGCCTTATGGTCACTAGCAGACCACCACTTTCAGACTGTGTTGTGCCTTATGGTCACTAGCAGACCACTCTTGGTGTTGTGCCTTATGGTCACTAGCAGACCACCACTTTCAGACTGTGTTGTGCCTTATGGTCACTAGCAGACCACCACTTTCAGACTGTGTTGTGCCTTATGGTCACTAGCAGACCACTCTTGGTGTTGTGCCTTATGGTCACTAGCAGACCACCACTTTCAGACTGTGTTGTGCCTTATGGTCACTAGCAGACCACTGTGTTGTGCTTTATGGTCACTAACAGACCACTTTTTAGACTGTGTTGTGTCGTATGATCACTGCCTTGGTCACTGACCATAGTCCACTGCCAAACACTGCATTCTACTGCACCATTTCCTCACAGTGCAACCTAGGCATACTGCCATTGCACTTGCTATGTACTCGCTACCCGTCCTCACATGCTTATTTAGCACACTACTCACACTCATGACCACACTACACCCTTCTATATCAAAACGCAGCCCCCACCATCAAATCAGCCTGCGTCATCGAACTCACACGATGGGCCTCCTGCCCGTGCCATCACACATTCCAAATAACACTACACTAACACCCAACCTCCGCCTCAGACTAGACAGACTCAGAATCCGCACCATTCATATACACCACCCAGCATCACCTGCACACTTACTACTCAGAAACTGCAGACTCAGCTCACGCACACCCAAAGTGCACACACCTCACCACTGTGATAATACCTCCACACGTAACATACTTCAACCCACTCGTACATCACAGAACGGAAACCCCTACCCTCAAGTTACTACCGCACATAAAATAGACGCTCATACTATACCCACAAAAATCCCTTGCCTTCGCCCTGCACTATGCAAATGTGCATTAATCAATGTACGATCTCTCAATGCCCACGCATTAGAACTAAATGACCTAATAACTACGCAAAACTTAGACCTACTCGCAATCACAGAGACATGGCTCAACGAAGCTTCCGGCCCAGCCATCTCACTAGCCCTACCTCAAGGATATGCCATCCTTAGACAAGATAGGACAGCTAGAACAGGAGGGGGAGTAGCCATTATCTAAAAAGACTCTCTCTCTATCAGAACCGTATCCCACCAAGAGGAAGAGAATATTGACATCCTATCAGTCAAATTAGCACTCTCTCCAAACAGCACAATAAATATTCATACCATTTACCGTCCACCAGGCCCAACAGTTAATTTCTTAAATCAAATCAACCACCTCATAGGAAACAACCTAAAAAAATCCACAAAAACACTACTTATAGGTGACTTCAACCTGGGGTTCAACGATCCTAAGGACAAAACCGCTATCTCCCTAACCAAAGACCTCCAGGACCTAGGTTTCTCTCAAAAAAGCACATCGCCTACTCATGCTAAAGGACGCATCCTAGATTGGATTGCAGATCACAACTGTAACACAGCCATCACCTCAAATACCAGCCTCCAATGGACTGACCATAACCTTCTCCTATTTGACATCCCTGTCTCACTAGGCGTTATAGTGCCTACTAAAGCACCTGCGACCATAGCCAGAAGTGCCAAAAACTCACCGCAGACAACATCAGTGCACTCCTCAACCTACCTTGCCTAGCACCCCCATTCTCCGATGACCCTAACACCCTCGCAGAAATATTCAAAGACACTATCACTATGGCTGTCAACACTGTTGCTCCATTGGAAAACAAAAAAGAAAAAAAATCCTTCCACTCCAACTCATGGTTCACAGAGGAACTACAGACACTCCGCAAAGAGAAACGCTTAGCCCTAAAAAACTGGCAGCGTAACCCATGCGATACCACAAAAGCTAACTTCAAATCCTTAGCAATAAAATACAAAAACGCAATCTTCCTTGCCAAATCTGAAGCCTACAACCATCGCATCGCTAATGCCAACTCCCACTCTAAAGAACTCTTCAAAATATTCAAAGAGCTAACTGTACCTCTTTCATGCCCTGATGAGATTGTCAAAGATGAGGCATGGTGTACAAGCATTCAATCAGCCATGCTTACAAAAATAAACCTCCTCCAAAACAAAATATCCCATCACTTCAACACACTACCAAAGCAAAGTGCCAATGCACAGATAAGACCTAATGCAAATGTAAAAAATGTGCCCAAATTTGCATTTACTGAAATCTCTGAAACAGAGGTCACTGACATTCTCAGACACCTCAAACCTTCTCAATGTAAGGGTGATATATGCCCCCCTAAAATCATCAAAGATTGCGGAGAAACACTCGCACCTCTTCTCACCGCCTTCATCAACGCCTCCTTCAAAACGGGCATTGTCCCAGACAGCCTTAAAGAGGCTTGGGTACGCCCTCTCCTAAAAAAACCATCACTTGACCCTGCTAACCCCAACAATTACCGACCCATAACCACAGTCCCTTTCCTCCTGAAACTACTCGACAAGGCCGCCCACAAACAGATTCAACTATTCATTGAATCTAATGCAATCCTTGGTAAAAGACAATCCGGGTTCCGTAAGGGACACGGAACGGAAACCGCCCTTCTAGACTTAAAAAATGAAATCGCCAACATCCTAGACAAAGGTAAACCCGCCCTCCTCCTTCTCCTTGACCTATCAGCTGCATTTGATCTGGTAGACCACTCTACCCTTACCAGTCACTTGACACACTCTGCACATTTTTCAAAGGGCGCAGCATCCTGGGTAACATCCTTCTTAGAGGGAAGAGCAATGAAAGTATTCTCCAACACAGCACATGCAGCACCATCCATCATCCACTGTGGTGTTCCACAAGGTTCCTGTACTGCCCCCACGCTCTACAATCTTTTTACGAAGCCACTATTTGATAAACTAGATTCACTGGGGATCACTTACACAAACTACGCCGACGATACCCAGGTTCTCCTCCCCTTGACAGGGAATTATCACCAAGACACCAACACCCTACAGCAAATCTACGCTACCATACAAGCATGGATGGCCACTAACGGCCTCTGTTTGAACAGGGATAAGACCGAAATCCTCATTTTGGGTCAGAAATCTACCCTCTCCAACCTCAACCCCCTATACACCAATTTTAACATCGACAACTGTATCATCCCAGTCCTTTCTTCAGTCAAAACACTGGGGGTCCACATAGATGCAACACTATCCATGGACAAACAAGTAAGCGCAATAGTCTCGGCCGCAGCATTGAATATTAAACTTATTAACGCAATAAAACCCTTCCTAACCAAGGATGGCTGCCTGTCCATCGCCCGAGCAACTATTGGAGCCAAATTAGACTATTGTAATGCACTCCTAGCTGGCACTTCCCAAAAAAATTTATCTAGGCTCCAAACAACCCAAAACAATGCTCTCAGAGCAGCCCTCAGCATACCCAAAAGAGAACACATCACACAAGCCAGAAAGGCAGCGCACTGGCTCCCAGTCAAAGACCGTATATCCTTCAAAATCCTCACAATCGCTCATAAATGCATCAACCTCACAGCTCCCTCTTATCTATCTGAAACAATAGGTAGATCTCAACCCACAAGACCTAGAAGAGTCCAATACACGAACCGGCTATCAATACCTCGCATCAACAGAACTAAAGCAGGAGGCATAGGCTTCCCCTTCCTCGCACCTAAGCTATGGAATGCCCTACCTACTGACCTCAGAGCGGATGCCTCTCTCTTCTCTTTCCGAAAAAAGCTCAAAACTGCCCTTTTCAACTGAACCATTTCTCACTTGCTCTCCTGCTGCTCATGCATATATGAAAAAAAGTATATCTCGTCCAATGTAACCTCACGGACATATACTCACGGATATGAGCTGTATGTAACTAAGAATAAGCAACACTGTAACTAGCGCCACGATGCCTTCGGTCTGATGTGCGCTCAACAAATGTGAATAAATAAATAAATAAATAATAAATCTGACTCCCTTCCACCTGCGGACGAGGGGACCCCTGGCCGTATGGAGAAGGTCCTGATTGGTGTCGCGTTGCGCACGGGTGTCATTCGTGATGACGTGCGTGCTTCCTGGGTGGAGCACGCACGTCATCACGAAGAGCACCATGCCAACGTGGCCCAGTTGGGAGCGGCCGTGGTCGGGGGTTTCATACATGTGTCGGCCACTCTGGCGACCCTCTCCTCTGTGGAGGCTATGCGCCAGTCGTTCTCCATGCCGTATTCCGGCCCAGATGCCACCAGGGCCCCCTGTGGACCTGCCCCGACCAATGCAGCCAACTCGGTGGGGATCCCATCCCTGCCACAGTGGGGAGTCTGAGGTCCAGCAGGGGTGGACACACCAGCAACTGGACCCCAGCAGATGGAGGATGTGACGGCATCATCGGGCAGGGCACGTGCACGATGGCGTCGGTGGATTCCATCAGCCTGGATGCCGTCGTGCTGGCACAGGCAGTTGCGTCGGAGGCAGCGGCAGGCTCGACATGGGAGGCATCATGGCTCGGGGCCATCAACATCAGGGGGGCAGGCATCGGCCGGAGGGCAGGAGAACCCTGGAATGGGAGTGTCTTCCGTTTGGGAGCGGTTGGGCCAGCAGATAGGTGCGGAGCGGCGGCGGGCGGGGGAGGAACGGCTCACAAAGGTCAGGGCGGAGAACTCCATGCGGAGGGCGCTGAGGCGGGCTGAGTGCCTCGAGGGTATTCGCAGGGAGTTGGAGCTGGACACCGCATTATCCCTGCGAGACCTCGGGGCCAGGGAACATGCCCGCCTCCAAGCCATTGAACAGGAGTTCGATGATGCCCTGGCCCATGGCATCAAGCAGTGAGCCGTCGGACTAGCCCGCCGCCTTTGTATATAGTTATTTAAGTTTAGGTTTCATTTCTTTATTATTATGATTTGGAGTCCACGGACTGTGCTCCACTTTTTGTATATAGTTGTATTTTAGATAGGTTTTTTGTTAGGTTTCATTTGCTTTTGGGATAATGGACCCTTCAGACTTTCTTTTTCAATTTTCAGGACATGTATATACTTTCTTTTAGTCATATTCACATGAAGTAATGTTTTTTTATGCTTTTCATCTTTGGATTTCGTTCTATGGACTTTGTGGATGCACCACTTATATTTTTTCATGTTTTGGATTTCTTTTCTTGCTTGAATTTGAGTTTCTTTTTCTTATTTCAAAAATGATTTCTTCATTTGCATGTGTGCTTTTCATTTTGACATTTGTTATACTTTTTAATACATTTCTTTATTCAACATTATTGGTTTGGTGTACAGTGATGATTTTGGTGCATGTCTCCATGAGCATTGGCACAGTCATGTGTTGCAACTGTGTGGCTCTGTAGGACATTTGCTGATGGGCATGCTGGTTCTTTTCAGACTATCATGGAATGGGTGATTTACTAGGGAGTGGGTACAGTGGTTCGTTGGGCGTTTGCACTCGGGGGTGGAGGGGTGGGATTTGGGTTGGCATTAGGGCCATGGGTCTGTACAGTCATGGCGTGGTGTTTGGGGGACATGTGTGGGGGCCTACTGGCAGGTACCCTGCACTGCTGGGGGGTGGGGGTGCAAGGGGACATGAGTGGGGGCCTTCTGGCAGGTGCCCTGCAATGCTGGGGTGTGGGGGTGCAAGGGGACATGAGTGGGACATGAGTGGGGGCCTGCTGGCAGGTGCCCCGCACTGCTGGAGGGTGGGGGTGCAAGGGGACATGAGTGGGGGCCTGCTGGCAGGTGCCCCGCAATGCTGGGGGGTGGGGGTGCAAGGGGACATGAGTGGGACAAGAGTGGGGACCTGCTGGCAGGTGCCCCTCAGTGCTGGGGGGTGGGGTGCAAGGGGACATGAGTGGGACATGAGTGGGGGCCTGCTGGCAGGTGCCCCGCAATGCTGGGGGGTGGGGGTGCAAGGGGACATGAGTGGGGGCCTGCTGACAGATGCCCTGCACTGCTGGGGGGTGGGGGTGCAAGGGGACATGAGTGGGGGCCTGATGGCAGGTGTCCCGCAATGCTGGGGGTGGGGGTGCAAGGGGACATGAGTGGGACATGAGTGAGGGCCTGCTGGCAGGTGCCCCGCAATGCTGGGGGGTGGGGGTGCAAGGGGACATGAGTGGGACATGAGTGGGGGCCTGCTGGCAGGTGCCCCACACTAATGGGGGTGGGGGTGCAAGGGGACATGAGTTGGTGATCAGTAGTGCAAGGAGACATGTGCCTTTGCTGGGGGTCATGCCCATGTTGGGTGGGCTGCCTGCGGGACATGACCAGGGCTGCAGGGTAGTCCCCTGTGGTGTGGGCTGCCTGCAGGGGCCGTGGAGGGTGTACAGGGAACACCTGGGAGGACCCACACTGCCAAATTACGTGTAGGACTCCCCGCCACCCCCGAAATACACGTACCCTGCTGGAATCGAGTGTGAAACTTCCCGCGCACCCCTGAAATACACGTACCCTGCTGAAATCGTGTGTGAAACTTCCCGCGCACCCCAGTAATACACGTACCCCGCTCGCACAGGGCCAATCACGTGTGAAACTTCCCGCGAACCCCAGTAATACACGTACCCTGCTGAAATCGTGTGTGAAACTTCCCGCGCACCCCAGTAATACACGTACCCCGCTCGCACAGGGCCAATCACGTGTGAAACTTCCCGCAAACCCCAGTAATACACGTACCCTGCTGAAATCGCGTGTGAAACTTCCCGCGATCCCCAGTAATACACGTACCCTGCTGAAATTGCGTGTGCAACTTCCCGCGCACCCCTGAAATACACGTACCCTGCTGAAATCGCATGTGAAACTTCCCGCGCACCCCTGATATACACGTACCCCGCTCGCACAGGGCCAATCACGTGTGAAACTTCCCGCGAACCCCAGTAATGCACGTTCCCCGCTTGCCATGCTGGTACAGGGTTAGCGCAGCCCTTTGCGCTGGATTGGGTATTTTGATGGCTTTTCCCTGCGCGAGGGGCATTCTTGGGGGCGTAACTGGCACTGCTGCAGGGTCGCTGCGCCACTGTGTGCCACGGCTGGTTTTGGTAGCTGAAATCCATGAATACGCTGTGCGCGGAAATAGATTTTAGCGCACACGGCTGGCGCAGAGATTTGCACGCGCACACTGTGCGCCAGCCGCGTGTGCCACTTGTGCACTAAATTCTATGAATTACCCCCCATGTGTTTTTGCAACTGGTTTGTGGCGATTTTGTCCATTATATTCAAGATAAAGTTCAAATTGGTTATAGGACGTAGATTACATGGGTCTTTGGGATCCAGACCCGCCTTCTTGACTAGGGGAGTTATTGTGACCTCTTTAATGGTTTTTGGGACTATTCCCTCTATAAACGAGGCGTTGATGATTCTGGTAAGAGTAGGTGCGAAAAGTTCTTTATTGTCCAATATAATATTTGTGGGAAGTGTGTTTTCCTCACAAGAGGTAGGTTTCAATTTGGCCAACAGCAGACAAAAATCCTCCTCTGTGATAGCTGCAAACTGAAACTTTCTCTACTTTTAGATGAAGGGTTTTCTATAGGGAGGGTTTCTGAGCTAATGGTGTCCCTTGCTTGTATGATGTTATTTCTAGCTTTTAAAATTTTGGCGGCAAAAGCTTCTTGGACTCTATCGCAGTCTTCTTTGGAAGGGTTGTGGGGTAGTGAAAGCACCTTGGGTTTTTCAATTGTCTTGAGTATTTCAAAGAGTTTACTAGTTGAGTTTGCGGCTGCCTCAATTTCTGTTATAGTAATTTAATTTGGCTTCTTTAATTGCCTTTCTATACTCATTATCTGTACGTTTCCAAACTTCCCTATTTTCTTGGGTTTCGTTCCGTAGCCATACTCTTTCCTTGACATGTTTTGCTTGTTTGAGTGTGTTGATTTCATTGTTGTACCATTTGCATTGGTTATTATTTTTCCTGACAGACTTGTTTTTTAATGGGCCATGCTTGTCTACTAACTTTTGCAAATGTGTGGTGTATTTCGATAACATGAGTTTGCAGCTATCATTTTCTGCAAATGACTCAAAGATTTGTTGTAGACATGGTTTTAGCTGCTCAGGCCCTAAATTCTTGAAATTTCTGCTCCGGATTTTCACACGAGGGTTCTCCTGCTTAATAGGTGGGGGTTCTAATATTATCTCAAAAGTGACCAAACTATGGTCTGACCAAATGCAAGGCTCAGTTGAGACTTGTGCTGAGTGCAAATTGTTTGTGCAAATCCAATCCATCTGATTCCCTTGAGGTGTTGTGGGATCATTGGTTATTATCTGGAAACCCATATTGTTCAAGGAACTTTCCAATGCCAAGGCCTCTTTATCGACTGGGTTCCCCCTCCACCTGTCCATGTCACCCACTAATAAGGTGGAGGAATTTACCGAAACTAGCTTGCTGATTTGAACTGCAACCTCATTATCAAAGTCCGAGATTAGGGAAGGGGGTCTGTAAACCACGATGATGTTCAGACAGTTGTTAGGTGTGTGAGTCAGCTTCAGATGAATAGTCTCCCAGCCTATACATTCGGAGCTAGCTTTGAAAAGGTGTAGAGCCTCGTTTGGCTATTACTGCCACTCCACCACCCAGTCCTTTGTCTCTGTTTTTATTATACAGAATGTATCCCTCTGGAACAGCGATTGAGGCTACTGGGCCGATCGGCTCCTTCAGCCATGTTTCTGTTAAACAAAGAAGGTCTAAGTCCCTCTCTTTAATTAAATCATGAACGCTAAGGGCTGGACTCTAACAATATGAAACTCTTTTGGGCCCTTATTACATGGGACATAGAGCATTACATCCCTTCTTTCGTGAATATTATAAATTAGGCCAAATGAAGCCCTGACTTTGCTAAATGATGTGTGGTCTCAAAGGGTGAGGAGAGTGATGTTTGGCCAGCTGGACTATGAGGGCCCTAGAAAATAATACTGCCTGTAGTTTCAAATCTCTCCCACACTACAGGAGATTATCACAACACATTTATTACCAACTGTATTTGAGAACCTAGGTAACTCGTGCATGGTTTCCAGCCCTGTGGGAGGAACATATAATGTATATGTCAATGGGTAGATGGGCTTAACAAATTAGTTTATGGTTCTTAATGAACTCCTAAAATGTGGAGGTTTTCAGCTATTTCCTGAACATGATCAACAAAGGATTCAGATGAATGCATCCGGATACTGAAGTAAGGGGGAGTATTGGAAATGGACGGCCGTCCAGGGAACCTGACATCAATAGAGTTTACCCCAGAGAGTGAAATAGTGTTTCTGGTCACAGATAAGCTACTCCTTGAGGGTTTATTTGAGGAAGATCAGAATTTTCAGTACTCCATTCCATAAACCATATGGCCTCATTATGACCATGCCGGGCGGGTAACAACGGTGCCTGTAAGCCTACCAGCACCGTTGTTACCGGACCGGCATAGTACGACTCTGCGGCAAGTGCCGTCCCACCTGGCACCCCCCTGCAGAGTTTCATAGAAGCACCGTCACCGTTTTTAACAGTGCTGGTGCTTCTGTGGTACCCATTACCATTGAGTCCTATGGGACTAAGTGGGAATGGGGATTAACATTTACAGACGCCTAACTTCCCGGAACACTGGGGTCGGAATCCCCCTGTAATTCTGGCAAGCCAGGCGCCAGTAAATATTGCAAGTCCAGCAACAACCCGCTGGTAGCAACGGCAGGGTTACCGCCGGACTTGTAATAAGGCCCTTAGTCTTATTAAAACCTTCTTTATGTTAACTACATATATGATTAATGAACCCATGATTTTTTTAGGCTAGCGCGACCAACTAAAACCATCCTGCCATTTCTCATTACTTCTTGAGGTTGGGAGTAGAACCTCAGGGTTCTGGTTGCGCAGTTAGTCCCATAATTAGTGAGAATGAAGAGTGCACTGGTAGTTGGTTCTACTCACCTACCTTAAACCTATTCTCTTAAGACACATATGCATTCTAAAAGAATATTCTACACAATACAAGCCTCCCATTTCCTGTTTTCCACATCCACACAAACCAGCATCACCACACAAAGTAACACACTCCCCACACCTGAGTGAAGGTGGGTGGCCCAACTAAGTCCAATCGCACTGTGCCACCCATGACCTGACATTCAAAATCTACTACCTTCTGCTCAACCACCTTCACTCACCACACTCTAACCATACACACCCCAGACACCTAAAGAATAGCCACACCCTGATCCACCCCAAACCGAACACCTCTCTTACCAACTCATAAACATGACAAGTCAAACACTGGTCTCTCTCTCTCTCTCTCTCTCTCTCTCTCTCTCTCTCTCTCTCTCTCTCTCTCTCTCTCTCTCTCTCTCTCTCTCTCTCTCTCTCTCTCTCTCTCTCTCTCTCTCTCTCTCTCTCTCTCTCTCTCTCTCTCTCTCTCTCTCTCTCTCTCTCTCTCTCTCTCTCTCTCTCTCTCTCTCTCTCTCTCTCTCTCTCTCTCTCTCTCCAGATCTTTCTGTACAGTATGTTTACTTTCTTTGAATTCTCTTCTTCATGTTCTCGATGCACAGGCAGTCCTGACAGTTGTTGCTCCTCTTTGTATGTTGAGAATCCCATGTGTCACCCAGTTCATTATACCCTCTGCTGCCCATACTTTGAAATGATAGGCTGTCCCTGGGTTGCAAGGCTTGGAACCTCACTTTCCTATGATAACACTTTTTACATATTTATCTATGTCACTCTTTTCAATCTGATGTGCCTGATTCAGTTGTTGTATCAGATCGTTTACATATTCCAGGGGTGTTTCATGTCCAGCATCATCTGAGGTAACCCAGAAACAGAAGACAACTGGTAGGTGAGTATGCCACCTAAGCATCAGATAAAACGAGGTCAACCCAGTGGTATCACTGCGTGTTCAATTGTAGGAAATCGCCAAAGTAGCCACATGCTGGCGGCAGTGTAACTTGTCTTCTACGGCAGTGGCATACCCTGCATGTCTGCCAATGTCGTGTTGAACCTATTTGCTTGGGCATCACCTGTGGATGATACAGGGATATGTGGGTTTCCGTTACACTGATGGGACTAATATTTTCATGTGTGGAACATGATTCAAACTCAGAACCTTGATCTGAATATAGTAATACAAGCAATTCATAGTGCACAAAGAATTGTTCTCATGGCACATGGGCTACTGTGGTTGTTCTGTTATCTTTGTTGGAGAGTCTTGTGTATAAGGAGTGTAATGAACGATGATCACTATAATATCCTGTACCACTTATCAATTAACTTGCACACTTAAGAAAATAAATTCGGCCCAAGTTTGTAAGTCTTTATGATAGACCACAACCCGGCTGGCAGTTTTGCTGTAGTTCAGTTGACCCATGACTTTCAGTATTGCTGAACATCCTCAGTCAAGCGTGGCCAAAAATGTACAAGTTCTATGTTAACATCTGTCCCTAGGTGTCCATGTTGGTCACGTGTGTTCTAAGATTCGCCTTGACCTATGTAGGATCACAATGGCTACTGAGCTGTAAATGCCTACAGGTTGGAAATCTAGCCTTTGCACTTAAGTGAATAAAAGTCTGGGCTGCTAGCTGGGGTATTTCCCTGTGTAATTCTGAAGGAGACCTGAAAACATTCCCCAACTAGTTTCATAACCAAAAGATTGGTATCTCCTTCTTCTACCTGGGTCGAATTAGTAGATTGTGTAGTTGGAATTAAGGTATGGTAGCATTGGGCAGGCAAGATGGTTTCATTCCTTTACAAAGTTTAAAGTCCAGCAGGGAGAAGGTCTTGGCTTCTTACCAAAGGGTATAGCCCTTAATGACAGGGGTATCTGGTTTGACGTCTTCGCCACCTTCAGATCAAGAGCCCTTCTCAGAAGATTCATAATGGAAGGTCTGCTCTATGGCCCCCGGTAAATCTAGTCAAGAGGAAGTAAGTGGAGGTGAGTTGAATTTTCAAGTGCTCGGAGATCCAGAGAGTTCTTTGTGATGCACTGCTTGTATATTGGCAGAAACCTGAAGTGGGGCTGTTTCATCCACTTTGCCAATGTATGTGGACCCATCTTCTTGTGATGTAAGCCCTGTGACCCCACTTTTAACAACAAATGTCACATATTGAAGCATGAGCATAGGAGTTGAAAGGTAGATCCGTATTTGACAGATTTTATATAGAGCAAAACAATAGGGTTCAAGTAAGGGTGGAACTAAATTAAAATGTTTCACCTTAAAAGAGTGTGTAGGAGCAAGCAGAGTGAGGTAGGTCAGCAAGAGACAGAGAAGAATTTTGCATTTCAAGAAGTATTTATTGTAAATAATAAGAAAAATACCCAACTTTCCTTACTCTAAGTGTTTCCCTACCTAACAACTAAACTAGGGTGCTTGTCATTTTTTCTAAAGTCCAAAGTAAAGTCTGTCCTCTGTCGGCTACGTGAAGATCTAAAGAAATTATAGCTTTATCTCCACCAGGGATCCAGTAGTCACAAGGACTAAAGCGTTGATAATTATTCCCCTCTACATTTTTCCTGGCAGGAAAGGTAGCCTCTGAAGTTAAGGGGAGGAAGGTGAGCCCCAAACTAGTTCCAGTGATGTTATGCTAATCATAAGACTCCGACCAATCATGATGTCGAGGTCCTACAATCACTGAGAAGTGGACTGGGTCTGTCTTTAATTTTAATGGGGATGTTGGGCTGGTGGAAACTATTATGTGCGCCAACACTTTATCAGGTTGTTGATATCCCACGACTGACACCATATGTGGTAGGTAAGAAAAAGGAGACAGATTCGAATTTGCCATTATAAGAAGTATTTATTGGAACTAGTAGGAACAATGCCTCACTTTCCCTACTGTAAGTATTTCCCTACCTAGCACAACTAAACTAAACTAGGGTGCTCGTCATCTATTCTAAAGTCCAAAGTAAAGTCTGTCCTCCATCCAAAACTGGTCTATGCTTACTGACCTTACCACTTATAATAAACAACTAAAGACCAGGAGAACAATCCATTCTCCAAGGTTGCTTTCCAGAAAGTCATGATCCTGGTTAACACCGGATCTTCAGATAGCACTTTGCTATCTCTTGTACTAAGTCATTTAGTTCTCTTAGGGGACTACTCCATGCCCTCTTGTTTAGTTTCCTGGGTTTCTCAAATTCCATCCTCTAGGCATTCTGACACCTAAATGTTCCTCCACTCTCTTCTTCTCAATGTTAGTCTTCTCTTTCTCCAGTAACAGTTCCACAAGTTGCACATCTTTTCTCTTCTCACTTACTGTATTCATCTGATCACTGGTCTCCTCACTGGGATCTTTGTGATGTGCCCAGCCACGAGTCTAACTCTTCTTATGGTTTATTCTTTCCCTCGAATAAGTATAGTGAACCCAGGAAAGAGGTTTACTTTTTGGGTTCTTTTCTGTTACTCTGGGATGAATATGATGAGTGGCTGAGTGATTCTCACTCTTCTTATTATGTGTCCCTTCACTGAGATGAGTAGGCTGAGTCCCTGAATGATTCTCACTCTTCTTATTGTTGGGCCATTCACTGGGATGATTAAGTTAAGCCCAGGAATGAGTCCCTGAATATGTACTACTTTTCTTAATACTTTATTCCACAATGGGATGAGTAGCCTGGACCGAGGAAAGATTCTCACTCTTCTTAGTATCTTGTCGCTCACTGAGATTAATATGATTACTCCAATTGTTATATTCACTTTTCTGACTTTCATAAATATGACTGTCCCATTCACTACATACATCCATTTGTAATGGGGCTGCATCACTGAGCTGGCATTCTCCTTCTGTTCTTCTCCGTGTTTGGTCATGATGTATGTTCAGCTTGCATCTTCTGACACGCTTCGGGTTCAGTGTATGGTATCAGCGAGGAAAGGAGTTTTGCCTCTCTCCCCTTCCTGACCACCATCTCTCTCTTTCGGTTCCCTCTCCTTCGGTTGACAAACTCTCACAGGTTAATCCCCTGCGTGCTTCAGCTCAGGCATGTCAGTGGTGGGGCACCTCTATAGGCCTCCTCAAGTGTCCCTCTTGGGACTATGAACAAGCTAACAGACTCTCTCCAGCCTGTCTCTTGTTCTGTGCACCTCGGGTACCTCCTTTCTCCAGCTGCTTGCCAGCTTGCAAAGCAGCGTTATTCTCGAGTTACCAGCTTCCCTCTGGCAGTTGGTTCGAAACTCTGGGGTCTCTCTCATCAGCTCTCTTGCTTCTCCCACAATTATGATGCTATTCTGGGGCTTCTCCTCTGAGTCCTTTCTTTGTGTCTGAGTCATACTCATTATGACTCTTTTGATTTTCTTCATCCCAGTATTAAAGGTACTTGTTCTTTAGAACTCCTTGAGTTCTCCTCATATCCATAGCAAATATCACAATAGCAAATGTATGAGGATTCTAGTGTTCTGTTAACTGATATGACCTGGATGGATTTCTGAGTGAGATGAAAAGGGATTTCATCTTCAAACCAGGAGTCCTTGTCCACAGGGGGGGGGTCTCTCCCGGCGAGGTCCCTCTTGCTGCAACCTCTAGGAAGGTTATCACGCAGCAGCCTCACCTCCCTAGCCTCAGAATGAAAGGCTCCCCCCTCGGGAGAAGTGACTGAAGACAAGTGCAAGAAATATTCACAAGGTTCAGTGTCAATCTGTAATAGAGAGAACACCCTAAATTCATAGTTTTCACTATACAAAAAATGTAGTGATGCAGAATTATGGGTATTAGAGGTTAATTGCTGATAGATAGGTCTGCGCCAATACCATTGTTATCAAGTAATTAAGATGTCAATTTCAAAGAATGGCAATTCTGTGCTGTATGCCCTGTAACCAAATGTATGGGTTAAATCTCTGCAACCGGTTAATTACTTGATAACAATAGTATTGGCACAGACCTATCTATCAGGTTAAGACCTAACATTCCTATTGTTTAATAGCCATCTGGCTTACATCTTGGACACGTTCTTCAAGATTGACAACCTTAAGTAACAGCATTAATATATCGAAGACAATTTCCCAATTAGGTATCTGTGAGTGAATTAGAAGACTGCCTTGATAACGACTATTTGTCAAAACACGCGTCGGCTGACATTCTCTAATTAAATATTTGGACACAATACTTTAGTTTTGGATTATATCTCTACTTTGAACTTGGAATCTTTTGTAATTGACAATTAGGCATGCGCGCAGTTTGCATGCTACGCTTTTGATATGCTTCTTTACTGTTTGTAGGAACTGATGGGTGTACTTACACTGTAGCATTGATAACGCAGCTCAGACAGATCTATTTTAAAGTGGATTTAGTGCACACTCAGAGGCCTTACACCCATACCATATTGTACAATGTTTAAGAGCAAGTCTTCACGGGTGTTTAGGAGAGCAGTTTCCGTGCCTCTGGCCACTTTAAAGCCAGACTGGTGGTCGGGGAGACAGCCAACAGATTCAGTGTGTTGGATGAGTTGAGAGATGGCCAGCTTCTCCAAATGTTTATCCAAGAAGGGGGTAATACAGATAGGGCGGTAGTTAGCCGGGCAGGAAGGGTCCACATACAGCCTTTTTAGGAGGAGATGCACAAGGGAGAGCGTCAAAGGTGATGGAAAGGACCCAGTGGCAAAAGAGTGATTGCAGAACTCAGCCAAGAAGGGAGCGAAGGCGGAAATATTGTCCTTGATAGATATGGAGGAGCAAGGAAGCACCTGTTTGGAGGAGACTTTCATAGAGCAAACTGTTTTGGTGACCTCGCCTGGTGCTATGGGTGAGGAGAGTAAGGGGGATGGAAGGAGAAGGGCCAAGGGAGGCCTAGGTGCAGGTGGAGGAGGGAGGGGAGTAGAAGAGAGGGGGGACAGAATGTCCTGAGTTTTTGTTGTGAAGTGGGAGGCCAAAGCCATGCAGAGGGCTTGGGAGGGAAGAGGAGAGGTGGACACTTCAGTAAGATTGGCAAGCTCCTTGCAGATTTTAAAAAGTTCAGCCGTGTTGTTGGTGGCACCAGAGATGCAGGCTTGAATAAAGGCTTGCTTCTTGGACCGGATGTAAAGTCTGTAATGCCATTGGAGCAGACAGCAAGCAAATTTGTCAGAGGATATACGAGAAGCCAGCCACTTTTGTGCCACAACTCTGCACTTGCTTTTCAGCGAGGCTAGGTCAGAATCATACCAACTGTTGCACTTGGAGGCAGGCTTCATACGGATATGCTATTGTTAGATGTGCTCGTAATGATATCACCACAGGCCATCTCGCCATGGCGAGGGGAGTGAAACTAGGATGGGCGGTCACTCCGGGATTATCTATTCTTTATTTGAATGGGGTGTTTGAGTAACAGAATTGGTCAGTACAGATGTGGCGACCATAAATGGATGCCACTCGCTGGTATTGCTGTATGCTGATGATGCTGTTATAGTCGCCCATATGAAAGTGCCATTACGCTGTCAAGAATGTTTGTAAACTGAGAGATCTAATAGTTAGCCTGGAAAAAAACACCAATATGAAATTCAGCGCTTGTGAATCATTCAGAAAGAAGCACTTAATAGCCAACAAGCAAATGATACAACGTTCCCCACTATAACTATTTCAGCGTCTGGGTAGAGGCAAATGGCCATTGGACGCGGTGGTCAGATTGAGCCAAGCAATCCATGCGCCATGCAGCAAAAACTATAGTAAGGCTACAAAATTAGTTTGGGAAGTGCAGGTCTTTGTCTGCGCTTTTGATATGTAAATCCAAAGCCCTCTTTGGGGCATCAGATGGGGACGAAACCTAAGGATACACCAAAGTATCACCATTCACGCAAGTTGAAAATACGTTTTTGAAGTCCTCGATCTCAACGCTATTATCCATTTCAACCCTCCCATTCCACTCAGCCGATTACAGATTTAAGGAGTGAACAACCTTATGGCTTTAACACGTCGTTTGGATGCACACATGGACTACACCAGTGGCAGACCCATATTGTGTGCAGATGCGGGAACTCCATAACATGGGATCAATAAAGGTTCTGTGGTTCAGGCATGTTCATATATGGTTTTCTCACCTAGGTGTATGACCTCTTTGGGGAACAACGGAAACTATTGTGACTTCAAACAAATTCAAAGCTGCTCGGGCCTATTGGAGCTTGATAGACAGCATCATTTGGATGTCGTTTTATCAAAAAGGCTTGCAGTGGATTATTTGGGGATTAGATCTTTCTGGGGACCTGAGGGTCACCTCAACCTTGTTTATCAATCCTGCGTTATATATGCCGTTTTAAAAATGTTACCTCCAGGACCTCCCGTCCTGGAAGTAAAGGGGATGTGGAGAAAATCTGACCCTCGAGCTATGCTGTTAATTGTGCTCTTGGCCATATCATTCTTTTGGTTCTAGGCAAACATGGCTGAAGTCGATGCTCAGGGATTCTGGTATTATAGAAACAGCAGTGTCCTACCAGCTCTGCAGAATGGCTGTCATGTTTGCGGACAGCCAATACCTATGGAGAGCTCGGAGCCTTAGAAAAGTTAGTTTCAGATATCTGCTTAACTGAAACCTCACTGACTATGGGTAATGTTGGGCCTAAACGCACATGGGTAGCCCCTTATTGCTGAGCCTCGACTTCAATAAACTGTTATAGAAAATCTCCTTTTTGCTTGATAGACGGAAGTGTAATTTTATGGTTGTCTTCTATAACTGAGATTGTTTTAATATAATGATATTGTTTTTTTACCAATTACAATCACACATGGATTTAGCTAATTGTCTGTCTATTCCTTTGAGTTATGTTTTAACATCCTCTCTATAATATCCGGTAAACGTTTTGTATATCAATAAAGAAACTGCTACTGTAGCAACTTCTTTTCCTGCTTGCTGTGGAGTAAGGAGGAGATCCACTTGAGTATTATACCCCCAAAAGTGATCATGAGTTTTCAGTTCTCACCTTCTTTAAAGACCTCTACAAATTATGAGTTGACAAGATTCACCTTTTTCCAGGACAGTGAGAGCAAAGACTGCAATTTCTAGTGTGCCTGTTTCAGTATTGCATCATGGACAAACAGGGCCTCATTATAAGTTTGCAGGTTTTGGTAGCAACGGTACCGGTAAGCTTGCCGGTACCGTTGTTACCAGACCAGCAAACTACGAGTTCAGCTCGCAGGTGCCTTCCCGCCCGCCAGATCTGACCTGGCGGGCATACCTGCACCTGCGAGCAGAGCATGTCGGATGCATCCGACCCCCCCCCATTCCCATTGAGCCCTGTGAGGCGCAATGGGAATGGGGAGCATTTCATTCCGGTGCCCGCGAGTGGGCAATTACCTGGCAGGGCCATAATGACCCTGTAATTGCCCATTCGCGGGTGCTGGGAAAAATCACAAGTTTTGCGGCAGCCTGCCGGTTTTACCGGCAAGGCTACCGCCAAACTTGTAATGATGCCCAACTAGCTCTCATCCAGGAGATTGTGGTAAAATATAGGTAGCTCTCAATTTTCCTGGCAAGGAAAGGGAAACCAGTGAACCGATGTTTGTTGTTCATGTCATGAGGGCCCACTATTAGTTTTTATACACAGGATAGCTTGACAAATGTTCAAGCTGTCAATGAATTCTATCTGAAGAAGGCAAGTATTGATCATTTGAACCCAAATGAATACAATGCTCTGTCAAACAGACTTGTCTGCTGTTTTATTCATTGCTACTGCGCAATTTTAATTATTTACACATAATATGTACTTTGATGAATTTGATGAATTGTTTGATCCGAATAAGGAATTTACTGACTGCATATGGTAGAAGGATTAAGAAAATGGATCGGATTTTAGAAAGAGCCTTCGAGATGGGACCAGACACTTTACACTTCTTTTCCATAAGGTTAGTAGGTTGGTTGTTTGCAGACGACTTGAAGTTGTTACTTGTGTCATTTAAAAAAATAAATATTTGGGGGAATTTTGCAATGCTCTTACATGTCTAATCACACACATGAGTGGAGATTCTTCAAGGGAAAGTGAATGTTTTTATTTTATTTTTATTTTATTGTTTAAAGCACGGACCTAGCGTGGGTGCAGCAGAGTGCTGTACAGAGTGTGGGTAGGCAGCATTTGGTATTGCATCTTTTGACAGTATCCCAGTACTGTGAGTTGAGGACTGTGCTTCGGTATGTGCATCCATTGCAATTAGTCCTTGGTCAGGTGCTATTGAAAAAGCCAGGTTTTGAGAGATTTGTGAAATTGGAGAAATGTGGGGACATTCCAAGCTGACACTGAGATCAAGTTCCAGAGGATGAGTGTGTGACAAGAGCAGGATTGTTTGCGGATCGCCTCTTTGTAGGCGAGTTGTGATTCAAGACAGTTGGCTGATTTGCTGCGTGAGGAGCCTATGCCACCCGATCTTTGGAGTTTAACCACCAGGTATCTGGTGTGCTACTCATGACCTCTTTGTAGATGATGCATGCAATCTTGAACAGTATCCTGGCCTGGAGTGGAAGCCAACGTAGTTTGCATAGGAGGGGAGTGATTTAGTCAAATTTCCGTGCACCTGTAATAAGATATGTTGCAGCATGGTGGGCTGGATTTAGGGGAGCCAAGTGAACAGCTGTGAGCCCCCTCAGGAGGGCATTTTGCCCCATCGATGTGCGACACCAAAAGAACTTGCACTACGGTCCGGAAATCCTGCGGCAGGATGAAAGATTTGATTTTGTGAAGGGCAGAGATTCAGAGTCACACTATTTGGGCATTCTTGGCTATATGTTTCGGGACGGACAGGGTGCTGTCTATGGTATAGTGAAGCCTAAGGATTTTGCTGTGGTAATTAATGCATGCAGAACTGCTTTTGAGTGGAGGTATTTCCTAGTACACATGACAGTCGATAATGAAACTCAGAATACTTGGCATTTAGAAAATACTGGATTTTTTACCAACACTGTCAAACTCTTAATCAGGCCCCAGGAAACAAATTGAAATGGTATCATAGCATCAATACATAGAAGTTGCTGGTCTGATGGGCCACTCCGCTCCCAAGCAGAATTTTGAAGCTTCCTACCAGGAGTCTTTGACCTGAGGTGTTATCAGACTCAGTAAATCTGAGGAAAAGTGGCAACAACAAATGTATCTGGTGGAGCTACACAGTTCAGAAAACAATGCACAATGCTCAAAATGATGGCGGAAGGGTGGTCATCCTGCATAAGCAGGAGAGTGGATGGGGAGACCCTCTGTGAAGGCAGCATTACTGGTCATGACACTTTTTTGTCAGTACATGTTGGGGCTGTGATTTTGGCGGGAACAGCAGCTTTACTAGGGCTGTTGAACATCTCCTTCCTGTGGATTTTGTAAGACGGGTGCTTGACTCTCTAGATGATACCCAGTGCGATTGGGGAGACACACCCAGAAAAAGCTTTGGGTGTCCTATGAGAACCAGTACAAGGGGATCACAGTTTCAACAGAGGAGTCAAGCCAAGGAAGCACAGTAAGAGTGAGATCTTCTAACCCCTGATCTACTTCCTAAGACATACAACACATGAAGGCATATCTTGGTACAAGTTCAAACAAATAGTAAGGACAAAAACCGGACATGCAATTATGACAAGCAGGTATGAGTGACTGCAGACTGGAAAAGCCTTGCCTCATGAAATGAGGGGCTACATAAGACATGCAAACAAAATAGGACTAGGTTGGTCTGAGTGACTGCAGACTGGAAAGGCCTTGCCTCATGAAATGTGGGGCTACATCAGGCATGCGGACAAGTAATTCAGACTAAGCAGGTCTGAGTGACTGCAGACTGGCAAAGCCTCGCCACATGAAATGCGGGGTACATCAGGCTTGCAGACAAGTAATTAAGACTAAGCAGGTCTGAGTGACTGCAGACTGGAAAAGCCTCACCTCATGAAATGAGGGGCTACCTCAGGCATGCAGACAAGTAATTAAGATTAAGCGGGTCTGAGTGACTGCAGACTGGAAAACCTCGCCTCATGAAATGAGGGGCTACCTCAGGCATGCGGACAAGTAATTAAGACTTAGTTGGTCTGAGTGACTGCAGACTGGAAAGGCCTCGCCTCATGGAATGAGGGGCTACATCAGGCATACAGATTGCATTTTGACATCGACCTCCTCCTGCAAGCGGTGTGCTGTAGGAGAGGCTCGGATGCATCACTCTTGATGTAGGTGGTTGATACAATGATGAAATATTATTAATTAATATTTAATATTGTTTAGTTTAGCAAGACACTGAAAACTCATTGAAGTTGTTTACTGAAGGGATAAACACAATGGCATCATCGATATTCCGGCAGTACATCTGCCGGAATACCGCCCAATGGAATTTTTGTTACCGCCACTTGGTCTGGCAGAATTACAGAAGTGGGGGTGTATGTGTACATCCCCATTTTTTCAGAGTCCATTGGACTCTATGGGGCTTTTTTGGAAGAATTACCACAGGTGGAATTACCGACACAGTAATTCCACAAATCTTTCAGTGGACAGTGGGAGGATTTACCTCCAGCATGATGCTGGAGGTGAACACCCCACTCCAGGGCCATACTTGTAGTATGGCGGTGTGGGGAAATTGGCGCAAATTCTCTTACCGCCAATTTTTTCCCCACACTACCATACTTTTAATGAGCCTAAGTCCACAGCACGGTACTCAAATGTTTCTATGCAAGTCCTAGATACAGAAGGCTAAAAAATTAGGAAATGTGAAGTAAATATTTAAAGAATAGAGAAAAGGCATAGAGCAGAACTTATTCCCACAGGCGCCCAAGCACTTTAGTTGAAGCTCAGATGTCGAGAGTGAAATGCAGATCAGGCTACATTACAAGACCTACCGCAAGGACCTCTGCAACGCAGATAGGCTGCACCTCTACTTGTAGAGGAGCAAGGAAAGCGGCTGCAGCGGAGAGGATAACCGGGTTATCAAAGATGTCCACCCATCAATCACTGCCGACAGGGTTACCTGTGCACTGGCATATGATTTAGCAAGCACAAACATCATGCCAACTATTAATACACCTTGGGAGATTTGACAAAGTGTTAGGATCAAACGGAAGAAACGGGTCTCTAATTGCTTTAAGAAGGGCGACTCCACCTTAAAAAAATCTTCCATCACGAACAGACACTCAAACACTATTATTAAAAAAGAGGAAAGGGCCAGCCCTACGCCTGTAATGTGCGCAGCGGAAAAACATCCTGAAAGAAGCATTTCCACACCCCAGACGCGGGTAGTATTTGTGAAATCTTGTATGACCAGTTTGAGTGACTATGTTTTGCGTGTTACTCAATACCCACTCAGGTTAAAGATGTGTAGGAGAGACAACAGGACAGGTTAAATAAAGAATCCATGAAGGTCTGATATAATTATAGGTAATGTGATCTTGCCTGTTACAAGACATTTTGAAGCAGCTTATCACAACATCGCACAGCTACGATTTAGAGGGTTCTAATGAACTCCAAACCAATGTATTTTTGGTCATTTGTATAGCACTTCACGCCCGACTCCACCAGCTTCTGAGCGCTTGGCTGGGGTATCTTGCACTGCACCATCCTGTTCTCAAGACGAGAATGTTGCCCTAGGTTATCAGTGTTGTTCCAGGAGGATAGCTCAGCGGCAACGTGCTCGCCTTGAAAGCAAAACGACACGAAGCAACACAGGCTCGATCCCTGGGTCTGCGCTTAGAAACCTCTGGGTAATAAATACACAACTAAATCAGCACTTTAAAAATGCGAAATTATAAAATTGTGGCCTTGTAGAGAGGGGGTGACTGGGAGTAAAGTCTTAAACAAGGGGACATTTTTGGGTAGAGCCATTGCAGGTTCAATCCCCACTGGGGGTGTATGAAATCACAAATTAGAAAATGATTCTCTAAAGATTAGATAACACCACCCACAATAATTATTATGAAGGAATGAATTCCAAAGTCCCCATTTCCTTTTTACATGATGTTCTTATTTCCAGTGAGCAGCGGTACAAAGGGAGCAACTGGGAAAAGAGAAGGAGGTTTACCATTTAAAACAGGCCCATCAGAAGGAGCACTGACCAAGGAGCTCCATTAAGACGCTTCGTTGGACGGTTGTGAGATGAAACCTTTACGCGGGCAGTGTTAAAATTGATTACAACCTTTGGCGACGGTGCGCGGTACAAATACCTTTAACATTAACAATGCTCTGCTGATATGATATTGCGACGCGCATTAAAATACTTTGGTTATTTTCTTCACAGACCACTTCGCTAAGGGAGAAAAGGGTACCGAAACATGATTTGAAATCTTTCAGTGGAGAAATGATGGAACTCTGCGATGAAAAAATAGGCGATGTGTTAAAACATTAAGAAAAGTGAGAACATGTTTCTCTTGTGGCTGTAAGAGTGCACGGCGCATGCGCAACTGCAGTGATTTAGATCCAGGTAATCACCTGGAATGACCCGCTGAAAGCCTCAGACTGCTCCACAATGTGAGGGAAACTGGGATGGATCCGGCACCCATAGCATCGCCTCTTCAGCACAGAGGACCAGCCTAACATGGTTCTAATGTATAAGTACAAAAGGTGGAATGTAGAAGATGGAATGTAAATTGTGAAAGGCTCCATGTGCAGGGCGAAAATCCGAATAATGACGAACCCTCCTTTCATATATTACAAAACATTGGAGACAATGAGCACTGTTTCCCATCCATGAGTGGAATATCCTTAGATTTAGGGTAAAGCATTTGGGTGCAATATTTCAGGACAGGCCTAAAAAGCGTCTAATGCAGCCTCAAATTCCAAGTAGCTAATAAGGCTTTAAACGAGGAGTGACCTGTGCATTAAAGGAGTGACCTAACGGAGCCAATGAAGTTTACATATGTGCAATGAAAGGGCCAACATTCTGGTTTAAAAGATGTATTTAAATATGATTATTGTGTGTAAACGTTTTGACCAAAATCAATATATTCAAATATTAAACAGAGCATCAAATCAAATGGGGTCAGTTGTGAGAAACCAAAGGGTGTCTCACCCGCTTGTCCCCGGGGACTTGTCATGCTGGTGGCCAGGAGATGGCCATAGCTTTTGGATCCAGTTCTTGGGGCGGGCCAGTGTGGGAGGATCACCTGTCTGAGAGGTCTTCAGGGAGTGGTGGTGAGGCGACCAATGGTGAGACGCGGTATCCCCCCCTTTCCCCATGACCCATCCTATTTCATAGGATTCTCCGATGTCCCAACCCCCCGCCCTTTCTACACAATCACTGGGCAGAGGAAGAGGACAACTGAGAGCAAAAGGGGCTAACCATTACATATCACATTGAACATGTCCCGCTTATCGGGTCAGGCAAAGTCAGGCACTTGACTTTAAATTCATACATCTGATACGAATTAGTTCTCCTCACACAGATAAATGTCTGACCATAGAGACACACTCCGAGCAAGATGGAGTAAGAGCATAGGCAGAACTTGTCGGGTGAAGGCAAACCTACTGGAGAAGAGAAATGACCGAGGGATGAGAGTAAAGGGTAGAGAACCGCAGGAGTTGTCTGCAGGAGGTTGTTTCCTCCGAAAGGCCATGAAAGATATGTGGAGAAGGCCAAATCCCAACCAAGAAGGTTGCATTGTGTTTCAAGGACACCAGCGACCTTCCCGGGTGAATGGCAGAGTTGGGGAGGCGAGTCCAAGCCTGTGGAATTAACCTTAACTCGTGAAAAACTGTGAAGACAAGAAAGAAATACATACAGCTGGTGAGTTGGCAAGCAACATGAAAGACTGCTGTGTGTCAAGGAAGATTGAAGCGGCAAAAATATATCATACAAATTGAAGGCTGCACACGTGTGGAGAAGACGCGAAGAAAGGCAGATCTGTGAATGAACTTTGAAATGCCCATAGCTGTGAAACCAGCTGTGAAACCAGTGATACTGAGTAACAGAGTAGTCCAGCGAAAGGAAGTAGCCCACTCGAAAGTCCCCGTGAAAGATGAAATGTTTGTAGCGATATAGGGAATGAACTATGAAGGCAAAGTGATCAAAATTAACCCAGAGAGAAGGGGAGAGTAAAAGGTGAACGTTGAACTTCGGTGCTTATGACATTGAGCTACCCAGACCAAGAGACACTAGGGCAAATAACACAAGAGTGTGATTTAAAAGAGAAAGTCAAAGTGGTCCTGTGGAGGTCTATAGTAAAAAGCCACACACATTCAAAAGTCTTTGACATTAAGGAAAAGATCAGAGCCCGACTGAGGGAGACTGGCGTGAACATTTTGTTGAACTGTGTTTTGGAAGCTGGAAAGTGAGACTTTAACATGAAAGGCCAGGCCACATCTGAGCTAGTGTGCGTAATTCTGCCTACAGGGACTGCCTTACTTCATGGTATCTAACATGGGGAGGAGAGATGACTCAGCCACCTTTATTCTTTGTATTTGAACACTGATTCTGCGTTGCATACATATTCTCCTTTACACACTTTTTGTACAATCGATAGAGAAGGCATTAGGTTTTGTTAGTATAGGCCATTTCTGATTTGACAGACTCCACTAGGACTGTTTTATTTATTATTTGATGGTCGAGACTGCTCGCATCCTAGCTATAGTGCAAAGTAAGAGTTTTTCCAACCCCACTCAAAACTTCAAAAAAGGTTTTACAAAGCGTACCTTTTGTGTCAGTGTCATACCTGTGACACCATGCCTCCCTTACACAGTACACCATGCAATCCCACAGTTCTTCTGAAAGAAATCCATTATTCATACATACTCATTAAAGGAATTCTAATGATAATACTTTAATACAATGTGTGGCAAAAATATAACAATGTATTCTCTTACAATTTACCTTTCTTTTTTGAAAAGTACCTAATTTCACATTTCTTTAACTGATGTTGGGATTCCAAACATTACTAGAGGGGCTATCTACTGCCAAAGAGCAGTATTGCCACTCATATTCTGAAAGAAATGTGGTAAGGGAAATCAGTTCGGAGAGCCCTGGCAGAGCTGGCTCAAGGGCATAATTGGAGAATGCCAGGGCTGATTTTTTTTTCCATACTGACCTGCAGCTCAAGGTTTTCAATTTATAAGATGTGTATTTATTGGGGAAGCTTTAAGTGTCCTCACCAGTTAATAGATTAAAGAAATACCGACTCTGCCAGGATGGCTGCAGAGAGGGGTGAGGAGGGGCTGGAGCAGGGGAAGAGGGAATACAGAGGAAAAAATGAAAGGCTACAAAAGAGTAGGAAGTAGTGATAATGAGAAAAGGAAAATCAAGCATCTCAAGTCTGACCATCTGTTGTAAACCATCTGCACATGTATAGAAGTGAGCCAGCTCCATGCAAGTCAATCGTGCCACCAATCAGAGCAGTCCAGCTCAAACTACTGGACCATGACCATGGGTACTTCAACTGCCGAAAAAGTAGTTTTTTCAAAGAAAGACTTTTGGACTGCTTCATCCAGTATTCCAGTGAAGTCACATCAACATTAAACAGTGGCATGATGTGGTCATACATTACTTGTTTTATTATTATATATTTAGCCAGCATAGGCTTTACATAACAGTTTACTTCTCAACGTCCAATATACAGTAAAACCATACAAAATTAATCCCTATACACTTAGTACATAAAACACCATAAAAGGGATTAATACATATTAAAACCCCCACCTCGTAACAGATAAAAGAAGCATATTGGCTAATTACAGAATGTCTCCCTTATTTAAAAGTTTCACTCTCACTTTAATCACTGTCCATTATCGCATAAGATGGTATATCTCTACTTGCGGTGTTCACCAGCGCTCTATCCTCTTGCCTTGGCTCTTCAACATCTACCTTGCCCTTCTTGCTCTCCTGATCTCTTGCTTCTATCCACACTTCCAGTGTAATGAAGATGGCACACAACTCTTTTTCAAACTCCGGTCTTCCTCTCTTTCCTCCTCCTCCGTCATCCCTGAGCGCCTGTCTGCAATTCATTCTTGGTGTACCTCCAATGACCGATATCAGGTAATATTATCCCCATATATATGGTTGCCATAATTAAAATTGCTGGGAAAAGGTTGCAGCGAAATTATATGGGTGATCATATATATGGGGACAGGGGCAGGTGTCCCCTGCATGTTCCATGCAATAATGTCGCCACAAAAAACGGCAATTTTTCGGCAATATTTTTGCATGGCGAGATTTTTGTGGCGACATTATTACATGGAACCCAATGACCTCTGTCTCAACGCCAGCAAGACTGAGATTCTTTGTGTTGGGACACCTGTTCCCTGTTCCCCCCTGCTCTCTGGCCACCCGCTATGGGTACTCCTCACCCTCCTCCTCTGAGTCCAGTAACCTCTGGATCATCTTCTACTCCTCTCTCTCCTTCATTCCTCACATCTTGGACCTTGCCAAGAAGTACCACTTTCAACTTCACCTCCTTAGAGGTATTCTCCCTTTTCTCACCTTCCCCCAGAAGCTCAATGTCTCAAAAGTTCTGGTCCTCTCTAGGCTTGACTACTGCAACAGCCTTTTCCTTAATCTGCCCACTTCTTCCCTCTGCTATCTCCAACTAATCCTGTATAGAACTGCAAGACTTATCCTTGGCCTCAAGCCCAGTGAACGTATCTCTCCAGCCCTGAAATCTCTGAATTGGCTCCCTGTTGCTGCATGGATCAAATTCAAACTCTGGTGCATCATCCATAAGGCTGTCTGTGGCCTGGGACCACGTGATCTGCAACTCTCTCTTACATAATACTCTCCTTCTAGATCCCTACAATCCTCCAGCTCCAACTCTCTGCTGGTCAAACACTTTTCCAAGCAGAGAGCTGGTGGCAGATCTCTCTCCTCGGTTGGCTCCCTCATTTGGAACAGTCTCCCTCTCTCTCTCTCTCTCTCTCTCTGTCTTGAACCGAATCTCCCCAAGTTCTGCAAGCTCCTCAAGACCTTCCCCTCTTCTCTTCCTTCTTCCCTCTCTCCCTCCCGTGCAAACCATCCCCACAGTAGCTGAGTTTGGTGGCCAAGCCCCATAAGAGTCCACACTGGATCCTGGCCTTCCGTCCAATCACCACCAGCATCCCCCTGCACTTTCCTTGGGACCTCGCTTGCCTGTACGGTGTTGTACCAGGTCCACACTATGCCAGGGGTGGTCGACCTCTTTCTCTCTCCAGGGCTGTCACCATATTTTGCACCATGTTGCATCCATAACAGGGCCCCTGGCACTTCCCCACTGGGGGACCCTCCTGCACTTACCCCCCCTCTCTCTCTCTGCACTTGCACGTTCCAAATGTCACATGGCCTAGTAGGACCGTTGTTGTTTTTTGCTTATTTCTTGTAACTGAGTGACTGCAGACTGGCAAAGCCTCGCCACATGAAATGCGGGGTACATCAGGCTTGCAGACAAGTAATTAAGACTAAGCAGGTCTGAGTGACTGCAGACTGGAAAAGCCTCACCTCATGAAATGAGGGGCTACCTCAGGCATGCAGACAAGTAATTAAGATTAAGCGGGTCTGAGTGACTGCAGACTGGAAAACCTCGCCTCATGAAATGAGGGGCTACCTCAGGCATGCGGACAAGTAATTAAGACTTAGTTGGTCTGAGTGACTGCAGACTGGAAAGGCCTCGCCTCATGGAATGAGGGGCTACATCAGGCATACAGATTGCATTTTGACATCGACCTCCTCCTGCAAGCGGTGTGCTGTAGGAGAGGCTCGGATGCATCACTCTTGATGTAGGTGGTTGATACAATGATGAAATATTATTAATTAATATTTAATATTGTTTAGTTTAGCAAGACACTGAAAACTCATTGAAGTTGTTTACTGAAGGGATAAACACAATGGCATCATCGATATTCCGGCAGTACATCTGCCGGAATACCGCCCAATGGAATTTTTGTTACCGCCACTTGGTCTGGCAGAATTACAGAAGTGGGGGTGTATGTGTACATCCCCATTTTTTCAGAGTCCATTGGACTCTATGGGGCTTTTTTGGAAGAATTACCACAGGTGGAATTACCGACACAGTAATTCCACAAATCTTTCAGTGGACAGTGGGAGGATTTACCTCCAGCATGATGCTGGAGGTGAACACCCCACTCCAGGGCCATACTTGTAGTATGGCGGTGTGGGGAAATTGGCGCAAATTCTCTTACCGCCAATTTTTTCCCCACACTACCATACTTTTAATGAGCCTAAGTCCACAGCACGGTACTCAAATGTTTCTATGCAAGTCCTAGATACAGAAGGCTAAAAAATTAGGAAATGTGAAGTAAATATTTAAAGAATAGAGAAAAGGCATAGAGCAGAACTTATTCCCACAGGCGCCCAAGCACTTTAGTTGAAGCTCAGATGTCGAGAGTGAAATGCAGATCAGGCTACATTACAAGACCTACCGCAAGGACCTCTGCAACGCAGATAGGCTGCACCTCTACTTGTAGAGGAGCAAGGAAAGCGGCTGCAGCGGAGAGGATAACCGGGTTATCAAAGATGTCCACCCATCAATCACTGCCGACAGGGTTACCTGTGCACTGGCATATGATTTAGCAAGCACAAACATCATGCCAACTATTAATACACCTTGGGAGATTTGACAAAGTGTTAGGATCAAACGGAAGAAACGGGTCTCTAATTGCTTTAAGAAGGGCGACTCCACCTTAAAAAAATCTTCCATCACGAACAGACACTCAAACACTATTATTAAAAAAGAGGAAAGGGCCAGCCCTACGCCTGTAATGTGCGCAGCGGAAAAACATCCTGAAAGAAGCATTTCCACACCCCAGACGCGGGTAGTATTTGTGAAATCTTGTATGACCAGTTTGAGTGACTATGTTTTGCGTGTTACTCAATACCCACTCAGGTTAAAGATGTGTAGGAGAGACAACAGGACAGGTTAAATAAAGAATCCATGAAGGTCTGATATAATTATAGGTAATGTGATCTTGCCTGTTACAAGACATTTTGAAGCAGCTTATCACAACATCGCACAGCTACGATTTAGAGGGTTCTAATGAACTCCAAACCAATGTATTTTTGGTCATTTGTATAGCACTTCACGCCCGACTCCACCAGCTTCTGAGCGCTTGGCTGGGGTATCTTGCACTGCACCATCCTGTTCTCAAGACGAGAATGTTGCCCTAGGTTATCAGTGTTGTCCCAGGAGGATAGCTCAGCGGCAACGTGCTCGCCTTGAAAGCAAAACGACACGAAGCAACACAGGCTCGATCCCTGGGTCTGCGCTTAGAAACCTCTGGGTAATAAATACACAACTAAATCAGCACTTTAAAAATGCGAAATTATAAAATTGTGGCCTTGTAGAGAGGGGGTGACTGGGAGTAAAGTCTTAAACAAGGGGACATTTTTGGGTAGAGCCATTGCAGGTTCAATCCCCACTGGGGGTGTATGAAATCACAAATTAGAAAATGATTCTCTAAAGATTAGATAACACCACCCACAATAATTATTATGAAGGAATGAATTCCAAAGTCCCCATTTCCTTTTTACATGATGTTCTTATTTCCAGTGAGCAGCGGTACAAAGGGAGCAACTGGGAAAAGAGAAGGAGGTTTACCATTTAAAACAGGCCCATCAGAAGGAGCACTGACCAAGGAGCTCCATTAAGACGCTTCGTTGGACGGTTGTGAGATGAAACCTTTACGCGGGCAGTGTTAAAATTGATTACAACCTTTGGCGACGGTGCGCGGTACAAATACCTTTAACATTAACAATGCTCTGCTGATATGATATTGCGACGCGCATTAAAATACTTTGGTTATTTTCTTCACAGACCACTTCGCTAAGGGAGAAAAGGGTACCGAAACATGATTTGAAATCTTTCAGTGGAGAAATGATGGAACTCTGCGATGAAAAAATAGGCGATGTGTTAAAACATTAAGAAAAGTGAGAACATGTTTCTCTTGTGGCTGTAAGAGTGCACGGCGCATGCGCAACTGCAGTGATTTAGATCCAGGTAATCACCTGGAATGACCCGCTGAAAGCCTCAGACTGCTCCACAATGTGAGGGAAACTGGGATGGATCCGGCACCCATAGCATCGCCTCTTCAGCACAGAGGACCAGCCTAACATGGTTCTAATGTATAAGTACAAAAGGTGGAATGTAGAAGATGGAATGTAAATTGTGAAAGGCTCCATGTGCAGGGCGAAAATCCGAATAATGACGAACCCTCCTTTCATATATTACAAAACATTGGAGACAATGAGCACTGTTTCCCATCCATGAGTGGAATATCCTTAGATTTAGGGTAAAGCATTTGGGTGCAATATTTCAGGACAGGCCTAAAAAGCGTCTAATGCAGCCTCAAATTCCAAGTAGCTAATAAGGCTTTAAACGAGGAGTGACCTGTGCATTAAAGGAGTGACCTAACGGAGCCAATGAAGTTTACATATGTGCAATGAAAGGGCCAACATTCTGGTTTAAAAGATGTATTTAAATATGATTATTGTGTGTAAACGTTTTGACCAAAATCAATATATTAAAATATTAAACAGAGCATCAAATCAAATGGGGTCAGTTGTGAGAAACCAAAGGGTGTCTCACCCGCTTGTCCCCGGGGACTTGTCATGCTGGTGGCCAGGAGATGGCCATAGCTTTTGGATCCAGTTCTTGGGGCGGGCCAGTGTGGGAGGATCACCTGTCTGAGAGGTCTTCAGGGAGTGGTGGTGAGGCGACCAATGGTGAGACGCGGTATCCCCCCCTTTCCCCATGACCCATCCTATTTCATAGGATTCTCCGATGTCCCAACCCCCCGCCCTTTCTACACAATCACTGGGCAGAGGAAGAGGACAACTGAGAGCAAAAGGGGCTAACCATTACATATCACATTGAACATGTCCCGCTTATCGGGTCAGGCAAAGTCAGGCACTTGACTTTAAATTCATACATCTGATACGAATTAGTTCTCCTCACACAGATAAATGTCTGACCATAGAGACACACTCCGAGCAAGATGGAGTAAGAGCATAGGCAGAACTTGTCGGGTGAAGGCAAACCTACTGGAGAAGAGAAATGACCGAGGGATGAGAGTAAAGGGTAGAGAACCGCAGGAGTTGTCTGCAGGAGGTTGTTTCCTCCGAAAGGCCATGAAAGATATGTGGAGAAGGCCAAATCCCAACCAAGAAGGTTGCATTGTGTTTCAAGGACACCAGCGACCTTCCCGGGTGAATGGCAGAGTTGGGGAGGCGAGTCCAAGCCTGTGGAATTAACCTTAACTCGTGAAAAACTGTGAAGACAAGAAAGAAATACATACAGCTGGTGAGTTGGCAAGCAACATGAAAGACTGCTGTGTGTCAAGGAAGATTGAAGCGGCAAAAATATATCATACAAATTGAAGGCTGCACACGTGTGGAGAAGACGCGAAGAAAGGCAGATCTGTGAATGAACTTTGAAATGCCCATAGCTGTGAAACCAGCTGTGAAACCAGTGATACTGAGTAACAGAGTAGTCCAGCGAAAGGAAGTAGCCCACTCGAAAGTCCCCGTGAAAGATGAAATGTTTGTAGCGATATAGGGAATGAACTATGAAGGCAAAGTGATCAAAATTAACCCAGAGAGAAGGGGAGAGTAAAAGGTGAACGTTGAACTTCGGTGCTTATGACATTGAGCTACCCAGACCAAGAGACACTAGGGCAAATAACACAAGAGTGTGATTTAAAAGAGAAAGTCAAAGTGGTCCTGTGGAGGTCTATAGTAAAAAGCCACACACATTCAAAAGTCTTTGACATTAAGGAAAAGATCAGAGCCCGACTGAGGGAGACTGGCGTGAACATTTTGTTGAACTGTGTTTTGGAAGCTGGAAAGTGAGACTTTAACATGAAAGGCCAGGCCACATCTGAGCTAGTGTGCGTAATTCTGCCTACAGGGACTGCCTTACTTCATGGTATCTAACATGGGGAGGAGAGATGACTCAGCCACCTTTATTCTTTGTATTTGAACACTGATTCTGCGTTGCATACATATTCTCCTTTACACACTTTTTGTACAATCGATAGAGAAGGCATTAGGTTTTGTTAGTATAGGCCATTTCTGATTTGACAGACTCCACTAGGACTGTTTTATTTATTATTTGATGGTCGAGACTGCTCGCATCCTAGCTATAGTGCAAAGTAAGAGTTTTTCCAACCCCACTCAAAACTTCAAAAAAGGTTTTACAAAGCGTACCTTTTGTGTCAGTGTCATACCTGTGACACCATGCCTCCCTTACACAGTACACCATGCAATCCCACAGTTCTTCTGAAAGAAATCCATTATTCATACATACTCATTAAAGGAATTCTAATGATAATACTTTAATACAATGTGTGGCAAAAATATAACAATGTATTCTCTTACAATTTACCTTTCTTTTTTGAAAAGTACCTAATTTCACATTTCTTTAACTGATGTTGGGATTCCAAACATTACTAGAGGGGCTATCTACTGCCAAAGAGCAGTATTGCCACTCATATTCTGAAAGAAATGTGGTAAGGGAAATCAGTTCGGAGAGCCCTGGCAGAGCTGGCTCAAGGGCATAATTGGAGAATGCCAGGGCTGATTTTTTTTTCCATACTGACCTGCAGCTCAAGGTTTTCAATTTATAAGATGTGTATTTATTGGGGAAGCTTTAAGTGTCCTCACCAGTTAATAGATTAAAGAAATACCGACTCTGCCAGGATGGCTGCAGAGAGGGGTGAGGAGGGGCTGGAGCAGGGGAAGAGGGAATACAGAGGAAAAAATGAAAGGCTACAAAAGAGTAGGAAGTAGTGATAATGAGAAAAGGAAAATCAAGCATCTCAAGTCTGACCATCTGTTGTAAACCATCTGCACATGTATAGAAGTGAGCCAGCTCCATGCAAGTCAATCGTGCCACCAATCAGAGCAGTCCAGCTCAAACTACTGGACCATGACCATGGGTACTTCAACTGCCGAAAAAGTAGTTTTTTCAAAGAAAGACTTTTGGACTGCTTCATCCAGTATTCCAGTGAAGTCACATCAACATTAAACAGTGGCATGATGTGGTCATACATTACTTGTTTTATTATTATATATTTAGCCAGCATAGGCTTTACATAACAGTTTACTTCTCAACGTCCAATATACAGTAAAACCATACAAAATTAATCCCTATACACTTAGTACATAAAACACCATAAAAGGGATTAATACATATTAAAACCCCCACCTCGTAACAGATAAAAGAAGCATATTGGCTAATTACAGAATGTCTCCCTTATTTAAAAGTTTCACTCTCACTTTAATCACTGTCCATTATCGCATAAGATGGTATATCTCTACTTGCGGTGTTCACCAGCGCTCTATCCTCTTGCCTTGGCTCTTCAACATCTACCTTGCCCTTCTTGCTCTCCTGATCTCTTGCTTCTATCCACACTTCCAGTGTAATGAAGATGGCACACAACTCTTTTTCAAACTCCGGTCTTCCTCTCTTTCCTCCTCCTCCGTCATCCCTGAGCGCCTGTCTGCAATTCATTCTTGGTGTACCTCCAATGACCGATATCAGGTAATATTATCCCCATATATATGGTTGCCATAATTAAAATTGCTGGGAAAAGGTTGCAGCGAAATTATATGGGTGATCATATATATGGGGACAGGGGCAGGTGTCCCCTGCATGTTCCATGCAATAATGTCGCCACAAAAAACGGCAATTTTTCGGCAATATTTTTGCATGGCGAGATTTTTGTGGCGACATTATTACATGGAACCCAATGACCTCTGTCTCAACGCCAGCAAGACTGAGATTCTTTGTGTTGGGACACCTGTTCCCTGTTCCCCCCTGCTCTCTGGCCACCCGCTATGGGTACTCCTCACCCTCCTCCTCTGAGTCCAGTAACCTCTGGATCATCTTCTACTCCTCTCTCTCCTTCATTCCTCACATCTTGGACCTTGCCAAGAAGTACCACTTTCAACTTCACCTCCTTAGAGGTATTCTCCCTTTTCTCACCTTCCCCCAGAAGCTCAATGTCTCAAAAGTTCTGGTCCTCTCTAGGCTTGACTACTGCAACAGCCTTTTCCTTAATCTGCCCACTTCTTCCCTCTGCTATCTCCAACTAATCCTGTATAGAACTGCAAGACTTATCCTTGGCCTCAAGCCCAGTGAACGTATCTCTCCAGCCCTGAAATCTCTGAATTGGCTCCCTGTTGCTGCATGGATCAAATTCAAACTCTGGTGCATCATCCATAAGGCTGTCTGTGGCCTGGGACCACGTGATCTGCAACTCTCTCTTACATAATACTCTCCTTCTAGATCCCTACAATCCTCCAGCTCCAACTCTCTGCTGGTCAAACACTTTTCCAAGCAGAGAGCTGGTGGCAGATCTCTCTCCTCGGTTGGCTCCCTCATTTGGAACAGTCTCCCTCTCTCTCTCTCTCTCTCTCTCTGTCTTGAACCGAATCTCCCCAAGTTCTGCAAGCTCCTCAAGACCTTCCCCTCTTCTCTTCCTTCTTCCCTCTCTCCCTCCCGTGCAAACCATCCCCACAGTAGCTGAGTTTGGTGGCCAAGCCCCATAAGAGTCCACACTGGATCCTGGCCTTCCGTCCAATCACCACCAGCATCCCCCTGCACTTTCCTTGGGACCTCGCTTGCCTGTACGGTGTTGTACCAGGTCCACACTATGCCAGGGGTGGTCGACCTCTTTCTCTCTCCAGGGCTGTCACCATATTTTGCACCATGTTGCATCCATAACAGGGCCCCTGGCACTTCCCCACTGGGGGACCCTCCTGCACTTACCCCCCCTCTCTCTCTCTGCACTTGCACGTTCCAAATGTCACATGGCCTAGTAGGACCGTTGTTGTTTTTTGCTTATTTCTTGTAATATTCTCTTTTTGCTGTTTGATTATTTGTTCCCTTGCACCCTCACCTTTGCTTTGTGGCGCTTCGAAGCACAGTTTAGTTGTATAAGCGCTGAATAAATGACCAATACAATAAATAAATATACTAATGGTACCTGATCACCTTTAATGAAATGAGACCAAATAGATTCATAGTCGATATTCCCAAAAGATACAATTCCAACAGCCAAAAGCGATTGTTTCCTCCAAATGACAATACAATAAAAGGTGTTTTGCAGTTTCAACGTCCTTCCTTTTACACAATCTGCACAACCAATGGCTATGTCCACATAGGCCCCCCCCATATTTTGCAGGAATGAATAGCATTGCATTTGACCCTCATGTACTCACATCGCAAAATGCTATTTGAGAAAGACACGAGATAGGTTTGCAGAGAATCGATAGGATGTTCATCTGACAGATAATTATAATAATTGCTTTTCATTGCCAAATTAGTTAGGTTCTGCATCCTGTGAATTACCTTCAGCTCTCCTTTAAGGAGTTTCTTCAATTTAGCCTCAGTAATATTCACCCTCACAATGTTTCATCTTGTTTCCCAACTAGCGCACTTCTCCATGATCTCGGTCAGTAATGTAGACTTGTGCACAGATTTCATCTTAATGGTTTCAGCTAGAAGCTGGTTAATATTCGTGTTTTCAGCAGCATTTGACAATTTCCAAGCATATCCTAACGTTCTGTACTTAATGACCACCTCCATGGAACTAGTGAAGCACTTGTGTCGTAGGTATTCAACTGGGAGATGTCTAGACACATTTAACAGAGACCTACATCAGATTTCAGCCCTGTAGGTTCATTTGACAACAATCTTGTCTTTATATATGCCCCAACAACTGCTTTTATGGAGAAACCAGCATGTTTCTTGGCAAATACCGTAATGCCCCCAACCTGCTGATGGACAACCCCCACTGCCCCCAAGGCCTAAAGATGGGTATTCCAATTAAGATGTAGGTTTATTAGAACGCCCAAGTACTTATATTCACAGACCTGTTCGATAACATCACCATTCAGGTACCATTTAAACTGCTTGGTAGTTTTTCTAGAAGGTTTCTGAAAGACCATAACCTTTGACGTCTTGTTATTGATCTCCAGGTTATGCTTGCCAGCAAACAGATTGAACCCGTCAATCAACTGGAGGCTCTTGGGAGTTTTGTTCAAAAGCAGGATATCATCAGCGTAGCCCATCCTGGCCGTGGGGCTTCCTCTGAGTTTTGGTGGATATACATTTGCATTGGCCAAATACTTGAGTAACTCTGCTAAATACAGGTTGAAATGTAGGGGAGCCAAGATGCACCCCGGCTTCAATCGAACATACATTTTAATTTCATCAGACATAATCCCTGATTGACCGAATCTTACTCTCACTTATGTGTTGGTATATAATAATACAATCATATTTAGGAGCCCCGATGGTATACCCTAGTTATTTAAGTTTGTTCCACAGAATGTTCGGATCCACCATATCGAAGGCAGTGCTGAAGTCTATGTAGTCAGAATAGGTAGCCAGCCCACCCAGACTCCAACAGCCCTCCACAATTCATATCAACGAGATCACATAATCCATGGTGTAATAGGACCTCCGGAAACCTGTAAGGTTCGATATTTTGTTGCTCAGCCCAATCAGCCAACCCCCCAAATAACATACATGACACATACAATATTGCCAGAGTTCGATAATTCCTGCGGTTGGTAATGTCATTCCTTTTGTGCACCGGTACTAAAAGCTATTGTTCCACTAGGCCGGAAGTTTATTAACATTAATAATCTCTTCAAACACAGGAAATCGAACCCTACTCCATGCGACTGGGTTTAGTTTCATAATGGCATTACAGAGTACATCTGGGCCTGGCACTCTAGAATTCTTACTCTTTTTAATTAACCTTATCAAATATAGATGTGTAAAGGTGCATTGCCAATGCAAGCTCACTGGAATTCTGGTGTACTCAGGATCTTTCCCAAGGATTCTGTAATAAAGTGGGACCAAGCTTTTCCAGAGGCACAAAACACCAATTGTGCATGTCCCACCTCGGCATTTACCAACTGCTAGAACAAGCGCATTATTTGAGCCACAAACATCCATAAACTTCTGCCAATTTGCAATACAGTGGGCGGATTTCCATTGGTGTAACTCTTGGTCGCCCCTCTTTCTGTCCTGGTGGGATAGATTAGAGTCTATTAAAATGATGATCTCCCCAATTATTCTGTATTCTCTTTATATGCTGGCAATCCCTGTTTCCTCTTCCTTCTACAATTCTATTTATTCCTGTTTGCTTAAATTTCTTTGGGGAAAAAAGAGATGCAGAATACCCCTATGCCCCTGATTTTAAAAAACAATGGCTTTTGTTCTAAAGCAAACACAGTTAGGGGTTACTCATGACGAATCTAACATTGTACCTCAATGGTTATGCCTGGAGAGAGTTATGAGTTCCCTTCTAACTCTTGCTTATTGCTACATCATCAAGGGGAAAAATAGATTAATATATTGTACAAGTATTTACCTATCTTTCAGTTATCTAAGAACCTGCATGTTCCCATGTATTTCAAGTTTATTTCACCATTCATTTGGTTTAATTCACTAATAAGAATTAATAGAAAGTTATTTGTTGGAGGCCCTCGCTCTCTCTGAGCATAAACTATCTAGACCAGCCTTTTGTAAAAGGAACCCCAGACACCTTTGATGAATTTGCTGCAAAATACAATATTCTGATTTCATATATGTAGCACTATATAACTATCATTGATGTTATTATGGAAAACTGTGATCTGTTGATATGTAAATATAGTGCTTCCAACGTTGATAGGTTGCAATGTATGCAAACCCCAACATGTCTGCCTCATTGTTCTACAAAACTCTTTCAGAGGCTCTGCCCTCAAAAAAGTATGTGGGATTATTATCACGCCTGGCAACAAGATTGTGCTCTACTGGACAGCCAACTACATTGGCTTCAAGCATGGAATTATATTTCTAAAGTTACCACATCAACAAGTTTACTTCAAACTTTATACTTCTTTCATCATAGAGCCTTTATCGCCCCTCTTTTACTTTTCAAATGTGGTACTGCGGAAACTGTTGGAGTAGCTCTCATGCTCCAGGTACCTTTAAACATATGTTTGTTGATCGCCAACATGTTAAATCATTTTGGGAAAGCATGTGGAATACACTTAAGATCATTTTTAACATACAACAAGATTTCTGTTCTCAATTTCTCTTTTTGGGCAGTGTAATATTGTGGGATGTCAAAGATAGGAATGGATATTACCGGTTTGATTTTCTTATATTAGTAGCGATTCAAACCATAACGTCCAGTTGGAAGAATTTGGATCGAGTGTGGTGGAACTTAATTTGCAATATCCATAGATTGGAAAGATGTAGTGCCTGTACTCCTCTCTTGTTATTAAAACATGAACTGACATGGCGGCCTTTTCTTGGATTCTTAGCTTGTGTAGACTCTACCTAACAAATAATTAATAAGTAAAAAATCTGCACATTATTTCAACACTACTTTCTCCCCCGTCCCGCCTTTTGTGCATGATATGATGATGTGATATGATAGGTTATTTACAACGCGCTTAATACCGAGAGGTTTCTAAGCGTGGACCTGGGGATTGAACCTGTGGTGCTCCATGTTTTCTTGCTTCCAAGGCGAGCACGTTGCCCCTGAGCTATCCTCCCGAGAATGCATGTTTGGTTTTGTTCTGTTTCAGTGTTTATCATGTTCTTTCACTTACTTAAAATTTTAAATTCATATATATGGACTTCATATCCATGCAAGGCCTTCATATATTCCAACGTTCGCTCCTGATTGCAGATTTGTTGCATTATTAACCTGTTTCATAATTTTATGATGCAATTCCTTTTTACCTTGTATGTTTTTGCCGTAATACAAACTTTTAAAACAGATACAAAAAGATTCATATTTACTCCCCAAATGTAAAAAGGTGAGAATAGACATGTCAATTGCCCATTAAGCAGCTCCTTTGACCTAGTAATGGTTTCACTCCAGCTTTTACCACTTTTCTGTAGAACATGCAGATAATGGTGCTAATAGTTTAATCTGTTCATGTAGTTAGAAGTAGATCAATAGAGTATTGAGGTACTTTAAATCGATGGGTAAGAAATTTAATTTATTTTCATTGGCAGAGAGTGATAAATTCACCATTTCAGTAGCACGGGTACAAATACTACATTTCTACAGCAAAATAAAGCTATGTACAATAATACAGGAAAAGCAGGAAGAGGCAGAGGAATCCCCTGTTGACTCATTGGATGCGCTATGCAAGGTATTTGACCACCTACTGTAGGATTTTATGTTTCGCATGTAAGGAAAGATGAACTTTAAAAAATCAAGTACTTAGGCTATTGAAGTTGCAGTATTTACGAACCTGCTGTTCTCAGAGCCAGGACGCGGACAATGGGGGTGATTTTATATAGATGGACTGTGGTGAGAGTTACTGGGTGGGGCTGCCTGTGTCATATCTCCTATTTTTACTGGTGATGAAGCCTCTGGCTAATATATTGCAGAGACACCTGGATAGTGTTAGTATTGAACTAACTGTCAAGGAGCAATGAGACGAATCGAACACTTGACCAAGTTCTAGATCAAATTACCTCTGGTGAGGATAGGTAGGTTTATATTAAGAACAGTGGTGCTACTGCTCAGACTGCTATATTTATTTTCCAGTGCATCAGTGTATATACCGGAGCAGCTGCACTCAAGTTGTTGAACCAATTTACACAGTCTCGGGAGGATAGCTCAGGGCAAAGTGCTCACCTTGAATGCAAGATGACACGGAGCAACACAGGTTCGATCCCCAGGTCCACGCTTAGAAACCTTTGGGTATTAAGGGCCTTATAAATAACCTATCATATCATACATGGGGATCCGGTAGTTGTAGAGTAGCGAGGCCACCACTCAATACAACCTATGGATACGGTGGCTTTGGAGACCCAACATTTAAGATTATTTGCTCTCCAGACTATGCAACTCTATGGTATCAAGAATGTAATATCACTGAACCGTGGCAGCTCCTTTGTTAGGGTTGAAGGGTACAACTCCTCGCTTTGCATGAGAGATGTATGTATGTTTGGATTAACATCCTAAAGTATATTTATAATGCCAATCTAAACATACATCATCTCTCATCCAAACACACAGTGGCAGGCAGCAAAGTTGACCCAGTACTTTGTTTGCACAGGCGCGTCCGTGCCATGTATTATTTCTTTTTTTGTGTGTGCACTGCGGTGCCCTTTGGGCACCACAGAAAATACTTAGAACACAACAATGTGATGCTGGTGGGGTGTAGGATGTTTGACCCCACTTCCACCTATTGTTGCGCTAACAGCGTATGCATTTGAGGCACCAGGTTAATGCTGACTGACAGAAGAGGAGGTCTCTTTTGTTACTCAGTGTGCCTGGCTAAGATGAGAAGAGGGGCAGGCAAACCAGTCATCTGTATTGCAGCGGTGCGCTGAGAGTGCGAGCAGCAGGAACTCAAACTAGTTACTAAATTTTGTGTGTGTGTGTGTTTGTATGTATGCGTGCACAGGAGGGGTGTCTAAGTATACATGTATGAATGTGTCTGATTGTGAATATGTGTATGTTTGTGTGTTTGTTTTTATGAATGATGCAGGCAAGGGTTGTCTCAATGCTGTATGAATCTGTAGGCAAATGGGAACGTTTGGATTGTAGGCATTTATGTGAAAGGGAGTGAGTGCTGTTAAGAAAGTCTGTGCTTACATGTGTGAAAGGCCTGTGGAGCGGACCTCTAATTTGAAGGGACGGGGAGAGCTGATGGCTACTTGTACTTGTGACATGGCATGTTTTTAGGGGAATCAAGAGTAAAGCAAACATGACAGTGTTATTAAATGACTAGGCTGGTCTACAGTGGTGTAGCCAGACTAGACATATTTTCTTACTGTGGCATGGTATTCATTACTGGAAATCAAAGGTAAAGCAAACATGAGTGCAGGCAGTCTAGATGTACTTTCTTACTGTGGCCTGGCATTGATTTCTGAGAATCAAGGGTAAAGCAAACATGATAAGAGTTATTATATGGCTAGACTGACCTACATTGGTGCAGCCAGTCTGGATATATTTTCTTACAGCAGCATGGCATTGCTTACTGGCATCAAGGGTAAAGCCAACGTAATGTGTATTCTTACATGGCCATACATGCCCACATTAGTGCAGCCAGTCTGCACATATTTTCTTAACATTCATGGCCTTTTTTACTGGGCCTTAAGGGCAAAGCAAACAAAATGTGTTAAGTGGATAGATGGTTCTACATTGGTGCCATCAGTCTGGACATATTTTTTTACTGTGTCATGAAAATGTTATACTTGCCATTGTGGGTAAAGCAAACATGTTAAGTGGTAATACATGGCTAGAATTGCCTACATTGGTGCAGCCAGTCCAGATATATGTTTTTACTGTGGTATGGCATTGTGTACTGGCATCAAGTTTAAAGTCAGCATTATGAGTGTTCTTACATGGGCATACTAGCCTACATTGGTGCAGGCAGCCTGGACATATGTTCTTACTGTGATATGGGATTTCTTTTTTTGGGGGGCATCAAGGGTAAAGAAAACATAAGTGTTATTGCATGGCTAAACTGGCCTACATTGGTGAAGCCAGTTTTACCATGGAATGTAATTTCTTTTACTGGGTATTAAGGGTAAATGATATGTTATCAGAGTGATTACATGGTTAGATTGGCCTACATTATTGCAGCCTGTCTGGATATAGTTTCTTATTGTGGCTTGCCATTAATTACTGGGAATTCGGGGTGAGGCAAACATGATACATGGTATTATGCGGCTAGACTGGCCAATATTGGTGCAGCCAATCTGCAGATATTTTCTTACTGCGACATGGCATTATTTACTGGCATCAAGGGTAAAGCCAACGCGATGAATGTTCCTATGTGGTAATACTGGCCTAAATTGGTGAAGCCAGTCTGGACATGTTTTTTTACTGTGGCGTGGCATGGCATTTGGTACTGTCAAAGCCAGCAGGAGTATGCCCATACATATTAATACTGGTATATATTGGTGCAAACTGCACGGACATGTATGTGCACAAAAAGCATGACAATGTTTTATACTTCCATATGTTGTGGGCAAATGCATCATGAAAATGCTCCAGTGCATTGCAATGCTCCAGTGCACTGTTGGTGACTTGCATCTATTGGATTTTTTCATCTGTTAACCTACAAAATGCAAATTCTTACAAAATGTATGCTTCTAATGCAACATTCTAACACATTATTTTAAAACATTTCTTAGAATTGAACCCCCTGAAATCCTTCGTCATTTCAGGTTATTTCGCTTTGCTTGGTTGCTACTATAAGAAGAGACTCCTGACTGAAGAAATTCGGCCTCTGTCGATGGGTGATCTGCTTACAAGGATAGAAGGGAAGGGTGTGTAGAGTTCAAACATTGCAGTATTGGCATGATGAGTTTGGAATAGAGCTTGGAGGAAACTGACATTGGCTACACTGTATCAGTCCCTTGCTCCTTGTGGTCATTGCACCTGTTTATGCAGGAAGCTAGGAGAACAGATGTGAGGAAGGAGAGGAGATCTACATTGGGGGGGGGGATTGATACTCTGAGGGTACATCATTTGTGACATTTTACAAGCTGAAGTAATGTTTTGGGATCATGGTGGGTTGTATCCTGAAGTTCTTTCGAGTAGTTAAGGCAGCAAGAGCAGTTGGCCAAACTTCCTAAAGAAACCACAACTAATGCAACTGATACATATTCTGGTGGGACTGGGGGATGTATTGAGTGCTGTATCAATGGCATACAGATATGTATGCATACACACAAAGCACCAGGCACCGAGAGTTGAAGCATAATAGGATAAAGATTGGGAAAGTGAACTGTCAGAGGTGGAATGGGGGAGAACATGTCTACATGTGAAGAAGGTTTCCTGAAATTCCACATTCAAGCAGCTACAGTTGAACATATTCCATAGGTCATTCATCACTTCTAGGATAAAACACAAAATGGGCGATATGTTGCCAGGTCTATATTCCAAATATCAAAGCCCTGGGGTGGACTTCTACCATACGATGTGGCGCTGCCCTAGAGTACAGGTCGGATAGAGTGAGGTTGTGCAAGAACTGGCATCAAGGATACAGGGACTATGGGATTCCCAGAATGCTGCTCCTTGGGATTACTACCTAGGTCAAATTAAAAGATAGGGATATGTACATGTTCTGATTTTGGGACTTGTCCTGTTTAAGAGGAGGGTCAAAGTGGGATGGGTGATCAGGAGACCCTCCACCAAGCAGAATGATTGGTAGATTTTGAAAGATGGATGAGGATTGAACAGGAAGAAGTGAAGGAGAATTTATGCTATGTTATGTTATATGGAACTTGCATAGCGCCTACTGCCAGTGGTATCACCTTGAAGCGCTATGGGGTTAAACGCCCTTCGGAAGACCATAGTCAGGTGTAAAAGGGGTAGAAAGGATTTCTAAAATGTGTGTGTGCATTTTTAACCAGCAAGTAGGTGGACAGGGAGTGTCTAGGTCCCTAGCAGCAACCCCTAGTTATGAGGTGTAACAATGGGTGCCATGACAAATTGTCAGGGGAATGGGAGAGTCAGAAGGTTCAGATTATCTGAACGGCTGGTTCGAATTTTGCGTGCGTCTCTGCTGTATTCTATTGGAGGAGGTGATGCGTGTTTTGGGTGTGTGTAATGGAGTAGTATTTATTGAGAAGTATACAGGTGAGTGGGCCGTGCCAGTGGGGGATACAGTTATGTTTCGTTGTGATGGTATGCTTGATGTTCCATTGAAGTAAATAAATAAATAAATAAATAATGAAGAGAGGCTGACACCTGGTTGAAAAGGATCTTGCAGAGCTTATCATAAAGGCTTGCATTCAATGGGGGTGGTGATATATCCCCCCATGTCAACTCCTCAGGTGCCCCAGCATTTCCATCAGGGGGTGACTAATAATTCATCCAGGACATGGGCTGAGTTTGTCAGACTGTCGAAGGGAAGAGCCAGGTTTGGAGAGCCTTCCTGAAGCGAGGTGATCTTCTATACGACAGATGGTTAAAGGGATCGAGTTCCAAATGGTGGGTTCTTGAACTGAGAAAGTGGAGCCCCCTATTCTTGTTGATTTTGTCACTGGAATGATGAGGAGAAGTGCTGTGCCATTTATGAGGGAGAAGGTAGAACAATAAATGCATTGAGTGACATAAACTAATCATCAAGTTTACCTTTCCCTTCAGATCTAAAGGCCATCATGATCTGCATGATAAATGTTAATATTCACTAGCTTAATGCATTGAAATGACCAATTCAGAGAAATGTGTGTATATATAGAGCAAAAAAACAGAAAATTAAAAGTCTCTGTACCATCGGGACCAAAGGGACAGATGTTTGAGGCCACTGTAATGCCCTTTTCATTTCACCGTGTGTCTCCGAATGGGGAGAAGACCAAAACGAAAAAGTGGCAACCATCTTCTAGACGAGGAATCTCGAATCCATGTAAAGTATTTTTGTACGATACCATAATTAGTTATTAAAAAGTGAATCCCATTAGACTGTTTCCTAAGCTCAGTATCTTCTCTAATTTACAGTAAACCTTTTAGATTATTCAATATCTTCCTAATCTCACACTTACTAACCTGCCGTGGAGCCATACAATATTTGAAGCAACAGATCCTGGAAAGCAAATCACAAATGTGCTCAAATTATAGAATCTTGTTAGAAGTCTCCCGCTGTATAATATCTGTCCCGATGTTCCTCAGTATGAAAGGACAAGGGTTTGACCATTAGCGCAGCTAGCTACAAATCGGCCTAAACCTGACCTTGTTTTTTATGTTCTGCTGCTTCAGGTCATTATGCAACAAAAACAAAGGAGCCGAATTAGGATGACACAGGAAGAGTTTCATAAAAAGATCTACTGTTTTCTGAATGACAGAGTAATTTTTGAAGCCCCTGCGATCAGCAGCATAAGGTGACTTAAGCAGGATTTAGCCCCCTAAACTCTTAAAAATGGTTCTATCAGCCACTTGCCCTGATAATTTACCAAATCAGCAATTGCCCCCATTTACTTGTAGTATTAAAAGAGATCTTTTTTTTTTATGTGTGGACCTCTGATTAGTACCATTGGAGGTAAAATTCCCCTTCCCCCATATTATAAATACTTTGGTTTTACGAATATTGATGGTGGGCATAAGAAGTTCTGGCAAGTAATACTGTATCATCATCAGAATCTAACTGGGGCCCTTTGCCGCCGGGCCAGCTGGCGCTCATCTGCCTGATGCGGGGAGGGGCAGTGTGGCTCCAACATGTAACAGCACTCTCGTAGTTCCTGCCGCCTCCCCATCCCTCCCCCTCATCTGCACGGGGTCTTCGATTGAGACGGCCGGGTCCGGCTACCACCATTCCAATGCGGAGAGCTACAGCGATGCATCCTCCCTCCACGCCTGGGCCTGGTGACGCTGGGCCTCCCCCGCAAGACGAGCTCTGGCAGACCCTAAGCCAGTGGTGCCTGCGGCCCCCACCTCCAGCGCGGTCGGCGCTCTACTTTTCAGGGTGGCGCCGCTGGCCCCACTGAGCATTCCAAGCCCCGACGGACCCGCCGCCCAGCAGCTGACACCCTGAGGAACCAACGACGCATCACTCTCCAGGTGAGCGCCTCTGTCCCCATTGATTGAGGTGGCCCCTGAGCCTCCCCACTTTCATCCACGACTGACTTCCCCTGGGGGCTTGCCCGGAGGCCCGCCACCATCCCTGAGGCCTACCGGATCTCGCCCCCCACCTCCTACTGATCATGGTCCGCTTCCACTGCGGTGGTTCTGGTGCTCCTGCAGCTTCCTGGGCGCCCCTGCCCACAGTCGCCACGCACCGGCGCAGCGGAACCACCTGCACCCCATTGCTTTGGATCCGTGCCTCTCACCTTGTTTGGCTTCTCCTTACGACACGATTACTATTCCGCGAAAGCACTCCTGCCTTTTTCCCTGAGAAATCTCCTGGGGCGCTCCGGCCCACTCCATTTCTATCGCCACCTTAGGCTCCTGTGGCCCCTGTCAGCGAGCATATTCCTCCCCCCTCTCTTAAGCCATGACCAAGGTGGTGAAATCATCGAGGGGCACTGACATTGCCAACATGCTGCAGGCCCTGGAGAAAGGGAAGAAAACCGACCCCCCGAATCTAACTCCCCAGAGGGCCTCCGATGTGAAGGGCACGCTGGCCACCAAGGAAGACCTCCAGCTCTTCATGTCTGACATTAAAGCGGAATTCCGGAACTGCATGACGGAACTCACAGCCAAGTTGGAACAAACCGGACAGCGGATTGACAACGTTGAACACCGAATAGTGGAGGTTGAGGAGCTGGCAGTGGACCATTCTAACTCGATGAAGGAGATGCAACGTAATATCCAAGCATTAATGGATAAAACCGAAATCCTCGAATTTAAGCAAGAGGATATGGAAAACCGCTCTCGGCGCAATAATGGATCCAAGGGGTCCCCTCATCAATCCCAGACAAGGAACTTCCTGAATATGTCAGCACCCTCTTTCAATCTTTACTGCCGGACTTGGATGAAACGCAACTCCTACTTGACCGCACTCACCGAATGCGCCCCCGGTGGGGAACTGACACAGACTCTCCCCCAGATGTCCACTTCTTCACCACTAAAGAGGCTATCACTGCGATAGGCCGCACAAAGGACGAGCTCTCCTTCCAGGGATCCCCACTCCAAATCTTCCAAGATCTATCGCCCCTAGCCCTCCAAAAACGCAGAATGCTCTGTCCTCTCACCCTTTTTCTCAGAGACCAGCAGGTGCGCTACAGATGGCTGTTTCCTACGGCGCTACAATTTTCATATAAAGGCACTCCTCGCACCATCAGTCACCTCGAGGATGCGGCTTCCATTCTACGACCGGGCTCTCCCGAGAGCATGGGGGCCTTCCCTCCCACCTCGATCGGACCCGGCCCTGGAGCCTGGCCCCCCCAAGCAGAAACGGACCCCCTGGTCACGAGTGCAGAGATCTCACAATCCCAGATGATGGCCCACGCTTCCCTTAAGGATCAAGCGGCACTGAGACTAGCGATACTCTCTTAAGCCCGCCGCGGAACCCATGCGGCCTATACCCTCCTCCATGGTGGATGTCATCGTATTACCCTTGGAGAAAGCTTCAACCATGTCGCCCAGGTCGCCTGTTGCCGGCCTGGGATGTCCGGGGGACCCGCCGACAGTTATCAATCGGCCCCCCGGCCACAGTTAGGTCCTCCTGTTGGAGGCCGAAGTTGGAAGTTTGGATCTCCCGTTGGAGACTATTGTTAAAACCATCAGCCACAGGAGCCCTACCTCGATGACACATCGCAGCTATGGCTAACCTAGACCCCCCCTCAATCTCCCACCCGCGGCAAAGGTCCTCGGACAGCCAGCCCCCACACCAGCAACTGAAACTCACCACTCTGAATGTTAGGGGCCTGAACTCCCCCTCGAAGAAGAAATCCATCCTACACAGGCTGCAATCCGACGGAACCTCAATTGCTTTCCTGCAGGAAACACACTTAATTCCAGTGGACTTTTCCCGCCTCCGAAGCAGACTCTTCCCCACGCAATTCTTAGCGTCCAATGGCACCAAAAAGGGTGGCACCGCTATCCTTTTGGCTGCGGGCTTGAACCCCCAGGTCCTCGACGTCCTGGGCTTCCGGGAGGGTCGCTTTGTGGCGGTCAAATGCATCATTATGGGCCAGCTCTACACTCTCGTTTCAGCATACGCCCCGAATGAGTTCCAAGAAGGATTTTACCAGGACCTGGAAGAGACCCTCCTCCCGTTCACGGAAGGACAGCTTGTCATCGGGCGATTTCAACGGGGCCCCGGATCCCCTTAAAGACAGATCTCACCCCCTCACCTCCAGGGACCAGAAGCTGGCCCTGGCCCTGCTCCACTTGTTCCGCACGCTTGATATCGTCGACACCTGGAGAGTGTTATACCCGGAGGAGAAGGACTTCACCTTTTACTCATATGTACATCGCACTTTCTCCAGAATCGATCTCCTGTTGGCCTCACCCCGGTTCCTGACCTTCACGGATGACGTCACGATCAGCCCCCGGATCCTCTCGGACCGTGCCCCAGTCTCGCTCTCCCTCCGAGTCCACGACCCGGATCCCCCTCCATGTCGCCAATGGACCTTGTATGACCCTATCCTGGGGGACCTGACGGTGAGAGACGCGATCGCCAGGTCAATCAAAAAATTCTTTACGGAGAACCTTAACGAGGACACGTCCCCCGCCAACACCTGGGAGTCTATGAAGGCAGTGCTCAGAGGGGAACTGATCGCCCAAGGCGCCGCGTTTCACAAACAGAAGAAGGTGACCCGAGACACCCTGGAGGCCGAGGTTTGTGCAGACGAAGCGGTCCACAAGCAGAAGGGCTGGTCCCCGAAATCCTACAAAGCCTTGCAAATGGCGAGGAAGAGGCTGGAGGCTCTCCACGCCGACACCACTGCGAACCTGCTCGCTAGGACCAAACAATGGTACTATGTCCACAATAACAAAGCCAACAAGCTCCTGGTCAGCAAGCTAGCTAGGGAGAAGACTCGGAAATCCATCCTGGGCCTTCACGACCCACAGGGGTCGGTGCACTATGCAGACCAAGAGAAAATCCGGCTAGCCACAGCCCATCAATCCGAGACTATGACAGCGGTCCCGAGGGACTTGGAAGCGTAGCGTGCATACATCAGTAAGGTGGCCCTTCCACGCCTGACCCCGGAGGTTGGCCAGGAGCTGGAAACGCCTATCACGGAGGAGGAGGTGGAAAAGGCTATAAAGAGTTTGAAACCCAGGGCCCCCGGTCCGGACGGCTTCACCACCAGGTTTTATAAACTCTTTCGTCCCCAATTGGTGGCTCCCTTGGCTCGCCTCTTCAATTAATTTGCGACCACCGGAACGATCACTCCATCCATGCAGGAATCCATTACCGTTCTCGCTTTAAAGCCCGGAAAGGACCCCTTTGAGAACAGCTCGTACAGACCAATTTCCCTGCTTAATTTGGACGCTAATATTTATTCAAAAATCTTGGCTAACCACCTGGGTCTGGTCTTACCGAACATCATAGACCCAGACCAAACCGGCTTCATCAACTACCGGTCCACGAAAGATAACATTTGCCGAGCCCTGAACTTCATAGAGGTGACCACAAGAAATTCCCAGCAGCTGGCCTTACTGGCCCTGGACGCGACCAAGGCCTTCGACAAGGTGGGCTGGTCATTTCTTACCTTGACCCTCGAAGCCTTCAGCTTTGGCCCAATCTTCAGAAAAATGGTCCTGGCAAATTATCAAGCTCCCAAAACCACGCTCAGGGTTAACGGCCACCTGTCGGACCCTATCCTTCCTACCTGTGGAACGAGGCAGGGATGCCCCCTGTCCCCCCTGCTTTTCGCCCTGGTCATCGAACCGTTGGGCCAACTGGTGTGGACAAACCAACTGATAAGCGGCCCGAAGATAGGCGCCACCCAGCATAAGATCGCCCTCTACGCGGATGACGTCTTGCTAACCGTCACAAACATCCAATCCTCCCTGAGGGCTGCTCTGGGGGAGCTCCGTAGCTTCGACGAGGTAGCGGGATTCACCATCAAAATCGATAGCCCTCGGTGTGGGCCTGAGCCCGGACGAAAGGGTCGCCCTGGAGAAGCAAAGCCCATTCAAATGGAGCACCCAAGCAATCCCATACCTGGGGGTCCGGATGCCAGCACAACCAACAAAAGTCTACCAGGCCAACTTCCCCCCGCTCTTCGAGGAACTGGAGAAGGATCTCACGCACTGGCGGTCGCAGGAAATCTCCCTGCTGGGCCGGATAACAACCTGCAAAATGAATCACCTTCCCCGCTTCCTATATGCCTGTGCTTCCCTTCCCGTCTCAATCCCCCTTCCCCCCATCATGAACCTTCAACGGAAATTGATTGACTTTATATGGAAGGGCAAGAAAGCGAGGATTCCCCCGGAAAACGATGATGGCCAGCGCTAGACTGGGAGGGCTGGGGGTCCCGGACCTCCGCAAGTATCATATCGCAGCGCAGCTGGCCCATCTCCAGGCGTGGGGACTGGCCTCAGGTCGCCCAAAGTGGGTGGACATCGAACGATCGTGCCTACCCCTGCCTCTTCGCTTCCTCCCATTTCTCCATAATGCGTTGCGTCGGAGTTGGCCAGATGTGCTGATGGCCACGAAGAACTTGTTAAAGGCATGGGAGTGGGCCCGCAGATACAGAGGGATCCCAAACGACCTGAGCATGCTCTCCCCGATCTTCCACAACCCGGCCTTCTCCCCGGGAGCTCATCCAGCGACCCTCAGAAACTGGGTTGCAGGAGGCCTTGAAACGCTGGGACAGCTCTTCGCAGGAGACTCTCCCTTGGACTTCGAACAATGTAAATCCTCCTTTCAGCTAGCAGAGTCGGGCAGATTCTCCTATGCCCAACTAAGACACTGGTGCTCCAACCCCCAGACCCGGATGGCAGCAACTCGGCCTCTTACTTCCTTGGAACTCACAGCGGCTGACCTGCCTACCCGAGGGAAGATTTCCGCCCTCTACAAGCTACTGCTGGATGACCCCCTCCTCTCTAAACCCTCCTAGATGTCCCTGTGGGAGACGGACCTGGGTCACGCTATAGAGGACCAATCCTGGGTGGATATCTGGACCAGGACGCGCACGGCATCCCGCTGTATCACCAACCGGGAATGCGCCCACAAACTGCTGTTGCGATGGTACTACCCCCCTTACGTCTTCACCACTTTCAACAAGCCCTGGACCCCCACTGCTGGCGTTTATGCAGCCACTTGGGATCCTACTTCCATATGTGGTGGACCTGCCCTAAGGTAAAGGAGTTTTGGACCCAATGCCTCGCCACTATAAAAGACATTACCCAAGTGACCATTCCGCTAACTCCCGAACAGGTCCTCCTTCGGATCCCGCAACCGGACGCTTACCCGAGAACGGGGAGGAGGGCCACGCTGTCCACTCAACTCTTGCTGGCCGCCAAAATCACGGTAGCCCGCACCTGGAAAACTGCGGAAGGCCCCCTCATGCCCTTGTGGTGGATCAAACTCTGGGACATCCCAACAGCTGAGAAGGTCACGGCAGCTAAGGCGGGCAGACTCTATCGTTTCTTGGACGTCTGGGGCCCGGTCCTAGACTATGACCAGAAATATCCGGCGCTTACTTTTAAGCCGCGCCTGATCGCGAACGCTCTCCGTTCTATGGGGGAAAGCTCGCCACCTGGTGGAACGGAATGAGGCCCGGGAACAATGCCTTCTGCAGGCTTAGGGGTTGGGGGAGGGGGGCATTTCAAATGTCATATGTCGTCTGTAACAAATGTGAGTTTATCATGCTTGCTCCTGTGTGCTGTTAATAAATAAACAAGTTAAAAAAAAAAAGACAAGAGAGCATAATTCAAAATTGTATTCATTGACTACTGATCACACAGTGAACAAACCTGAGGCTGTCTGCAATATACACATATCAGTAAAAGAAAGAGCTCCCAGACAGAGGAAAATCAAAGACTTCACAAGATTTGGGGTAATGTAAAAGTTCCAACTGCTGCTGTCATATGTCTCAACTGAAGAGCTTCTGTGGAAAATGTAAGAAGTGTCACATGCACAAATTGAGCAACGGAATGAAACCGTTTAGTTTCGTACGAATCCTACCATATTTCGCCCAATGCTCTTTTGAAATTCAGGAAATAAATTTTAAAAAGTATCTGCATAGAAACTCACCACAGTGCTTAATTTATAATATATATATATATATATAGTTCGCAAGAGCAGGATGCAAAGGCGATAGCACATGTTGAGTTACAGCCTCGGACTGCCCTACAGGGCAGTGGTGCAATGCCTGTAGTACAGCCCACAATTGTCAAGTTTTAGCCCAAGTGGGCCAGTTTTATGAGTTACTTCATTGTGTAGCTAGAAGTTTTCATCAGTGTCACTGAACAAATATTTTTCAAAAGGCACAATTTGCAGCACAATTTACCCTAAAATTCCCCTGTGTGTACTACGAAACAGTTGGTTACTAAAGTAATGACTTACCATTTGTGACTGTGTGCCACCGTTTTGGAGGCGGTCGAAATGCAATGCATGGATACCAGACAACAGCATTTGCAAAAAATGGCCCTTCTGAGCACGGCATAGCACGTAAACAGAGTTGGAGTCACACATCAAGACTAAATTTGCTTGCTTCACAACTCTGGATTTAATCCTGCGTGCAGCTGGGAGGAATTTTTCCAAACCCCAACAAATCCTTATATCATTTGCAAGCAGTAAATAACAGTTATTCTTTATTATAGCATAATTCGCTTTCTGGGTTTATTTTAAAAGATAGTAGACATTGGCTGCTACAGGGAATCAAGAAAGTTCATTTAACAAACCCTAATTTTCCACATCCTCGCTAGAGAAGCGCCTGCTACCTTTTTGAAATATTTGCAAGGAACTTGGGGTTGGTCACCCTGAGTTACCTGGGGGCAACCAGACGTGGACTCCCTGCTCACTGTCCTCAGAGAGGCACAGCTTCACCTCACTGATGAGGCCCAACAAGGCTGAAACACGTGTATGGGGTTGCTTTTGGTACTCTTGTTCAGAGAGGAATTGCCATATCATTTCGGTGCTGGACTGCCAATATGGGCGGGACAAAGACTAATATGCAAATGTATATTTCCCATCTGTGAAAGGTACAGTGAGCAAGTGAGCAAAAAGCGTGTGCTGCAAACTCTCATCTCAGAACAGGTTATCATGCCATATTCTTTCTGGAGAAAAAAGAAAAGGAGCGCCTGCTACCTTTTTGAAATACTAGATTATACCTTTGGCATGACTCTGGGGTCGAGAGGCACATTTGCACTCCAATTAGACACACTGGGGCTCATTATGAGTTTGGTGGTAAATGTGGGGGTAACGGAATTACCACCACTTTTACCACAACATCAAATTACGGACTCCACGCTAATTCCACTGGTGGAATTACCACTGGCAGAATCATCCCTGGAGGAATTATCATTGAGATTTGGAGGAATCAGTGCCTGGGCTAATTCCTCCAGTGGAATTACTGTCAGAACAAAAAATTGTATTTCCACTGCATTAAAAGTTGAAAAACAGCTGAATTACCACTTACAATCAGCAGTAATTCAGCCAATAACACGGTGCAGTCACCTCCAACGAAAAGGTTGAGGTAAAAGCACACAAGTGATGGAAATCAAGTCACAGGTGCACCCAATCCGCTCTGGAGTATTTAAGGCCCACCTCTTACTCAAACACATATCCAAGCAACATGCAGCCACAAGCACACGTTGATTATGGGATCCACAAACTGCTGCTATTCATCCAGCTACACCAGACAAACACCACGAAGGTGCAGGAGACGTGTGCTGCGGATGGCACTCATACCACGTGTCCGCCCATCCCCTTGGACACTGACGGACAACCAATTAGTGACACTATATCACTTGGACTGTTTGACCATCACAGACCTGTTCACCCTGATCAAGGCTGATCTCCAGAGCTCCATCGCAATTAGAACTGACATCCATCCTGGTAAAGCTTGTGTCCGTCCAACACTGCTGTCCCATGGTTGGATTCCAGCAAACTGTTGGGACACTGCATGGGATGTCCCAGCCAACTTTGGCTAAAATTAGTCCTGAATGTGCTCATGAGGAATGCTTCTGCGACTAGCAGGTCTTCGACTGTCCACGCTGGATGCGCCATGGATCATGTCTAGAACGCTAGGTCGCTTTCTCTGTCTAGGCCCTTCAGCTGCTTCTTGTTAACCACAGCGTTTCCTTGCCCTTTCCCATAACATGGGTTTACATCCAGAACTTATAGCATTACTAGCTCTTCAAAAGATAAGGCGACAGAAACTAGTAGCAAAATATGTTACAGACTTCTATGACAACTTTACCATCAGACTATATGCTGGGTCGGATGACATCTCAAAGACCGAACTGGAGAGAAATTCTCTCCTTGATGCCTTGCCCCCTGCTACTGGCATAAACGATCACAGCAGGGGCACTGTTACTAGTGCTTTGGCTCTTACCCTAACACCTGAACCGGAGGCAAAAGATGCGTCAATCCTGCCCCTGCTTCAGAATCAAATGCGGGCGCAGCCCCCAAGAGCCCTTACAGACCAGAAGTTCTTGAAGCTAAAGTCAAAAAATAAGAAAATCCTGGAGTGCCCGAGCACTCCCAACTTACTGATCCAGCCAAACTGTGTTAATTGGCAAGAAGCTATATATAGACCTCCCACACACACACAGACTGCTCGGGATATGCACACCATCAAGATATCCCGATTAAACACGCACTCTCTCAAAAAATACACTATTAATGCTCATTGCTACACGCAGGATGAGTACCTCGACATGATGTGCATAACAAAACTTGGCATAAAGACTCCAGTGGGCCAAATTTAAGCCTGGCAATTCACCCAGAGTTTAGATTTTTTTGGGGGGAAAAACCGTGAGCATGGCTCTGGGGGAGGTGTAGCTCTCCTGGTTATGTCAGACCTGCACTTTTCGAGACTCCCATTACCTGCCCGGGGTGTGAAATTATCCGCCTGAAATTCCTCCCTAATGCACATTTTGCATCAACTTCATTCTTGTTTACCAACCCCCCACTAAAATGACAGAATTCAATGAAGATCTATTACATGCACTGGCTCCTCTTAACAAAGCTAACAGTGCCACCATTCTCCTAGGTGACATTAATGGATGGCTAGGCAACCCTGAAGATAAAGACGCCACAGAATTAGCAAAACACCTAAAGAACCTAAACTTTAACATTCTCAATACAGAACCACCCCTGCTGGCAGAACCATTTTAGACTGGGTTACGGTTAGGAACATCTCTACATACATCATAAAGACCAGACCCTGTGCTTAGTCTGGCCACTGCTTTGTGGAATGCCTGCTGCACTGCCCGATTATTTCCACGGAAACCCACAATCTACCCAAATTAGTCAGTGAATTGCACACATGTGGCATTAGTCCCCCCTCACCCCCATGGCTATGGAGCAGGCATACCGGAACAGGAAACAGTTCCTTTTCTCACTTTCCCCCAGAGGCTCACTGTCTCCAGAGCCCAAGTGCTCTCTAGGTTTGAACTACTGCAACAGCCTCTTTCTTAATCTGCCTTCCTCTACACTCTGCCCTCTGCAAATAATCCAAAACAGGACTGCAAGACTTATCATTGGCCTCAACCCCAGGGATCGTATCTCAACAGGCTTGAAATCTCTCCACTGGCGCCTGGTAGCTGCAAGGATCAATTTGAAGACCCTTTGCATTATCCACAAGGCTTTCTGGGGCTGGGGGCGAGGGCCCGCACTACATCCAACTCTCTCTTCCTAAACACCTTCCTTCTTGAGCCCTTTGCTCAGCCACACCCAAATCTCTGAGGATCAGACGCTGCTCCAGGCAGAGAGTGGGGGCAGATCTCTCTCCTATGCAGGTGCTCCCTCTGGAATGGCCTCCCTTTCCTCTCAAACTCGAGAAGGACCACCTCAGGTTCCGGAAGCAGCTCAAGACCTTCCTTTTTGCTTCTATTTTCTCTCCCTTTCTCCCTTGCTGACCTACATGTCTTCTGCACTGACTGATTGCCTGGCTACCCTCTGAACCTCATGGGCACCAGGCTCCTCCACTACCAGTTGTGCCTACGGTGCACTTAGGGGCTGTATATGCAATCCTACAGTCCGCTGCCTGCTTGCACTTACCCAATGCCGGCCGACCTGGCTGCACTTACGCAGATCATTATTTGCCCTGATTGCACTTCCGCTTTCTGTCCCCCTGACACTTCACCTCTCCCCGCCCCCCTGCACTTGCACGATCTGAATGACGCAAGGCCTAGTAAGATCATTTGTCTGTCCTCCCTCTGTCTCCCTACCATGTCTTGTCGCGCCTAGAAACACTTGTGCACAGGTGCGTTATAAATGACTCATCATATCATATCATATCCTGGCATGTAAGGTAGCAAAACACAATCAGTGACACCAAACAAGTCACCTGTCAAAGCCATTCCCTGCCAATTCATTGTCATGGGTCTGTAGATGGCCTACCGACATCTCAATAGTGTCAACTGCATGGGTGACATCAGAGTATGGATAAACACATAATGAATGATGTTGCATACACTGTAAATGACTGAAAGGTGCACTCTGTACGCCATGCCCCTCCAACACAATTGATGCAAGGTGTGTCATCCACAAGCACAAATGTGCACATGTAGGCCAACAGGACAATAGGCCCATATACATGTACTTCGACACACAAACAGCCATGTCTAACACTGTACATTCAATTTCTCTTAGGTGACTCAGGCTATCCGCAGTTACCCTGGCTGATTTCACCTGTGAGGAACCCTGGTACACCACAGGAGGCTGCTTATAATAAGGCCCACAGGAGGAACAGGACATGCATTGAGCACACATTTGAACCACCGAAGGCTAGATTCAGGTGCCTCCCCTAGATAGGTGGTGCACTCATGTACAGCCCTGAGATAGTGGGTAAATTTGTAGTCATATGCCCAATGCTGCACAACATCTGCATAAAAAGGAAAATGCAAATGCCTCCAATTGAGAACCATTCCACCCCTGGCTCTGATGAGGAAGACATTGCAGGTGAATACAGGGCACCTCAGGACATGTGTGGGGAGGTGAGGGAAGGATGAATGTTCAGCCAGGATCTCATAGACAGTTTTTCTTTTTTTAACTTAGCACATATGCACCTCTGACATCACTGATGATTTACTGAATGCACATGTACCACCACCATAGAATAAACACTATATAAATTGTGTAGACTCAACAGTGATTTATATTCATACCAACAAACCCTGATCCCCAACTCCATCATCCACCCCAACTCCTGATCCCCAACTCCACCACCCACCCCACACCCTGATCCCCAACTCTATCACCCATCCACACCCTGATCCCCAACTCCATCAGCCGCCCTACACCCTGATCCCCAACTCCATCATCCACCCCAACGCCTGATCCCCAACTCCATCACCCACCCCACACCCTGATCCCCAACTCTATCACCCATCCACACCCTGATCCCCAACTCCATCAGCCGCCCTACACCCTGATCCCCAACTCCATCACCCACCCCACACCCTGATCCCTAACTCCATCACCCACCTCACATCCTGATCCCCAACTCCATCACCCACCCCCACACCCTGATCCCCAACTCCATCACCCACCTCACACCCTCAGTATGTCCCATGTGGTGAACCACTAGCACTTTCTTTTTCCCCCTTATTGCACAGGCAGGGGATCACAAGATATGCAATGCTGGGAGTACGTGGGGGCGTGCTGTCCAATGACCCCTCAGTAGTGGTGTCTGATACAAAACTGGCTGGCTCTCTGCTCCAGAGGTGTTGCATGGTTAGACTGATTCCTCTGGCCATGGTCTCATGTGAGGCCGAGATTTGCTCAGCAAGCTCCCCCACCCTCAGGCTGTTGAGGGTGTTCCTTGCATATGTGTGCACTGAATTCCGACACAGCCGGTCAATGGATGTGGTCACCTGCCTGGAGGCCCCCTGGATCACGTCGCACATGGCCTGTGAATTGCACAATTGCTCCTGTGCGATGGCATGCATTTCAGCCTGTCCTTCCTCGATTCTGTCCAGCCTCTCCCAAATGGCCTGCAATGTGGGTCCATGCACTGGCTGAGGAGAGGTTTGTGGGCCCACACCCTCATCGTGCAATGCTGGCTTGCCTGCTATGCATGGTTCTCCGTTCCCTCATACTGCTCGAAGTGGAGGGCACAACGAGATGACCAGGGGGAGGGGGAGTACCGCATGGGCGAGAGGCTGCGCAAGGGGAGGATTCCGGTGAGAAGTGTCTCAAAGGTGAACATGCAGGGCTGGAGTTGGATGAGGAAAACTCTGATTTAACTGTAGCAGAGGGTGCAGGGGGCTGGTCACATGCCTGGATGTTGTCAACACTTGGGGCGGTGCGTAGTACTCCTGAGTCCACCGCAGTGATGGGGGCTGTCCCTATTGATGGTGGAGCTGCAACCTTGTAATGGCCTGAGTAGGCGGCGGAATTGTGGCCGGTGGGCTATTGGCCATGGAGTGGTTTTACTGTCACCTTTGGTTTCCTTATTTTGAGTGGCACTCCCACTCCTGGCCAAACCATGGCCTGTGGCCTTTGTAGCACTTGCTGGTGCTGGTGTGCCAGAGGTACTGGCACCTTCAGAGCGTTCCTAGGTGTCTTGTGTGCCTGTTGGGAGACATGAATGTGTGCATCAGTACCTTCATGGAAATGTGTTAGGTGTGTTGTCATATAGTATTGCGTGTACTATGGGACCGCAGGGTGCTAGGGCACCAGGGGGACGTACTTCATCCGACTGACAATATGGCAGTTTACAGCATTGATTGATGTGTGTGAATATGGTCAGTGTGGGGTTGTGCCTTGCTTGACCAATGCAGTCATGTGCATCACTGACATACAGGGTCATGTGTGCGCATGTAGGGCAGGACGGATGTTGCTTGCGTATCCTGTAGAACCGTCAGCTGAGGGTGCCCTGCTAGTTGTGGCGGAGTCATGACAAAATAAGGTTGGACTTTGTCTCCATGGGGCCCCTGCAGCTACTAGTCATTTGCGGTGGTTGTCAGTTTGAGACACAAGTGGTGTTCTTTGCTTGACATGTGCTACATGGTTGGTGCCATGCTTGCTGTGGTGTCTGTTCATGCGTGACCGGTATGCGGGCAAGGCTTGGTTGTGATGTGTAATGCAGATGTTTGTCAGTCCTTGTTACTTGCAGTTCGATGGCGGGTGTTGGGCACATCAAGCCCTCGTCATCCTACTTGGTTGGGATGTAAGGGGGATCACGACTTCAATGACTCATGATGGACTGCAGTGCCACATGGATGGGTCATGCATTGTTGGGGTTGCTGTCACCTGAATGCATGGCAGTTTGTGTTTGTCTGCATGCTATTAGGGTTGTTCTGCAATGGGCCCATCATTCACTCATGTACTCACCAGTTTCTACCTAGCTGCTGGCTCTGACCTCAGTCTATCCCATGCCCTCCAGGCCCACCATGTAGATGATGCTGCTGACCATATCCACCCATGGGATCATCTGTTACTCCACCTTTGGCAGCTGTCTCCCTGCGGTGGTTTGAAATAAGGCAGTGAACTTGGGCCTTGAGGTCGTTCCACCTCTTCTTCATGTCATCTGCGTCACGTGGGATATGGCCTACAGCCACCACCTTGTCCCTAATGTCTGTCCAGATGGCATTCTTTCGCTGCTGGATGGTCTTTTGTTGTTGTAACCCATAGAGCTCCTCAGAATGGGTCACCACCTGCTCTTGTAGGACTGTCAGCTCCTGATCACTGAATTTGGGTTTTCGCATCCCCATATCAGGACCCTTAGACTTGGCCTTCCCTGCAGACATGATAGTGCTTGCCTCTGGGGATGGATGACACTCCTACAGGTTGATTTCCAATGGATTGTGTTTTTAAAGATGGCCGCCACAGTACTTCCTTTTCCTGCAATGACGTTATTTTGGTTGTCGGTAATTCTGCCATCAGTAATTCCGCCGTCGGTAATTCCGTCAGTGTATCTAGCGCTGATTGACCCGGTGGGAACATTAAATCCGCCGAATATGGGAGGATTTACTGTTGTGTACTTTTATTGGTAATTCCACCAGACAGAATTACCGGTACCACCAATGGTGGGTGTGCACTCCAGCCAAAGTTGTAATACAGTGGTAATTCTGCCATACACAGCGGCTGTAATGGTAATTTTGCTGTGGCGGAATTACCGCCGTATTACCACCAAACTTGTAATGAGGCCCACTGTATGTTACCTGCGACAGAGTCTCCCAGAACATCCAACAGGTTCAGAATTGCTTTTGGATTTCACCCTGTCATTATCTACAGCACTCAAGGTTTCATCTTGATGAGCTTCTGAATTTTGGACACTGCCAACTTAAGATAAAGAAATTCAGCATTCATAGTTTTGGTAGGGAGACCAGATATCCGGGATTTACCGGCACAGTCCTGGAATTAAGCTGTCTGCTCCAGAGACCTGAGAACATTTGGACAATTAAATACATTTCCCAGTTTAGGGAGAGGGTCACACGAACGGGCATGTGAAGGTTAAATGTTGGGCAGGCTCAAATTTCCTCTGGCGCTCTTTTTTTATTGCATTGTTTAGTTTAACACTTACAGAAAACTTTTAACACATTCCACATCAACCCAAAGTTTTTCTCCAAAAAAACAACTCCATAATTACTTCCTTTAAAATCCCATTAAAACCGACTCCTAAAACTATTCAAGATCATACACTTATGAGTTTTCTTCTCCCTTTCCTCTCATCAAATTATCTATAAAAAAAATGATGGCAGTTGCTGTGAAACGTGGGTTTCTCCCTCGAATAAAATATTGCCACCAGTCATCCTTATCAAAAGTTTTGAAGTCTGTCACAAAGGATGGCAGGCTCTTTATACGTGAGGTTGTGACCCTGTGCACTAACAGCACATGACATGGTGTTGCTTGTTCTGTGCTCACTTTGCAGAATCAACAGGCTCCATTGTCAACCCTTCGCTGTCCTGTTTTATGCTTAAAAGCATTTTTCGAATATACGTCTAGTCTTATTTGCATCAGTCTTTCTCTGATGTGTTTCGTGTAGAACCTTTCTAGATATGCTGGTAAAGTATTTATCTTTCGATGTTCAGTTGCAGCATTCTTTTGAGATGTGTGCGATAGTCGAATTTCTGTGTTCATCCAATTTGTTTTCTCTGTTTGTTTTTTTGTTTTGTTTTCTCTGGATTGGCTATTAGTTCATCTTCCGAAGAACCTATTTTCATTAATTCATCCTTCCATTTCTTTTTCCAGAGTGTCAACATCTCAGAGCCTTTGCCGATTTCACTTTCTGCAAGAATTTGATAGCCTGTTGTTACTTGCGGCAGCATTAGTTTTCTTAGTAGAGCCATCGATCTCCATTTTATGATTGAATAAAGGGATTGGAAGCCCAGTTCTGCTCTTATCCCTGCCATCGGTGTACATCTTGGCAGAATTAGTAATCGCTTCCAGAATTTACTTGCGGCTCTTTCTGGACATCACCAGCATAGAAGAAACTAACTCTAGATTTACAGCTGACATGCAGTCTCATCATCACTCAGCCATGCTTTAGTGTGAGTTGTTCCAATAAGGATCACTTTCCCTTGGTGTCAAATGTGCTCACTAAATGGAATATGAAGCTGTCATAGTCCCTATAATGTCTGAGCACAGAGGAATGTAGCATCACTCCCAACCCCAAAAAGTAGCATTCCAGCATTGTGTAAATAATGATCCCTGGGAGGGGAAACAGAGGTACATGTTGTGCAATAATTGAAACATGCATACCAACATGCCCTTTTCTAACCAGGGGATGCTAGTCCTGCCCTAGTTTTAGTTTGGGCTATTACGTGGCACTTAGGCACCACCTATAAGTGAAACTATTTCAGTACAGATAACAAGAGGAAGATGGGACACGAGGAGGGACACACAGCTTGTGGCGGATGTATGGTTATTTAGATACCTTCGACTGCCCTTGTCCACGCTAATCCCTATGGCCATTCACATCCAACACCTGCCTGTCTCTTCCCAAAACACATCATCCTAGGATCTCTTTGAGCTGGCACTACCAAGCAATAACATCAAACTTTGTGCAATATGGGGCATGCCAATGTTATTTCTAAGCAGTCTTTTGAGAGTTAATGGCTTAATTGCAGCTGTAGCGTGCTACTAGTGTAATAAAACATGTCTTAATCAAGGGTGCCTTCACCTGCTTGATTTATAAGCAGTAGATGCGTCTTCACATTTGTTCCTTGAATGAGGTCCTATTAAAAACAAGCAGTGGCAAAGCTGCTGTCATAGGCCAGGTACTCAAACCATTCTCCAACTTTTGCCACCTTGCGGTCAGGTAGTACTATTATGGAAGTGCTTGGCAAAGGCCTATGCCATGCCTACATAAAAGCCAAAACTGTTGGCTTTGACAGTACATGTTTCCTTTGCACTGCGGTAATTGGAGTCCTGCTTTTATCATGTAAAAAAATAATACTACATGTCACAGAATGCAAAGTAAAAGCAGATTAGCTAAGCATCTCCCGAATACAATGGGGCAAGCACATTTCCATCTTTTGGCAATCCCCGCTGTTAGCTTGGACTGGGTGTCCGCAGAACTGAGAAACGTGATTTACGGCAGCCTAGCAACTTCAGGATTCATGTAATGCATAGCTCCAGAATCCATATTTGTGTGTGTGTGGAGGGGGTAAGTGGATGGATGGAGGCACAATTACAGTCCTACGTTGTCAGTGGCCTTTCATGGTTTTGGATTTTGTTACCGGGTCACCCTCAGTTTAACCTCAAAAATGGCTTACAAACTAAATTCTCTACTTGCTCCATGATGCTCCAATTTATTCCACCAGATGTCTCTGGTCATCACTGATTTGGCTTCTAGAGCTTGCTGTATTGGTTTGCCTCCAGAAATAGAGGAAAAACACATAATGGCCCCATTGAGCAGACTCATGGTTTTAGCAGTGGCAGCTCTTCTGAGCATGGGCATCGCAACAGTGTGTCTAGAAGTGGACTCCTTGGTATTCTTAGTGCCTGCCGCAAAGGTATCTTCTCCAAACAAAGGTGGCACAAATCACGAAAGAGGGAGAGGGTGGTGGGGCATCGCTAAAGACACTGGAAGTCAATGAAAAAAGAGCTTAAGAGTTTTTGGCACTTGGATATTTGGCTCATCATCGGTGACCTTACACTGGATGTGTGGTCTCTTCCTACGCAGCAGAGACATGCACTCTCAGCAGTTAACGATTGACCAGCCCTTTGGATGCAGAGAACCACTACTGGAGTTGTCACTAGGGTCAGCGTCCAATAGTCTTGGAAGGCTAACACAGCTGGTGATGATGGCTGGTCCAACCCTGCATTAGCTACCAAACAATGGTGTGGCGGTTTGCCCGGAGCAATGTCAGTGGTTAAAATGAATTCATAACTTTCCAGCATCTCATCTCATGTTTTGGTTTTAGAAGGTATGATATGATATGACACGGCATTTATAACGCACCTGTACACAAGTGTTTCAAGGTGCGACAAGGCAAGGAGGGGGAAATGGTACGACATCCTTTCATCGTGGGATGTTTTTTCGCAGGGTTTTTTACCGCAGATTTTTTTCGAAAAAATCATTGCATTTTTTGGGGGGTTAAAAAAAATTATATAAATTGGGTGTGGGTGTACGGGAATATAAAAACAAATAAAAGGGGATGGGAGTTTCAGGGGTAAACCCCCCAACAATAAAAAAATAAAAAAATCTATGAGTTTTTTCGAAAAAAATCCGCTGTAAAAAACCCAGCGAAAAAACATCCCGCGATGAAATGACATGGAACCGGGGAACAAGGGAAGACAAAATAATGATCATACTACTCCCTGGCCCTCATTACAACACCGGTGGTAACCAATGGTGCTATTAGCACCATGGTTGCTGCCGGTATTGTAACGAGTCCGCCAATGGTAAATGGGGAAATACCGCCCCATTCCAAGGTTGGCGGGGCGGTAATTCCTCATTTACCATTGGCCCTTCCCCATTCCCATTTTTGCACCATAGGGCTCAATGGGACTAGGGAAGGCGGTAATTACGGTACCGTAATTACCTCGAAAGTCCCTTTGCGGGTCCCCACTTCAACAGCTGGTCCAAACCAGCCGTTAAGGTCGGGAGCCGCAAAGGGACCTTGTAATCAGGCCTTAAGGGTTTAACGGCACCGACACCTTTTACAGCGCCGTTAACCCCTTAACGCCAGGGTACTAATGAGGGCCCTCAGATCGTGCAAGTGCGGGGAAGAGATAATGGGAGAAGTTCCAGGAGGCAGGGGAAGGGGGAAGTGCAAGTTCAGCCACCGGGTGGCTCCTAAGTAAGAGAGAAGGGACTGTAGGGTTGCAAATACAGACCTTAAGTACTGGGGAGCCTGGAGGCAGTGCGAGGGTAACTGGGCATGCAGGAGCCTGGGCCTGATTTCAGAGGGTGAACAGGTGACCAGTGGACGGAGCAGTGAGGTGCATCAGCAGGGGAGAGGAAGAGTGTAAGTGGAAGCAAAAAGGAAGGCCTTGGGTTGCTTCCGGAACCGGAGGTGGTTCTGCTCAAGTCTGAGAGAGGCAGGGAGGCTGTTGCAGAGGGAGGCCCCAGCCGAGGAGAAAGATCTGCCCCAACTCTCTGCTTGGAGAAGCGTCTGATCCTCAGAGAGTTGGAGGTTGACGAGAGGAGAGCTGGAGAAGGAAGATGTTTTGGAAGAATAAGTTGGAGTTGGAGCGGTCCCAAGCCCCAGAAAGCCTTTTGGACGGGTCTTGAAGTTGATACTTGCAGCCACGGGGAGCCAGTGAAGACATTGCAGAGCTGGAGAGATATGATCCCTGGGCTTGAGGCCAAGGACAAGTCTTGCAGTCCTGTTCTGGATAAGTTGCATAGCTCATTTATTAACATTAGCAATCTATTTTGCAATTCATTTGAAACCATTTTTACCCAGTAAAGACCAGGATGATTGTTGTCATGTACTACAAAAAGTGTGTTCGAATTCTTGCTCAACTCTGCTTGTGGTCAAGAGGTTCACCCTGTGGTTCCCCGCTCCCTTCACTCAATGTTCCACAATGCGTAATTGCTAGAATATTTTCCCTGGTGCATAGTCCCCAAATTGAATTTGGTGACCTGCCAAAAAATAAGAACGTGGTCCAACTTTTCACGAGTTCTAGGACAGAAAATCGATGGAATCTACATTGCGTTGGCTGCTCAACCTAAGGCCCCTCTATTATCCATAAAGGCAGTTGGGAAAACCTGAACTGCCACCAATTGGTCTGTATTTAGGAAATTATGTGTGTGTCAGAAAGGGTTGGCTAGACCTGTGGGCGCCATGTTTAACGTATAACGAACAAACATGCTTCACTTGAAGATGTGCCAGGTCAGAAGTGAGAGAGTATTTCTATATTCTTTCCCTTGTTAACCTCCAAAAACGTAGCAGAGTTAACATACTAAAGAATCAAGAGTGTAATGTATTATTCTAGAATGATTTCTTCATTCAATAAACTCTCAGATGTCCACAAATATCCAATTTGTGTCCAAAAACTGACATATATTGTCTCAGCCTAATGGAAATGTATGGGCACAGCCAGCGAGAACATTTTTTATACTGGAATATATTGTGGGCAAAGGCATCATGAAAAGTTGTTGGGAAATGCACCTGTGCACTGTTGATGACTTGCATCTTTTGGATTTTTGGATTGGAGTTGCCCTACAAAACCAATTGCAAACTATCTGGCTTTTTACGCTATTAGTTCGTTCACAAAAAGTGTGCTGTATAATTCATCATTTTAATCCATTATTCAAATGGGGGGAGAGCCCCTAACGCCCCATGGTTTGTTTGGGTTGACGCGCTACGCTCGGTTGCTCTGGCAAATGTGCAGGAAATATTTACAGTGCTCCAATTAAAGAATTCACCAGCCACCACTGGGAAAAATCATAATCTCATTGTTACAGAATTGTAATAACTATCACCAGCTTGCTACATGTGAAATAGACTTAGAGAGCACCCAAAGCATGCAGTGGACTCGTAGACCGCGAGCACACTACAACGCTGCCACCAGCAAATATGAGAAATGAACACAAATGTTTCAAGTGGTTATTCATTAAGGGCACAATAATTTCAATGCGACTTTTTATGTGCGTTCAATGAAAACATTTCTATATTTTATGCACAGATGATTCGTTTTTTTCATTAAATTATAAAACTTCACAAAGACTAAAAACAAAAAATCTTTTGCCCATATGTGCCATCGCCCCTCCGATGTGTACACACAGTCACTGTACATAGTCTAAGCCTTAGTGGATTTTATTTTTTAACATAGAAGCGCACGATAAATGCAGATTTTTCTTTTTTAAACCATAGTACACATTGTTGAAATATTCCTCAGATTGTTTTTGCACATGCGGCCCCAAAAGAAACAAATACATTTCCATTGATGAACTCCTGGATACAGATGCACCATCCAACAAAAAGCAAATGATGTAACATTCCCATCTAGAGTGGCAACTTTTTATTTTCTTCCAGTGTAAAAAGAAAATGTGCATCTTGAATCTACAGTGCTCAAGATACAGTGGCAAAATAAAATAAAGTTGAGAGGCATTTTGCAATAATACACATATATTATGAAACTAATTTCCAAAAGGAAACTTTTTGCAATCCTAAAACGCAGGTACACTAAATGCTGCAATGCAAATGCTGTCAAAAGAAATTCCTTCAAAGTTGCTAATTATTTGATGAAAAACAAATGTACTTTTACAGATGGCACAATTGTGAAGGGCACAGTAACTACTGTGACTGAGTGTGTTGTAAGAGATTTAAAAACTGTCCTAGATGTATGTAATCATGTTCAATATGAACATCTACAAACTTGTAATTTTGCCCTGCCCTTGGTCGGACCACTTCTGCATGCATTTCCAGACCAACAATGACTGTTTTACAAGTAAAACAGGGGTTGATAGAGTTTCTATGCTAGTACGAAATTGTAGGAAACTAACATTAGAGTACCTAAAACCATGGGCCATTACACTTTCTGCAGAGATTCTGAATTCGGATTCTTTACAAGAGATGACTAGCTCGCTTCTCGGATCCTTCAAAGAAATCACAGAAGCATTGGCGCCAGGTGGGACAAAAACGTAACACTGGTTTAACGCAAACCTGTTAGAGCTCGAAGCTAAACAAATTCAATACTTGCCTGGAGGAAAAATCGGGATCCGGTTAGTCTGGAAACTTACAAAAAAGCAGTGACGCTTTACAAAACCGCAATTCTGATGGCCTAGAAAGAGCCATTTAATGATAGAATCACGAACTCAAGTTCAGATAGTAAGGAACTCTTTAAAATAGGGCCAAATAGTGAACCCCGGTTGAAAGCTGGGCCATGGTGCACAGCTATCCAGACAGCTATTATGGGTAAACTAGAGAAATTCAAGGACAGCATTGAGGCCAAAAAACGTACTATAAATAAAGTTCCAGAACCAGAGCATTGCGCGCCTCTAGCCAACTCTGGCACCCAGCAGGCCTTTAACTTCTCACCCATTTCTGAACTGGAACTGACTAATGTTATTATGCAGCTTAAAGCTACAAAATGCAAGCGTAACCCTTGCCCCTCTGTGATTATTAAAGAATGTTTTCCTGTGTTAATTCCGGCTCGGACCAAATTTGTTAACACATCACTTGCGCAAAATTATGTCCGGAGGATTTAAAGAAGGCATGGATCACTCCCTCTTAAAAAAGCCAGGCCCTTGCCCCTTTATACCAACCAAAAACACAGACCTATCACTAATATTCTGTTTCTCTTAAAAATCCTGGAGAGGGTTGCCTACAATCAGCTTTTACTACACTTTAATAGTTCTAAGATCTTACACAGATCTTACACAAGTTCCAATCAGGGTTTAGATCTAATCACATGGACGGAAACTGCCCTGCTTGCCCTAAAATCGCAGTTGTTGGAATCTATGGATACCGGCTAGATTTCCATACTTATGATCTTGGATCTCTCAGCAGTCTTTGATCTGTTGGATCATTCCATCTTGATCACCAGGCTAAAGGAAATTGCCCTATTCTCTGATCAGGCCGGCCAATGGGTTACATCATTCTTGAGTGGAAGTCAGTAGGGAAGCTGAGGCAAATCCAGTTTCTGTGGTTTAAGGGGTGCACCAGGGGGCATGTATTTCACCATGTCTCTACAACATCTTCATGGTGCCTTTCTTCAACCTACTAGAACTTGAGGGCATCCAATTTGCGAACTATGCGTATGACACACAATGTGTCATCCCCATAACAGGCACACACACCACAGATGAAAGCAACATCAATAAAGCCTATGATACCATTCACACCTGGATGGTATTGAATGGTTTAGCCCTCAAAAATGACAAAACAGAACTCATGTTAGTGGGAACGGATAAAGGGCTAGCCAAGCTAACAGCTTCAACATTGCAAACTGTAATATTGAAGCAAATAAAGGAAGCAAAAACACTAAGAATCATTCTTGACCGAAACCTGAACATGAAAGCTCAGGTGAGCAACTTGGTATCCACATTGACCTACTACATCAAGTTGCTTGCGCACCTTCGACCCCTTACATCAGAAAGAAATGCATAGACTGTAGCAAGAGCTATAGGTGGCTCAATGATAGACTATTGTTGCAGTCTACCTATTGGCATTAGACAGGCAGAGACAAACCGTTTGCAGGTCATCCAGAATGGTGCAGTCAGGGTGGTGAAGGGCCTAAAATGGAGAGATCATGTGTCAGAGGCCAGGCAGAGCCTGCACTGGCTCCCCATTAAATCCAGAATTGTCTTTAGATTATTAATCATGCAGAAATGTGTCATGGGCCTCATGCCAGCCTATTTGAGGGAAGCCATAGTTGAGAAACAGAGCACGAGATCGCACAGATCCAACAATATGAACCTCTTGAAAATATCTCAATGTAGAACAAATAAAGCTTGTAAGGGAGCTTTTAACATAGCGTCTCCAGTAACTTGGAACAACCTCCCACCGGAATTCAGGGACACCAAATCTACTGACATCTTCAAAAAGAAACAGAAAACCCTACTATTTTGTTAATCTCCAAGACCCTGCCATGATTTCTCAGTCACTCCTTTCTAGTGGGAATTCACCCTTCCACACTTTGTTTTGTACGTTTCGGTCTTGTTTTATGTTGGCGCCCTTAAGCCCTCGGTTACCTGGTTCGCGGTGGAAATATAAAGTAAAGTAAAAGTAAAGTGGTAACACACACTACTTAAATCCAGTAAGAACTGCACTATCTGCAGACAGTTTTAAATGGCAGGTGAATTATTAAATAAGGCGAAACCAGCATAGAATAGGAAAGAAAAGCAGGTTAGTTACGAACAGTGGCAGAATGCTTTCTTTAGACTAGACAAGTAATTCTGAGTGAGGATCCTCCCACCTGGGCAACCTATAATAGAAATGTTAGGAGTAATTTATGTTGTCTTATGCAGCCCAGTCCAATATTGTTGAATAATGATGTGCTTTCTTTTAAAAGGTTCTACCACCCCAAAGTACCTGAGAGACCACAGAAGAACAGGATCGAAGATGAGTCAGGGTTCCCCTAGATGACTTCTGGGGCTAAAAGATGTTCTTCCTCATCACAGTACCTTTGATGCCTTTGCAGGCAAAGTGGCACAGTTTCTTGGTTTTGCTCAACGATTCCCTCCAAGACTAGACCCCCTTTGGAAGAAGGAGCCACTGGGATGCAGAGTCCAAGAATAAAAAGGAACCAAAGTCTTTCGGAATGGCAGCAGTTTGGCTCTTCACAGTGCTCTCATTTGGTCGACGATATCTCTGACTGTAGAAGTCCTGTGACAAAGAAACTTGCTGTGGCCGCCTTAAAGTCTTGATGGATGAAGATAAGACACCTAGGACCCTTCAATGACTTCTGGCGCTGACGGGTGCATAGGTCACTTTTGGTGTTGGGTTTTGGAATATCACGGTTTTCCGACTTTCGGTTCTTTGTGCTGCAGCCACAGCACGGACCTCTGGACAGCTTCTGGTGACCTGCACTCGACCACTGGAGTGGACCTCAGATCCTCACCAAGTCTGGACCCTCAGGATAACTTTGATAGCTTCTGGTGGCGGGAACTGACCGGCAGACCTTCCATGGCACCCATCAACTCTGGCCTCTCTCCGGTGGGAAAAAGTAGACATGGTGACTGCAAGGATGTCCTTTCAAATGTTCTTAGGTAGTTTGGAACTTTCGCAGCTCTGGGTGTCCAGCTGCACTATGCCAGGGTACCGCCTCTTCTGGGTGGTAGACTGCAATGGCTTCCAGCTGTCACGAAACGCACCTCTGGACCTTGGGCGACACCAATTGACTTCTCTGGCTCGAGATGTCTAGCACTCCTCTAATGTACTTCAAAGGCCCCTTCTCCCGACGGCAGACACACAGGACTGGCTTCCAGGATACTTCGATGAAGAGTAGCAGTTTTGCACGATGGTCCCTCGTAGCTCAGGGAGAGGTCTCCTTTGCAGGTCCTCAATTGATCAGTCCTTGGGAGACACGATAGCTTTCGGATTGTTGAAGAAATGCAGCAGCAGACTTCTCTTCCATCTGGGCTTCAAGAAGCAGTTCTTCTTGCTAAGCTTCGACTTCAGCTACTGAACAAATTTGTAAGTGAGAGGTCCCCAGATATATACATCTTTCCCTCATTTGCTCTGCCTGAGCCAGGCTCAGTCAGCCATTCACACAGTAGGGCATACATGCAGGCAGGCAGCCAATCAGGCTCAAAGGTATTCAGGCCATTCACTCCACCCAGACACCCATAACAAAGGCATTTGGATTGGAGCAAGTTCCCCGCCTTTCAGGACACTACACTGCACTAGTGTCATTTTCAGGTAGGGCTGTCAAATTAATTGCATCACCCACATCAAAACCAGACACCAACAACAGAGAATGTGAGTTCACATCAGACTCCATTCACACAGGTCATATACTTACGGTGTACCCAAAACACACAACACCGGGTAAGGCTGCATCCAGTCAGTCCAACAGGAGGCAGCCACAGAGCCATATATCGTATTTCCACCCAACAGCCAGTCAGGGGGAAAGGGAACAACAGAGACATATATGGTGTTTCGACTTAACAGCCATTCAGGAGGAAGGGACAGAGTCAGGGCTTCCCAGGACTTTGGGAAACAAGGTAAAATGCAATAGAAACCAAGAGGCCACAGGGGCCATCTTGCCTTCTGTCAGGAATCAATTGATTCCTATGGCAGGGCCTCTGTGTCCCAAAAATGGAGGACACTCAGATCCACTGTCAAGTCAGCATGTAGCTGCCACCAGCCTATACCCTGCTCCGTGGGAAACACGCAGGTGTCCAAAAACACACATAGGGTGTACAAGGGTGTACCCCCGCCCATGGGTGCCATAAGTGGATCCCATGGGCGATGTTCACCAAAAAATAAGAATGAAGAGCTGCACTGCCAGAGATCCAGAGAGGTGGTAGGACAAGGACAGGAGGCCCCGTCCCTCCATAAGGCATTTCCAGCATCACAGAGAATATAATCAATTTCTTGGTGTCCCAGTGCTGTACGAAACAAATTTAGGCCTGATTGTCATCAGTATTTTGACTCAGGCTACCTAACAAACAAAATGTGATGCCATTTTCTAAGTCACTGCATCATAAAACATAAAGCATAAAACCAAGGCATAAGCATTTTATGCTTTTCCGCTTTGAAGGATTTTGAAAAAACACCTACGGCTTCATTACGATTCCGGCGATAACCTGCCGGTTTTTCCGGCTCGGTTACCGCCAGACTCGTATTACCATTACAACCCCGGTGACCCGGGAATTGCGGAGGCAGAATTCGGTAAATCCCCATTCCCATTAAGTCCCACAGGACTGAATGGGAATGGGGACCATGGAAACACCGGCACCATCTCGTGATGGTGCCGGTGTTTCCACGTCCTCCTGCAGGCGGGCGGTGTTAAACCCGCCAGGTCAGACCTGGCGGGAATGACACCTCCGCCTGCAGGACTCGAGATCACCCGGTATGGAATCAATGGTGGCGGCGGGTTTAATGCCACTGTTATTTCCATACCGGGTGACTCGTAATGAGGCCCCTAGATTTTTTGTCAACGTGTCAGTTTCATGCTCGCACCAAACCAATGGTTTCCTAGGGAAACCGCCCGTTATTTGCAACTGCTAAAAGCAGGTGGATTTCCTAGGAATGCATTGTAAATGCTGTCTGCCATCAACGACAGACTCTTACAAAATGTCTGCCCATAAATCTAGTGATGCAGAAGCAGAGGTATATTGCAAGTGACGTGATGAGTTCAGGGTGATATTCCAGGTAGCATTTGCCTGATGTGGTGGATTTCCGGTGCAGAATGGGCAAGAGGATAAATACGCAAGGACTTGCTACTCTCCTCCTGTGACCCCGTGGCATGCTAAATTGTGAATCGCAGTGGATTACACGACCGCACTAAAGCTTCTGTCAAAATCGAATATTTGAAATGAACTTCAGGATGTTGTGAAAAAGTTAACCAAAATGACATTTTGGCAGACATTGTTCCTTCCTCATAGAAAAAGCAGACACAAAATATTGAGAAATGCCTAGTGTTATTTTGTAAACCTAACGTTTGTGAGTTATGTGTGTTGTGACTGTGGCCGAGACGTCTTTATGGTAGGGCAAAAGGGGTATGTGCCCCGGGCCACTTGTGGGGGCTACCATGTCTGCCTGATTCAAAGAAGTCAGTGCCCATTTTTTACAAAACATGCCAGGATGTTTTATGGTACCCTGCTGAATCACTAATCCACTTGCTTGGAGGTTTTTAAGAAGTACATTCGGTTCTAATTAATTAGTCCAATATACACTTCTGTATTCACTGTAGTACACACAGCAGGGCAGATTCTCTTTTGGCGCAAGTGATGAAATATACTACAGATCTCATCACTTGCACCAAAAAAGGAGCACGTTCAGATTCAATTTTTCACTCCCTTTGCGTAAATAAGGGTGCATTTTGCGCATTTCAATGCACATCACAAATTAAAAAATGAGATGCGCTTTGAAACGCGCAAGAAGCAAATGCCTTCCCCAGTGCCTGTTTGGATTTAGCGTAGGGGTAGGCCCAACACACTATAGGCTCATTTCTGAACCTTTCATGCACTTTATTTAAAGTGGGAGAGCAGCAGTGCTGACAAAAGAACTCGGGAAGGTGGGCACCACCTATTGGACAATCTCTCCAAAACTCTGTGATGACCTTCTAGCAGTACATCCATAGGCACTTACGGTAAATCAAAGCAGTCAATATCCTAGAAAACCAATTCCTGGAAACCACATGCTCACGCAGAAATGCTCCATGAGCTGAGCCAATATAGTTTAATTGAATCGTTTGTAAAACATCATTTCGTTTTGAAAATTTCTCTTAAAATTCATTCGTGAAACATATTACAGGTCAGCAGGACAACTTTAATATACATATGATATAAACACCATATAAAACACAAGGTTTTCACGTAAAATTGCAGTATCAGGATACATGATATCCCCGAACAGATCAAGTGCATGTTGTGAATACATAAAAAAATAGTCAGAAGAAGGAAAGGAAAAAGAAAATAGTAGTTAGCATTTGACACGTAACCGTGTTCCAGTTACTCATATGTCATGGAAGTGCATAATAAAATAATACCTGCTCATGTCGTGATCTTACTCATTTCTAAAGAAGAAAATTGGAACAGACAAAAAATAATAGTCAGTGTGAACTATAAATTATGTGTGTGTGAACTACAAGTCCAAATTTAGGAATATGTATCACAAAGAAGAAGAGGTCTGTACCTCCCATGGAAAAGAATACAGTATGAGAATACTGCCTCTGGCATGTAAAAATGCATACTATGTGGGACCTGTGTGTCACTTACCAACTGGAGACATGTGCCCTCTTAACTCCTGTTATGATGACCGGTAGAGAACCAGAGAGAACCTTCCTGCCCTACTTTAGTGAAGCTGTGGGGCCTTGCAACATTCGCAATCATCTATGTGAGGACCTTGGCAGTCTCATCACACAAAAACAAACAACTTTAAAAAACACTCTGGTCCATTCGTTAATGACAGTCTGAAGTGGTACAATAAGGTGTCCCGGGAGGATAGCTCAGCGGCAACGTGTTCGCCTTGGAAGCAAGACGACATGAAGCAACACAGGTTCGATCCCTGGGTCCGCGCTTAGAAACCTCTGGGTATTTAAGCGTGTTATAAATACGCAACTAAGACAAAAAACAATTAAGCAACACAATTCCTGTAACAGCGCCTGGATGCCTGCGGGCTGTGTGAGCGTTTTAAAAATTCAAAAAATAAATAAATAAAGGTGGTGTTAAATGCTTTCAATGCATGAATAAAACGTTAGATGATAGCAACTCTGTGCCTTCATCAGTCATGAGACTGCACACAAATTGAACCTTTACTCGCAATGCAAAATCACAACACATTTAAGAAGACATGTAATACAACCTAAAGTTCTGATATCATGAAGGCACCTTGTTCAAGTTAGGCATACAAGCTGAAAACAGAAACAGACTAGTTAGTTTATCTCATAACCAATATAAAAGTAATTACCATGGAGCAAGAATTACCGTAGACAACCGTGGAATGGAGGTGTCATTGTAAAATTAGAAATTACACTAAGATATTATTCCAATAATTCTAGGGAATGTCCACAAGCATTTATAAGGCAAAACATGAAACTCATACAGAATCCAGTAGAATGCTCTTACAGCTTCTCATAAAAAGGACAAGAAATTGCAGTCCTCATTAAGATCGCTTGGGGCTACTGAGTCCAACTTGTCTATCCAAAAGGTTTTTCTCTGGTCCAATCTTTGTAACAGATTGTTGTGAGGTCTGTGTTTCTTAAACTTCTCCAAGATTTGGAACAATGTCTGTGAAGTGTTCTGTTGGTGATCAATCCAGTGGTGTTCCAGGTGCAGTATTCGGCCAATGTTTGTTCCATCGTAGCTTACAAGGCCTGCATGATTGTCCTACATAATATTTACTGCATTGACATCTGTCAGAGTAGATTACATTCTTGGTAACACATGTGGCAAAATCACAAAGAATTATTTTCTCCCCTCATCTGAGATGGTAAACATTATTGCCCTTGGGTACAAAGCTGCACGTCGTGCAATGCATAGATGGGTAGGTGCCTGTTATTTTGCTTGGATGTGGTTATGGTCCAAAATGTTCCATGTTGTCTAAATGTCCCCTTAAGTTTGCACTGCGACTGCATGCAAACATTGGTTGCTCGCAAAATGATGTTCCACACGAGTGTCGCAGGTAAGATTTTCCAATGTTTGATGATGGCGGATTTTATCTTCTTGCTTTGTAGGGAATATTTTCAAACGCAGAACAATGATGGTTGGGTTTTTTCTCTTGGGTGCCCAAAAAGGACGTCATCTTGTTTGGACTGACTAGGCTAACTTCCTCAACCTTATAACCTCGGTTGGTGAACTTCTTGATCATCATCTCAAACTGTTATTGACATTCGTGTTCATCACTTGCAATTTTCTTAACCCTTAATAGCAGACTGTAAAGGAGGTTCTTAATGAAGTTCGGTTGGTGAAAGCTCAATCGGTGTTGTAAATTATTCCTATCTGTATCCTTGCAATAAATGTTTGTGAAATAATTATTTACTACCGTTATCCTTACATCAAGAAAATGAATTTCATTAGTGCTAGTTTCTGTGATAAAGTGGATCCTAGAATCAATTTCATGGATGTATGATAGGAACCCCTGAAGAGCCTGAAGGGGTCCATTCAGATGCCAAAAATATCATCAATGTATCCAAACCAAAATGATATATAGTTATGCCAAACCGGATGTTGTAGAATAGAACCATGCTTGAACTTGTACATAAAAGAAAAAGCATCTGCTGGGGTCATAGTGAAACCCATCGAGCTCCCAGATATCTGAAGGTAAAATTGCTTCCATAGCAAAAGTAAGCGTTTTCAGAAATTAATGTTAGCATTATCAAAATAAATTCTTTGGATGCCCCAAGATGTTCATCTCATAACAAAAACCATTCTACTCCTTAGATACCTAAAACATGTGGGATGGATGTGTATACAATTTTAGCATCAATCATGAACATGATGTACTGTGTTTAAAATCCACCTTGCTTAAGGGCTGTAAGAAATGAGTGGTATCTTTGATATAGACTGTGGTTTCTTGGAATAATGGTTGCATAAATAAATCCATGTAGTTGCCTAACGGCTGCAGTAAGTCGTTTGTGGCAGCCATGATGAGTCTCCCTGGAGGTATGGTGGGCTGTTTATGGATCTTGGGTAACTGGTAGAAACTCTGAATCCTGGGATGTGTGGTGTAGAGACTTTTTTTTAGTGTTATGATTGATCCACTCCTGTTCCTCTGCCATCATCATCAATATCTCATTCCGATTCTTCATAATAGCTGCTGTGGGCCGAATCAAGTTTAGCAGACACGTGGTTGTTATTGAGTTGCCTCCCGCATTTGGTTGTATAATTAGTGGTGTTCATGAGACCCAGGGCCCTGCCCTTATCTGCAGGGTGGATGGTTATTCTTGTATCACGTATACATTTCTAATGACTGTTAATTCATGTCTGTTTTTACCTCTGCTCGCCCACATGCATTTCTATCCTTCAAACAAGGATAGAAATACATTTTTATTTTACCACATTTCACAGTGGCAGGCCCTTTCAGGGACGGACACTCTGAAAAATGCTCTGGGCACCCACCTGGGTGCAGGGAGCCTATAATACATTAGTATTGGCAGAACGCTCCCAACACTAATGTATTTAAGGGGGCTGAGCAGCGTATGTTTGCGCTACTGTTCATCCACCTGTGAGAAATTAGAAGGTGTCTCATCCACTAGTCCCCGGGGATCTGTCAGTCAGTTGTCCAGGGCATGGCCATCGCTTTTGGATCCAGTTCCCGGTGGTGGACCAGTGCAGAAGGATTACCTGGGTGAGGGGTCTTCGGGGAGTGGGGCCGGAACACCAGATGGTGTGAGGTAGTATCCCCTTCCCTGTAACACCTTTACCCCATCCTACCAGGTAGGATACCTAGGAACTCAAACCCCCGCCCCATTTCACAACACAAACACTTTCTCAGGGACAGCCCGCTATGAGAGAAAACAGACTAACACCTGAGCCGTAAAACTGATGTGTCCCAATACACAGGCAGGGTCAGCCAATTACCGACCATCATGCACACCTGACTTCCATTACACTTCTGCACACAGATAAAAGGCAAAGCACAGGAGCACACTCTGAGCGAGGCAAAGCCCACAAGGAAACAGCAGTTGCAAGATGGCAGTTTAACACGAGGAGGAAGACGGCGAAACCGGAGGGGATCACAAGGAGGGAAGATCCTTTGACCTTTTCGACAAGGAACCGTTACTTTCACGAAACCTCGAGGATAGTGTCACAATCCCATTGCGGGCCCAGCACGCTCAGGCCCAAGGGAGAGGGGTATTCCCGCATGATAGAATGGGGAGGTGGTGGACAGGTATGGTGGCTGGCTGGCGTAATCGGGTAGAATGGAGCAAGGCTGCAATCTGCACCAGTGCACCGGCCAAAAGAGAGGGAATGCCCGGCACGTGCATTGGAGCGCCGAGCACGTGCGAGGAACCAACGCCCCTGGCAGTCTAACGCTGACATGACGTGACCAAAGGTTATATAATCACGCCCCGGACCGCACCCTGTGCTTAGCGTTTCTTCTGCTCTTTGCAAGAACAGTGTCTCACTTACCGCTCCTGCTCTCACCGCATCTATAGACATCTTTACATGGATGGGAAGCAATGGAAACTCACCTGAGGAAACTCACCTGAAACGAAGATCCACAACCTCGCGTAAAGGCTTTGTCTCTGTGTTCATTTTCGTTTCTTCCGAACAGCACCCGGAGTCCACCAGTGGGGCTGCTCATCTTGGACATTGGTTCTTCATCTCCTGCTCATCTTGGACATTGGTTCTTCGTCTTCTGCTCATCTTGGGCATTGGGTCCTCATCACCTGCTCATCTTGTTTCTTCCTTGTTTCTCTGCATGTTGTCTTTCCCGCAGCATCCAAGGACCTGAAAGGCAAAGCAACAGCGTGAGAGATCCCATTCCGTTCTTTACCACTGCCTGTTCCAGTGCCTCGTGTGCTCACCTGCGCATTGAGTCCAGCTCTGTTCCGTCAGCATCTTGTCTCGGTGTCGGCCTTCAGTCGCTCAGCTCCTGTGAAGAAGAAAGACATTGTGAAAGTAAACTCAGACCAAGTGTGCAAGCGCAGCAAGTTGGACACCAGTGTTCAACCAAGACTCACCTGTTACCACGTTTAAATAAAGACTTACCTGTTCACTGTCGTATCCTGTGTGTCGCAACCGGCCTGGACCACGCACCTTTAGTGAAGTAACTGGAGGACGATACAGACTGGAGGGCCGTGACCGTAGTCGCAAATATTACGGTGAGCAGCGCTTGCTTTGCACCAGCCAACCCAGGGTCAGGAGGGGAGGGGCAGAAGGGAAGGTACTGCGCTTATACTTACCCTGTACTTACCTTAAGGTCACTCTGACCCCCAGAACGATACAGCCCCAAAGTCCCAAAACCACCCAGGTCCCTCCCAACCTCGCATCCCCTGGGAGTTAATCCCCAGTCGACCAGTGGGGAAGGAGAGGCTGGGGCGAGCGTCAGTGCGAAGGCAGCCAGTGAGGGGGCTACGCATCGGTACAGACCGGACCAGGCACTTCTGCAGGGCACCAGAGGTAAGCGTGACAAATAGAAAGTGTAAGAGAAGGAAACCAGGCTGAGGAATCCTGCATTGTGTGTCGGAGGTACCCGGGGCCCTCCTGCATCGAGAATCTCCACCTGCTGTGGTACTGTCCTTGGATCCACCAAGAAAGCAGCGTCAGTGAAATCAACACAGCCGGTGAGTAAGGGAGACCAATACAAGTCTTTGGTGAAGCCAAGGTTGCAAGCAGCAACATTGTACGACGAGCACTGGAACAAACATTGTATTAAACGCGTGTGATAACCAATGCGAGTAAAGTTGAAGTGCAGATGAGTGATTGAACTTTGAAACCAAGATATACAATACCTTTCACAGAGTGGTCCGGCAACACGTGTGTGCTCAATTGAAGGTCTCTGTAAGGTGTCTAGCTGAGAGTTGACTAAAGTGAAAGAGTGGCAAATGATTGTGAATAGAAGTGGTCCTGCAACGGGTCAAGCAAAATCCTGTGCACAATCAAAAGTCTTCGATGTTGATAAAGTAAAGAAAGTTGATGGCAAAGTAGATCAAATTGGTCCAAGCCCGGTAGAGAGCGGTCAATTGAAAACTTTGTATTTAAGGGAGTTTGTGTTACAATAGGTAAATTGCTCCGAGCCCGGCCGAGGGAGACTGATTGAAGATTTTGTGTTAGAATGGATCTGAGCTCAGCAGAGGGGGATCTTGGGTGAACCGTGAGTCACCTAAGAAATTGGATACATGGAAATCCTAAGGAAATTGTGTATATGTGAAATACAAACTTTGTGTTAAAGTGGATCTGAGCCTGGAGGAGGGGGATCCGAGGTGAACGGTAAGTGACCTGAGAAAAGAGTGCATAGGAGAATCCTGAAAGGAAAGGAACTTTATTTGTTTCTTGCATCAGGCCCCCTGAAAGAAAGAAGAAACTTTGAACGGCAAAGGGACTTTGGCACAGAAGGCCAAAATGTTGGAGTTTATAACCACACCCTCATGCTAGCGAAGCCAGAGAATGTGCTAAGCTTGAGTGCTTGAGTGTGCTGCCTTTTCCCGTGCTGAAAACATGGAGAATGGAAGCCAACAGCTTAAATATCCAAACATATAATTTCTTGAAAACGTATCTTTTGCATAACATTGTTTCCCACATTATTTGTATTTAAAAGTAAGGATTGACAATAGGTTTATTGGTATAGACCCTTTTATTTTGACAAGACACCATTAGGAATGTGTTATTATCATGTGATGGTCGTAGCATGCTCCCATCTTTAGATTTAGGATTAGATATGCGTTTTCCAAACCCAATTGACGTTCAATAAACACCCTGGACCTGTGGTCACTTGTGTCCGTCTTACTGTTGATACCATGCCTTCCTTACACACCCCAGAAACGCATGGGTTACCTTTGAGAACAAGGTGACCAGCGTATTTCTGAAATTAGTGCATATGAAAAAAGCATATCCTCTGCACTTTTTTCATTTACACTTATCTGGAGAATCTGCCCTAGTTTGTCAGTTCACCCCTGTAGCATTCTCACCCTTCTGTGGGGAATATATTGATCAAGTGAATCCTGAAGTTGAAATGCATATTGATACATTTGAGTGCCATGATTTTTCAGAAGATGGCTCAGTGTGGTAAGCACTCATTTCAGACATTTGTTTTGGTATGCCAGATCACAGTACAAAAATCCAGCAAGGCAGACTGAACCTTTCCTATGTCAGAGGTTGGTAAATTTCATATATATATATAATTTTGTGATACTAACACCTACTCAGGTACAAAACCACATACCTGCTCCAGACAGCGCTAGTTATAAAAAAAGTAACCAATTATCACAACGTTGCTGGTCTGAATCCTCCAAACAAGAGTTGTTAAAACTGGCAGCAACCCCCAATGAAGAGCATTGAGTGTTAGAAGAGAGAATGGGGCAGAGACAATATAAGGCGCTATCTCAGCTGCTTCATGTTTCTGCTTTTGGGCCATAAATGTGAGTTTGCCCGAGTTTGCAAGGATAAATGGGAGATCATGGAGCAGTGGGGGGTGCAGGTTCGAAGATGAAAGTGGTATACACGCGGATGGGCCTTTTATTCCATATCAACTACCCATTAGTATGTGAATGCCTTTGCATACCGGACTGTCCGTGTCAAGGAACATACTGTGTGGAGATGTATGTATGCATGGGATTTATAAAGCACGGAGCCAGTTGGGAAGCCACATCGCACTCTAAAAAGGGGATGCAGCAAGAGGGTTACAAGTAGAGTACCAGGGTGAAGAGGAACTGGGAGGTGTAGGGAGAGCAGGAGGGGAAGGAACTCCAGAGGGGGTGAATAGCATGAGTGAAGTGATCAGTGAGTGGTGAGATATTGTTTGACGGGGAAGTTCTTCAAGTCCTTTCTGAAGATGGCCAGTCTTATCTGCATTGGTAACTTGTTTCAGAGACCGTATGTATAGCAGAAAAATAATTCCTATGGATTCCCTCTGCTTTTTAAAATGTAAGTGGAATCCAAGGGAATTTAAGCCTATCTTCCTGAATCACAATTAAATTTGGGCAGAGACACTGTTGATGGCAGCAACACTCTACAGTTGTAAGGGGTCGATGTGCTGGCGTATTCAGGTTGTAAGACTACCACTACTTAGTACTGTCATGTTTTTGCATTTTTCCATGCTGTGTTGCTGTATTGTGTTGCTGGTAAGTATGTGGTAATGTGTGCTGTTGTTATACATTACTGGGAGCATATTGTGTGTGGGCAGTTTCCATTAGGGACAGTGTACTTTGTGACACTTGTGTCAGGTCTTGTGCATTGCTTTGTTTGCTTTCACATTGCATGACATGCCATGGTGTGTTTGGTGGTGGAGCTGGGGAGGGGTTGAGTGACATGGCGCTGTTCTCATGTTGTATTTAGCAAGGGGGTAATGAATTTAGCAGCATAGATGTATGTCTTTTGATGACACAGCATTGTTGGTGTTTGGGTAGGTAGGGATGCACACAATGTAACACTTCCAGGTGACCAATCTCAGGATGGTATGGTTGTGACAGTTGAGTGTCACTTATGTCATCATCATTGATTGTCAGCTGGTATGTGCCAGGGCTGTGTGCATTCCACAGGGGTGTGATTTTATGTGAAGTAATTAGCCACCAGCTGCGTACGGGCTGCCTCACCACGTTCCCTTTCCCCTCCCATGCGCAGCGGGCGTGCATGTGGTTGGGGATGTGGGGGCACCACCATGTCCACCGGCAGTCCCCGGCGTGTTGCAACGTTGTGCAGGACACATGCTGCCACTATGATCCTGCACACTACTGGGGGAGCATATAACAGCTGCCCACCAGAACGGTCAAGGGAGCGAAAGCGTGACTTGAGCACTCCGAATGTGCGCTCCACTATGCCCCGGGTTGCAATATGGGCTGTGTTGTATCTTACCTCGGGTGGCGTGGTTCCGAATTGGCGTCATCATGTGGATGCTCAGAGGGTCGGCACTGTCCCCTGGGGATGTGGTGATGGGTATCATTAGTGGGGTTGTGGCATTACTCAGTATCTGACATGCATGCATGTGCAGTGGCATTTATACTCACCAAGCAGCCATGTATCGCCATGCCGTCCAGCTTCTAGGTACCGGTTTAGGGTTGACATTCTGTAAATGAAACTGTCGTGGGTGGACCCTGGATAGTTGGCATATACTGAGGTGATGATTCCCTTGGCATCACATACTACCTGCACGTTGATGGAATGCCAGTGCTTGCGGTTTCTATAGATGTGCTCAGATGCCCTGGGGGGACATAGAGCCACATGGGTGCAATCAATGGCATTTAGCACTTTGGGGAATTGTGCCACCCCGTAGAAATCCTGGACGGCAGTCTGCCTTTCCGCAGGTGTTCTGGGCAGGTATATGTGCCTGCGGACTGATGGACGTGCAGTCATGATGGCCAACACCTGGTGTAGGCAGCGTGACTGCGTGGCCTGTGACACCCCCCCACTATAGCACTTGTCCGCTGAACTGATCCAGTGGCCAAGCAGTGCAGTACATTGAGGACCTTCTCCAGGGGGCTGAGCGCTTGGGAGCACAGGGTGGGTGATGTGAGGTCATCTTCCCACTCACTCACCAGGTCGAGTATTATCTGAGGTGGAAACCTGTACCTCCCATACACCTGGTCATCAGGCATCCCAAGAAGGCTGGTTCTGGGTGTAAAAATTCTGGGCCTGACTATCCTCCTCCTCCTCCTGCGGTATCCCACGACCACTGCTGCTAGGAACGGTATATTCATCTTGGCGTCTGAACTTGTTTGTTGTTGCGCGCACTTTTATGCTGCGTGGGTCCACGTACGCCTGCTTCCTGCTGGCGTACGAGTTTCCGGATTAGCATGTCTTTTTTGGCACACGCATTAGCCCCATTCGATTCCATGAATACGTGTGCTAGACGCTCATGTGGGCGTTCCGCGCATTTGCCTCCTGTACTTCCCCCGTGACGCCCACATTTTCATGCGCTGTTCCCCATTCCGCGTGTTACGCCCCCTGTTACTTTTGTTGTGTGGGCTGCGCTATGTGCGCTTTCGCTGTGCGCTTAGCACACGCTGTTTGGAGACTTGTGCGCCAGCGTGCGCCACGCAGAATATTAGCGCACATCCAGGGATTTACACGTGAACGGACTTCCATGAATCGCAGTGCACGGGTTTCGCTGCAATTTTCACACTTGCACTGGGATTCGCACGCTTTCGCACGCTTTCCGAAAATCTCAGCGCCATTAATTCCATGAATCGTCTTAAAAGACTCTTTTTTCGATAACAGGTAGGCGCAGGATCGGGTGGTGTATAGTCTAGACGAGATGGGCGTCATGGTGGCTTAAACTTTTGGTGAAGAGGTGCGTTTTAAGTTGTTTCCTGAAGATCCAGAAGGAGTCTTGGGCTCTGAGAGGAAGAGGCGGAGAGTTCTATAGTTTGCTGACAAAGGTGGAGAAGCTGCTACTACTGGCCTTTTGAAGCCTGAATGTGGGAGTGGCGAGGCGGTGCTGATAGGTTGCTCGGGTCGGTCTGGAGCTTTGTGTCAGCATCAAACTGTTGGCCAGGTAGGCGGGTTCCATCGGATGGAGAGATTTGTGGGTGAGGTTGATGATGCCCTACCGTACTGGTAGCCAGTGTTGATGGTGTCTAGTGGCTGAGACGTCAGCCGATCTGGGGACGTTGAGCGCAGCTCTGAGGGCGTTGTTTTGTAGGACCTGCAGTTTTCTGATATTCTGTTTAGTGGTCCCTGCATATAGAGCGTTGAAGTCGTCAAGGCGCATGAGGACTAATGCTTTAGCCAGGGTGAGGAAACTGTCAGAGGAGAGGAATTTTCTGCAAGAACTAATGAGTTTGCATGTGTATGCGGCGGCTGAGGTGATGGCATTAATTCATTTGTTGAGGTTGACTGAGGAGTCTAGGTGGAAGCCAAGCATTTTTACCTCGTTAGAGATTTTGATTGAGTGTCGATCTATGATGAATGACTTGAAGAGGTCATTAAGTTTGGCGATTCTGAGTTGTGATCCGATAATGAGCAGCTTGGTCTTATTATCGTTCAAACAAAGACCATGTTGCGCCATCCAGTCTTGGATGGCTCGGAAGATGGCATTGAGGGTGGCTGTGTCTGTGTCGTGTACTCCTGGGATGGGTATGAGGACCTGAGTGTCATCTGCATAGTTGGTGTAAATGACACCCAGGTCGTCCAGGCGGACAAAGAGTGGCTTATGTCATTGAACTACCCAGATCAACAGACACTGGGGCAAATAACAAAAGAGTGTGATTTAAATGAGAAAGTCAAAGTGGTCCTGCGCAGGTCTATAGTAAAAAGCCACACACATTCAAAATTCTTCGACATTGAGGAAAAGATCTGAGCCCGACTGAGGGAGACCGGTGTGAAGTTTTTGTCGAACTTCCACGTTTTGAACTGCCTTTGTGGTAAGAATCTCAGCCAGAGTGTGCCATCCTGCCCATAGGGACGGCCTTACTCCATGCTGTCTAACGTGGGGAGTAGAGCTGATTCAGCCACCTTTATTCCTTATATTTGAACACTGACTCTCCTTTGCATACGTATTCTCTTTTACACACTTTTTGAACAATAGATAGGGCAGGCATTAGGTTTTGTTAGTTTAGGCAATTTTTGCATTGACAGACTCAACTAGGACAGTTGTATTTATTATTTGATGATCAAAACTACTCCCATCCAGCTGTAGGGCAAAGTAAGAGTTTCTCCAACCCCATTCAAAACTTTGATAACGGTTTCACAAAGTGTACCTTTTGTATCAGTGTCATACCTGTGACAACATGCTTCCCTTACACAGTACACCATGCAATCCCACAGTTGTTCTGAAAAATCCATTATTCATACATACTCATTAAAGGAAATCTAATGATAATACTTTAATACAATGTGTGGCAAAAATAAAACAACGTATTCTCTTACAATTTCCCTTTCTTGGTTGAAAAGTACCTCATTTCAAATTTCCTTAACTGATGTTGGGATTCCAAACATTACTAGAGGGGCTATCTACTGCAAAAGAGCAGTATTGCCACTCATATTCTGAATGAAATGTGGTAAGGGAAATCAGTTCAGAGAGCCCTGGCAGAGCCCTGGCTCAAGGGCAATATTTGGAGACTACCAGGGCTGAGCCCATGCTAGCCCTGGCCCTCTGAAAACACTGGGCAGAAAGCTTCCTCAACTTGAGGGGTTTGGTCCTGGGACGGAACGGCAATCTCAAAAGAAAAAATATATTTCATACATTTTTCTATATTTCATGCATTTTCTGTCACTGACGTACAGCTCAAGATTAAGGTTTTCAATCTATAAAATGTGTATTTATTGGGGAAGCTGTAAGTGTCCTCACCAGTTAATAGATTAAAGAAATATCGACTCTGCCAGGATGGCTGCAGAGAAGGGGGGAGGAGGGGCTGGAGCAGGGGAAGATGGAATACAGAGGAAAAAAAGAAAGGCTACAAAAGAGTAGGAAGTACTGATAATCAGAAAAAGAAAATCAAGCGTCTCAAGTCTGACCATCTGTTGTAAACCATCTGCACATGTATAGAAGTGAGCCAGCTCCATGCAAGTCAATTGTGCCACCAATCAGAGCAGTCCAGCTCAAACTACTGGACCATGACCATGGGTACTTCAACTACCGAAAAAGTCGTTTTTTCAAAGAAAGACTTTTGGACTGCTTCTTCCAGTATTCCAGTGAAGTCACATCAATATTAAACAGTGGAATGATGTGGTCATAAATTACTTGTTTTATTGTTATATATTTAGCCAGCATAGGCTTTACATAACAGTTTACTTCTCAACATCCAATATACACTGAAACCATACAAAATTAATCCCTATACACTTAGTACATAAAACACCATAAAAGGGATTAATACATATTAAAACCCCCACCTCGTAACAGATAAAAGAAGCATATTGGCTAATTACAGAATGTCTCCCTTATTTAAAATGTTCCACTCTCACTTTAATCACTGTCCATTATCGCATAAAATGGTATATCTCTAGTTGCGGTGTTCACCAGGGCTCTATCCTCTTCAACATCTAGCTTGCCCCTCTCGCTCTCCTGATCTCTTGCTTCTATCCACACTTCTAGTGTAATGCAGATGGCACACAACTCTTTTTCAAACTCTGGTCTTCCTCTCTTTCCTCCTCCTCCGTCATCCCAGAGTGCCTGTCTGCAATTAATTCTTGGTGTACCTCCAATGACCTCTGTCTCAAAGCCAGCAAGACTGAGATTCTTTCTGTTGGGACACCTGTTCCCTGTTCCCCCCTGCACTCTGGCCACCCGCTATGGGTACTCCTCACCCTCTTCCTCTGAGTCCAGTAACCTATGGATCATCTTCTACTCCTCTCTCTCCTTCATTCCTCACATCTTGGACCCTGCCAAGAAGGACCACTTTCAACTTCACCTCCTTAGAGGTATTCTCCCATTTCTCACCTTCCCCCAGACGCTCAATGTCTCTAAAACTCTGGTCCTCTCTAGGCTTGACTACTGCAACAGCCTTTTCCTTAATCTGCCCAATTCCTCCCTCTGCTCTCTCCAACTAATACAATACAGAACTGTAAGACTTATCCTTGGCCTCAAGCCCAGTGAACGTATCTCTCCAGCCCTGAAATCTCTCAATTTGCTCCGTGTTGCTGCATGGATCCAATTCAAACCCTGGTGCATCATCCATAAGGCTGTCTGGGGCCTGGGACCACGTGATCTGCAACTCTCTCTTACATAATACTCTCCTTCTAGATCCCTACAATCCTCCAGCTCCAACTCTCTGCTGGTCAAACACTTTTCCAAGCAGAGAGCTGGTGGCAGATCTCTCTCCTCGGTTGGCTCCCTCCTTTGGAACAGTCTCCCCCTCTCTCTCTCTCTCTCTCTCTGTCTGTCTTGAAGCAGATCTCCCCAAGTTCTGCAAGCTCCTCAAGACCTTCCCCTCTTCTCTTCCTTCTTCCCTCTCTCCCTCCCGTGCTAACCATCCCAACAGTAGCTGAGTTTGGCGGCCAAGCCCCATAAGAGTCCACACAGGATCCTGGCCTTCCGTTCAATCACCACCAGCATCCTCCTGCACTTTCCTTGGGACCTCACTTGCCTGTATGGTGTGGTCCCAGGTCCACACTATGCTGTGGGTGGTCGACCTCTTTCTCTCTCCAGGGCTGTCACCATATTTCGCACCATGTTGCATCCATAACAGGGCCCCTGGCACTTCCCCACTGGGGGACCCTCCTGTACTTACCCCCTGCCCCCCTCTCCATCTCTCTGCACTTGCACGTTCCAAATGTCACATGGCCTAGTAGGACCGTTGTTGTTTTTTTGATTATTTCTTGTAATTTTCTTTTTTTGCTGTTTGATTATTTGTTCCCTTGCACCCTTACCTTTGCTTTGTGGCGCTTCAAAGCACAGTTTAGTTGTATAAGCGCCGTATAAATGACCAATACAATAAATAAATATACTAATGGTACCTGATCACCTTTAATGAAATTAGACCAAATAGATTCATAGTCGATATTCCCAAAAGATACAATTCCAACAGCCAAAAGCGATTGTTTCCTCCTAATGACAATACAATAAAAGGTGTTTTGCAGTTTCAACGTCCTTCCTTTCACTGAATCTGCACAACCGATGGCTATGTCCACACAGGCCCCCCCATAATTTGCAGGTATGAATAGCATTGCATTTGACCCTCATGTACTCACATCGCAAAATGCTATTTGGGAAAGACACGAGATAGGTTGGCAGAGAATCGATAGGATGTTCATCTGACAGATAATTATAATAATTGCTTTTCATTACCAAATTAGTTAGGTTCTGCATCCTGTGAAATACCTACAGCTCTCCCTTAAGGAGTTTCTTCAATTTAGCCTCAGTAATATTCACCATCTCAATGTTTAATCTTGTTTCCCAACTAGCACACTTCTCCATGATCTCGGTCAGTAAATTAGACTTGTGCACAGATTTCATCTTCATGGCTTCAGCTAGAAGCTGGTTAATAAGCGTGTTTTCGGCAGCATCGGACAATTTCCAAGCATATTTTAACGTTCTGTACTTAATGACACCTTCATGGAACTAATGAAGCACTTGTGTCATAGGTATTCAATTGGGAGGTGTTTAGACACATTTAACAGGGACCTAAATCAGGTTTCAGCCCTGTAGGTTAATTTGACAACAATTATGGCTTTATATTTGCCTCAACAACCGCTTCTATGGAGAAACCAGCATGTTTCTTGGCAAACATCTTAATGCCCCCCAACCTGCGCTGGACAACCCCCCCACCTGCCCCCTAAGGCCTCAAGAAGATGTTGGTTTATTAGAACGCGCAAGTACTTATATTCACAGACCTGTTCGATAACATCACCATTCAGCTACCATTTAAACTGCTTGGTAGTTTTTCTAGAAGGTTTCTGAAAGACCATAACATTTGACGTCTTGTTATTGATCTCCAGGTTATGCTTGCCAGTAAACAGATTTAACCTGTCAATCAACTGCATACTCTTAGGAGTTTTGTTCAAAAGCAGGATATCATCAGATTAGCCCAACCTGGCTGTGGGGCCTCCTCCAAGGTTTGGTGGATATACATTTGCATTGGCCAAATACTTGGGTAACTCTGCTAAATATAGGTCGAAATGCAGGGGAGCTAACATGCACCCCTGCTTCAATCGAACATAAATTTTAATTTCATCAGACATAATCCCTGATTTACCGAATTGTATCCTCACTTTGGTGTTGGTATATAATAATACAATCATATTTAGCAACCCCAATGGTATACCCTACTTGTTAAGTTTGTTCCACAGGGAATTCGGATCCACCATATCCAAGGAAGTGCTGAAGTCTGTGTAGTCAGCATAGGTAGCCAGCCCAACCAGACTCCAACAGCCCTCCACAATTCATATCAACGAGATCACATAATCCATGGTGTAATAGGACCTTTAGAAAATTAAAATTTAATATTAATAATCTCTTCAAACACAGGAAATAGAACCCAACTCCATGCGGCTGGATTTAGTTTCATAATGACATTACAGAGTACATCTGGGCCTGGCACCCTAGAGTTCGTACTGTTTTTAATTAACCTTATCAAATATAGATGTGTAAAGGTGCATTCCCAATGCAAGCTTACTGGAATTCTGGTGTACTCAGGACCTTTCCCAAGGATTCTGTAATAAAGTGGGACCAAGCTTTACCAGAGGCACAACACACCAATTGTGCATGACCCGCCTTTGCATTTACCAACTGCTAGAACAGGCGGATTATTTGAGCCACAAACATCCATAATGTTCTGCCAATTTGCAATACAGTGGGTGGATTTCCATTGGTGGAACTCTTGGTCGCCCCTCTTTCTGTCCCGGTGGGGTAGATTAGAATATATTAAAATGATGATCTCCCCAATTATTCTGTATTCTCTTTATATGCTGCCAATCCCTGTTTGCTCTTCCTTCTACTATTCTATTGATTCCGGTTTGCTTAAATTCCTTTGAGGAAAAAAGAGACGCAGAATACCCCTATGCAAACTTGTGTGTGGGGGAGCAGGATTTCCTGACTTTAAAAAACGATGACTTTTGTTCTAAAGCAAACACAGTTATGGTTTACTCATGAAGAATCTAACATTGTACCTCAATGGTTATGCCTGGAGAGAGTTATGGGTTCCCCTCTAACTCTTGCTGATTGCTACTTCATCAAGGGGTAAAATAGATTAATATATTGTACAAGTATTTACCTATCTGTTATCTAAGAACCTGCATGTTCCCATATATTTCAAATACCTCTCAGTTTATTTCACCATTCATTTGGTTTAATTCACTAATAAGAATTACTAGAAGGTCATTTGTTGGAGGCCCTCGCTCTCTCTGAGCATCAAATATCTAGACCAGCTTTTTGTAAAAGGAACCCCAGTCACCTTTGATGAATTTGCTGCAAAATACCATATTCTGATTTCATATATGCAGCAATGTATACCTATCATCTAATGTTACCACATCAGCAAGTCTACTTCAAACTTTATAGTTCTTTCATCATAGAGCCTTTATCGCCCATCTTTTACTTTTCAAATGTGGTACTGCGGAAACCGTTGGAGTAGCTCTCATGCTCAAGGTACCTTTAAACATATGTTTGTTGATCGACAACATGTTAAATCATTTTGGGAAAGCATGTGGAATACACTTAAGATAATATTTAACATACAACAAGATTTCAGTTTTCAATGTCTCTTTTTGGGCAGTGTAATCTTGTGGGATGTCAAAGATAGGAATGGATATTACCGGTTTGATTTTCTTATATTAGCAGCGATTCAAACCATAACGTCCGATTGGAAGAATTTGGATCGACTTCCTTCTAAAGTGTGGTGGAACTCGATTTGCAATATCCATAGACTGGGAAGATGCCTCTACTCCTCTCTTGTTATTAAAACATGAACTGACATGGCAGTCTGTTTTTGGATTCTTAGCTTGTGTAGGCTCTACCTAACAAATAATTAAGAAGTTAAAAATCTACACATTATTTCAACACTACTTTCTCCCTCGTCCCTCCTTTTGTGCATGTTTTATTTTGTTTTGTTCTGTTTCAGTGTTTATCATGTTCTCTCACTTACTTAAAATTCTAAGTTCATATATATGGACTTCATATCCATGCAAGGCCTTCATATATTCCAATGTTCGCTCCTGATTGCAGATTTGTTGAATTATTAACCTGTTTCATAATTTTATGATGCAATTCCTTTTTACCTTGTATATTTTTACCTTAATAAAAACCTTTAAAACAGATACAAAAAGATTCCTATTCCTATTTACTCCCCATATGTAAAAAGGTGAGAATAGTCACGCCAACTTCCCAATGAAACAGCTCCTTTGACCTAGTAATGGCTTCTCGCCAGCTTTTACCACTTTTCTATAGAACATGCAGATAATGGTGCTAATAGTTTAATCTGTTCATGTAGTTAGAAGTAGATCAATAGAGTATTGAGGTACTTTAAATCCATGGGTAAGCAATTTAATTTATTTTCATTGGTAGACAGTGATACATTCACCATTTCAGTTACACGGGTACAAATACTACATTTCTACAGCAAAATAAAGAGATGGACGCTATGTACAGTAATACAGGAAAAGCAGGAAGAGGCAGAGGAATCCTCTGTTGACTCATTGGATGCGCTATGCAAGGTATTTGACCACCTACTGTAGGATTTTATGTTTCGCATGTAAGGAAAGATGAACTTTAAAAAATCAAGTACTTAGGCTATTGAAGTTGCAGTATTTACGAACCTGCTGTTCTCAGAGCCAGGACGCGGACAATGGGGGTGATTTTATATAGATGGACTGTGGTGAGAGTTACTGGGTGGGGCTGCCTGTGTCATCTCTCCTATTTTTACTGGTGATGAAGCCTCTGGCTAATATATTGCCGAGACACCTGGATAGTGTTAGTATTGAACTAACTGTCAAGGAGCAATGAGACGAATCGAACATTTGACCAAGTTCTAGATCAAATTACCTCTGGTGAGGATAGGTAGGTTTATATTAAGAACAGTGGTGCTACTGCTCAGACTGCTATATTTATTTTCCAGTGCATCAGTGTATATACCGGAGCAGCTGCACTCAAGTTGTTGAACCAATTTACACAGTCTCGGGAGGATAGCTCAGGGCAAAGTGCTCACCTTGAATGCAAGACGACACAGAGCAACACAGGTTCGATCCCCAGGTCCACGCTTAGAAACCTTTGGGTATTAAGGGCCTTATAAATAACCTATCATATCATACATGGGGATCCGGTAGTTGTAGAGTAGCGAGGCCACCACTCATTACAACCTATGGATACGGTGGCTTTGGAGACCCAACATTTAAGATTATTTGCTCTCCAGACTATGCAACTCTATGCTATCAAGAATGTAATATCACTGAACCGTGGCAGCTCCTTTGTTAGGGTTGAAGGGTGCAACTCCTCGCTTTGCATGAGAGATGTATGTTTGGATTAACATCCTAAAGTATATTTAGAATGCTAATCTAAGCATACATCATCTCTCATCCAAACACACAGTGGCAGGCAGCAAAGTTGACCCAGTACTTTGTTTGCACAGGCGCGTCCGTGCCTTGTATTATTTCTTTTTTTTGTGTGCAATGCGGTGCCCTTTGGGCACCACAGAAAATACTTATAACACAATGAGATGCTGGTGGGGTGTAGGATGTTTGACCCCACTTCCACCTTTTGTTGCGCTAACAGCGTATGCATTTGAGGCACCAGGCTCATGCTGACTGACAGAAGAGGAGTTCTCTTTTGTTACTCAGTGTACCTGGATAAGATGAGAAGAGGGGCAGGCAAACCAGTCATCTGTACTGCAGCGGTGCGCTGAGAGTGCGAGCAGCAGGAACTCAAACTAGTTACAAAATTTTGTGTGTGTGTGTTTGTATGTATGCATGCACAGGAGGGGTGTCTAAGTATACATGTATGAATGTGTCTGATTGTGAATAAGTGTATGTTGAATGTGTCTGATTGTGAATATGTATATGTTTGTGTGTTTGTTTTTATGAATGATGCAGGCAAGGGTTGTCTCAATGCTGTATGAATCTGTAGGCAAATGGGAACGTTTGGATTGTAGGCATTTATGTGAAAGGGAGTGAGTGCTGTTAAGAAAGTCTGTGCTTGCATGTGTGAAAGGCCTGTGGAGCGGACATCTAATGTGAAGGGACGAGGAGAGCTGATGGCTACTTGTACTTGTGACATGGCATGTTTTTAAGGGAATCAAGAGTAAAGCAAACATGTTATTAAATGACTAGGCTGGTCTACAGTGGTGTAGCCAGACTAGACATATTTTCTTACTGTGGCATGGTATTCATTACTGGAAATCAAAGGTAAAGCAAACATGAGTACAGGCAGTCTAGATGTACTTTCTTACTGTGGCCTGGCATTGATTTCTGAGAATCAAGGGTAGAGCAAACATGATAAGAATTATTATATGGCTAGACTGACCTACATTGGTGCAGCCAGTCTGGATATATTTTCTTACAGCAGCATGGCATTGCTTACTGGCATCAAGGGTAAAGCCAACGTAATGTGTATTCTTACATGGCCATACATGCCCACATTGGTGCAGCCAGTCTGCACATATTTTCTTAACATTCATGGCCTTTTTTACTGGGCCTTTAGGGCAAAGCAAACAAAATGTAATAAGTGTTAAGTGGCTAGATGGGTCTACATTGGTGCCACCAGTCTGGACATATTTTCTTACTGTGTCATGAAAATGTTATACTTGCCATTGTGGGTAAAGCAAACATGTTAAGTGGTAATACATGGCTAGAATTGCCTACATTGGTGCAGCCAGTCCAGATATATGTTTATACTGTGGTATGGCATTGTGTACTGGCATCAAGTTTAAAGTCAGCATTATGAGTGTTCTTACATGGCCATACTAGCCTACATTGGTGCAGGCAGCCTGGATATATGTTCTTACTGTGATATGGGATTTCTTTTTTTGGGAGGCATCAAGGGTAAAGAAAACGTAAGTGTTATTGCATGGCTAAACTGGCCTACATTGGTGAAGCCAGTCTTACCATGGAATCTACATTTTTTACTGGGTATTAAGGGTAAAGGATATGTGATCAGAGTGATTACATGGTTAGATTGGCCTACATTATTGCAGCCTGTCTGGATATAGTTTCTTATTGAGGCTTGCCATTAATTACTGGGAATTCGGGGTGAGGCAAACAAGATACATGGTATTATGCGGCTAGACTGGCCAATATTGGTGCAGCCAATCTGCAGATATTTTCTTACTGCGGCATGGCTTTATTTACTGGCATCAAGGGTAAAGCCAACGCGATGAATGTTCCTACGTGGTAATACTGGCCTAAATTGGTGGAGCCAGTCTGGACATGTTTTTTTACTGTGGCGTGGCATGGCATTTGGTACTGTCAACGCCAGCAGGAGTATGCCCATACATATTAATACTGGTATATATTGGTGCAAACTGCACGGACATGTATGTGCACAAACAGCATGAAAATGTTTTATACTTCCACATGTTGTGGGAAAATGCATCATGAAAATGCATAGGAAAATGCTCCAGTGCATTGCAATGCTCCAGTGCACTGTTGGTAACTTGCATCTATTGGATTTTTTCATCTGTTAACCTACAAAATGCAAATTCTTACAAAATGTATGCTTCTAATGCAACATTTTAACACATTATTTTAAAACATTTCTTAGAAATGAACCCCCTGAAATTCTTCGTCATTTCAGGTTATTTCGCTTTGCTTGGTTGCTACTATAAGAAGAGACTCCTGACTGAAGAAATTCGGCCTCTGTCGATGGGTGATCTGCTTACAAGGATAGAAGGGAAGGGTGTGCAGAGTTCAAACATTGCAGTATTGGCATGATGAGTTTGGAATAGAGCTTGGAGGAAACTGACATTGGCTACACTGTATCAGTCCCTTGCTCCTTGTGGTCATTGCACCTGTTTATGCAGGAAGCTAGGAGAACAGATGTGAGGAAGGAGAGGAGATCTACATTTGGGGGGGGGATTGATACTCTGAGGGTACATCATTTGTGACATTTTACAAGCTGAAGTAATGTTTTGGGATCATGGTGGGTTGTATCCTGAAGTTCTTTCGAGTAGTTAAGGCAGCAAGAGCAGTTGGCCAAACTTCCTAAAGAAACCACAACTAATGCAACTGATACATATTCTGGTGGGACTGGGGGATGTATTGAGTGCTGTATCAATGGCATACAGATATGTATGCATACACACAAAGCACCAGGCATCGAGAATTGAAGCATAATAGAATAAAGATTGGGAAAGTGAACTGTCAGAGGTGGAATGGGGGAGAACATGTCTACATGTGAAGAAGGTTTCCTGAAATTCCACATTCAAGCAGCTACAGTTGAACATATTCCATAGGTCATTCATCACTTCTAGGATAAAACACAAAATGGGCGATATGTTGCCAGGTCTATATTCCAAATATCAAAGCCCTGGGGTGGACTTCTACCATACGATGTGGCGCTGCCCTAGAGTACAGGTCGGATAGAGTGAGGTTGTGCAAGAACTGGCATCAAGGATACAGGGACTATGGGATTCCCAGAATGCTCCTCCTTGGGATTACTACCTAGGTCAAATTAAGAGACAGGGATATGTACATGTTCTGATTTTGGGACTTGTTCTGTTTAAGAGGAGGGTCAAAGTGGGATGGGTGATCAGGAGACCCTCCACCAAGCAGAATGATTGGTAGATTTTGAAAGATGGATGAGGATTGAACAGGAAGAAGTGAAGGAGAATTTATGCTATGTTATGTTATATGGAACTTGCATAGCGCCTACTGCCACTGGTATCACCTTGAAGCGCTGTGGGGTAAAACGCCCTTCGGAAGACCATAGTCAGGTGTAAAAGGGGT